>NW_022630995.1:3252777-3710003 GCF_010015895.1 Lontra canadensis
GGAGGGTAACTGCAACCTGACCAGCCAATCAGTGAGCACAGGGAGGGCTACTATGGCCTCGCCATTTCTGCGCAATGAAGAGCTCCTCCAACCGGCAGCTCTTCGGAGCCTTTGGGGTGGGACTGGCCGAGACGTTCTCGGACCCGTGGGACACCGAGGCTCTTCATGCGCGAGTCTGTTTCCCTTCTCGGGTGTCAGGAAACGCAGGCCCTAACGGCCTCCCCTTCCGAGCCAGGCCTGCACCGCGCTTGTTCCTCCGTCGTTACTTCGCAGTCCTGCTGCTCCCTAGTCCGACCCGCGCCTGCCCGGCCAAGGACTCACGCCGACCGCTGTCCCCGGCCGAAGTTCCTCCGCTCCTCGAGCACGACCGTGACGCCAACTTCCAGCGCCGGGTCGCTCCCTGCGTGGAGCTGCGGCATCGGGGGAACCTGCGCTGTGTAGTTCCGTAACCGGCTCACTTGCTCGGTGTTGGTCAGCGGGCCCCGCCCGCCCCGTCGTGACCACCGCGGGCCCCGTCCTTCCGGTCCCGACCACCGCGGGCCCCCTCCCTCCTGTCCCGACCACCCGTCCCGACGACCGTGGGCTCCATCCGTCCTGTCCCGACGACTGTGGACGACTCGTTCTTGTTCTCTACTTCTCCGTTGTGGGAGCGCCCGCCCCCCACCCAGCCGCCCCGTGGTACGGGCACCTTCGGTTGTGTCCGGCTTCAGGTACTTACAAACAGGACGCAGTCAGCATTGCTGTGCGCATGCGCGGTGGACACGGATTCACGTCCTGGGTCCGGGGGTCTGGCCCGGCACATGCCCAGGCTCTGGGAACCGCAGTGCTCGGTGGAGACGGCCTGTCAGTTGGGGGGAGCATGTGTCTTCATAGCCTTCATCCGGATGTCGCGAAAACCAAACGAAGCTGCGCACTTCGTGTGTGTTCTTGGCAATTTGGATATTCCCCTTCGTCTTCAGGTGTTTCGCACATTTTCTGTTCCGTTGTGAGCCACTGTGTGCATTTCTCGTGTTGATTTTTTCTCTCTCTTCATATATTCCTGATAGGAGTCTTTGGTTGAATATATACATAATTCAAACAAATACTGCTATGTTTACTCTTCTAAGGGTGTTTTTTGAGGAAAAGAACTCTTTTTATTATAATGTGTTCTGATCTATTTTTTTTCTTTTAAAGATTTTATTTATTTATTTGACAGAGAGAGAGATCACAAGCAGGCAGAGAGGCAGGCAGAGAGAGAGGAGGAAGCAGGCTCCCCGCTGAGCAGAGAGCCCGATGCGGGGCTCGATCCCAGGACCCTGAGATCATGACCTGACCCAAAGGCAGAGGCTTAACCCACTGAGCCACCCAGGCGACCCTAATTTTTTTTTTATCAACAGTTTTTGTATCCGGTTTAAAAAATATTTTCCTACTCCAAGGTCATGAAGGTAATCCTAAGTTTTCTTCTAAAAGCCTTAATGTTTTAACTTTTATGTATAGATTTTGACTTTATTTTTGTATGTTAAGTGCAGTAGAGATGATAATTTATGATTAAGAATATACAGTTTTGCCCAGCACCATTCATTGACAAGGCCGTCTTTTCTGCAGTGCACTGAATAGTCACCAAGATCAAATGAGAGATGATGATTTCTCTACTCTCCATTCTGTTCCATTGCTTTATTTCTTTTCCCTTGCACCATTACCATATAT
Organism: Lontra canadensis; assembly: GCF_010015895.1. NCBI lineage: Eukaryota > Metazoa > Chordata > Mammalia > Carnivora > Mustelidae > Lontra > Lontra canadensis. The sequence continues at coordinate 3,254,464 of NW_022630995.1, forward strand.
TCCTAATTATTAGAGCTTTGAATACATCTTGATATCTAGCATTGTAATGTCCAGCTTTGCTCCTCTGCAGGAATGCCCTGGATACTCTTGGTTTTTTGCATTTCTATATAAATTTTATAATCATCTTGTCCATTTTCATATAGTCCAATGAAATTTAATTTATAGATTAATTGGATATGAAAATTTACATTTTACAATACTAATATTCAAAACCATGAAGATGATATAACCTCTATTTTTGGACTATTCAAATTGTTATGACAATTTTCTTATGCTTCTTGTCTTCATAATATGTTTTTATATTTATGTATTGCAGCTTATCTCTTAAAATGAATCATTTGATCATAGAAAACACAAGTTAAATCTTATGTTTTTATAGTCTGACGATCTCTGAGGTTTAAAAACGAATGTTTGCTTTAGATAGAATCCAATTAGCTTATTTAATCGGATTTATGTCTACCATTTGCTCTTTTCTTTATATTTTTTCCCTCAGATTTTTTATTCCTCTGTTTCTCTTTTGCTTTCTTTTGAGGTAATCAAACATTTTTAATATTGCATTCTAATTTTTCTATTGGCTTTTTTGTTATACCTCTGCATACTTTTAAAGAAATTAATAGAAGAAAAATACATATAGCCATCATCCCCAGTGGTCCTTCTTTGTGGAAGGCATGGAAGATATTAGAGAAATCCTGTCTGGAGAAATAAAAGCCCTTTCTGGAGAAATAAAAGAACTAAAATCTAACCAAGTTGAAATTAAAAAAGCTATTAATAAGGTGCAATAAAAAATGGAGTCTCTTACTGCTAGGATAAATGAGGCAGAAGAGAGAATTAGTGATATAGAAGACCAAATGACAAAGAATAAAGAAGCTGAGCGAAAGAGAGACAAACAACTATTGGACCACGAGGGGAGAATTTGAGAGGTAAGTGATACCATAAGACAAAACAACATTAGAATAACTGGGATTCCAGAAGAAGAAGAGAGAGAGAGGGGAGCAGAAGGTATATTGGAGAGAATTATTGCAGAGAATTTCCCTAATATGGCAAAGGGAACAAGCAACGAAATCCAGGAGGCACAGAGAACCCCCCCTCAAAATCAATAAGAATAGGTCCACACCCCATCAACTAATAGTAAAATTTACAAGTCTTAGCGACAAAGAGAAAATCCTGAAAGCAGCCCGGGACAAGAAGTCTGTAACACACAATGCTAAAAATATTAGATTGGCAGCAGATTTATCCACAGAGACCTGGCAGGCCAGAAAGAACTGGCATGATATATTCAGAGCACTAAATGAGAAAAACATGCAGTCACGAATACTATATCCAGCTAGGCTATCATTGAATATAGAGGGAGACATAAAAAGCTTCCAGGACAAACAAAAACTAAAAAAAAAATTGTACCAAACCAGCTCTACAGGAAATATTGAAAGGGGTCCTCCAGGCAAAGAGATAGCCTAAAAGTAGTAGACCATAAAGGAACAGAGATTATATGCAGTAACAGTCACCTTACAGGCAATACAATGGCACTATATTCATATCTCTCAATAGTTACTCAGAATGTAAATGGGCTAAATACCCCAATCAAAAGACACGGGGTATCAGAATGGATTAAAAAACAAAGCAAAACAAAACAAAAAACCCATCAACATGCTGTCTACAAGAAACTCATTTTAGACCCAAAGACAGATCGTCTAAACAAAAGGTCAACAAGGAAATAAAGCCCTTAAATGACACTTTGGACCAGATGGGACATCACAGATATATTCAGAACATTCTATCCCAAAGCAACAGAATATACATTCTTCTCTAGTGCACATGGAACATTCTCCAGAATAGATCACTTCCTGGGGCACAAATCAGGTCTCAACCGGTATCAAAAGATTGGGATCATTCCCTGCATATTTTTGGACCACAATGCTCTGAAGCTAGAACTCAAACACAAGAGGAAATTGGAAAGAACCCAAATACATGGAGACTAAACAGCAGCCTTCTAAAGAATGAATGGGACAACCAGGAAATTAAAGAATTTTAAAAATTCATGGAAACAAATGATAATAAAAACACAACTGTTCAAAATCTGTGGGACACAGCAAAGGCAGTCCTGGGAGGAAAATATATAGTGATACAAGCCTTTTTCAAGAAACAAGAAAGGTCTCATACACAACCTAACCCTTCACCTATAGGAGCTGGAGAAAGAACAACAAAGAAAGCCTAAACACAGCATGAAAAGAGAAATCGTAAAGATCAGAGCAGAAATCAATGACATAGAAACCAATAAAACAGTAGAACAAATCAACAAAACTAGGAGCTGGTTCTTTGAAAGAATAAGATTGATAAACCCATGGCCAGACTTATCAAAAAGAAAAGAGAAAGAAGGACCCAAATAAATAAAATCATGAGTGAAAGAGGAGAGATTACAACCAACACCAAAGAAATACAAACAATTATAAGAACATATTATGAGCAACTCTATGCCAACAAAATTGACAATCTGGAAAAAATGGACGCACTCCTAGACACATATAAACTACCAAAACTGAAACAGGAATAAATAGAAAACATAAACAGACCATAACCAGCAAGGAAATTGAAGCAGTCATCAAAAATCTCCCTATAAACAAGAGTCAAGGGCCAGATGGCTTCCCAGGGGAATTCTACTAAACATTTAAAGAATTAATATCTGAAACTGTTCCAAAAAATAGAAATGGAAGGAAAACTTCCAAACTCAATTTATGAGGCCAGCATTACCTTGATCCCAAAACCAGACAAGGATCCCATCAAAAAAGAGAATTACAGACCAATACCCTTGATGAACACAGATGTGAAAATTCTCATCAAAATACTAGCCAATAGTATCCAACAGTACATTAAAAGGATTATTCACCACAACCAAGTGGGATTTATTCTAGGGCTGCAAGGTTGATTCAACATCAGCAAATCAATCAATATGATACAATACATTAACAAAAGAAAGAACAAGAACCACATGATACTCTCAATAGATGCTGAAAAAGCATTTGACAAAGTACAGCATCGTTTCCTGATCAAAACTCTTCAAAGTGTAGGGATAGAGGGCACATACCTCAATATCATTAAAGCCATCTATGAAAAACCCACCATGAATATTATCCTCAATGGAGAAAAACAGAGCTTTTCTGCTAAGGTCAGGAAACATGGCAGGGATGTCCACTATTGCCACTGCTATTCAACATAGTAGTAAAAGTCCTAGCCTCAGCAATCAGACAACAAAAAGCAATTAAAGGCATCTAAATCGTCAAAGAAGAAGTCAAACTATCACTCTTTGCAGATGATATGCTACTATACGTGGAAAACCCAAAAGACTCCACCCTAAAACTGCTAGAACTCATGCAGGAATTCAATAAAATTTCAGGATGTAAAATCAATGCACAGAAATTAGTTGCATTTCTGTATACCAATAACAAGACAAAAGAAACAGAAATTAAGGAGATGATCCCATTTATAATGTATCCCAAACCATAAGATACCCAGTAATAAATCTAACCAAAGAGGCAAAGAATCTGTACTCAGAAAACTATAGAACAGTTATGAAAGAAATTGAGGAAGACACAAAGAAATGGAAAAATGTTCTATGCTCATGGATTGGAAGAACAAATATTGTGAAAATGTCTATGCTACCTAAAGCAATCTACACATTTAATGCAACTTCTATCAAAATCCCATCCATTTTTTTCAAATAAATGGAACAAAATAATATTAAAATTTATATGGAACCAGAAAAGTCCCCAAATAGCCAGAGGAATGTTGCAAAAGAAAGCCAAAGTTGGTGGCATCACAATTCCAGACTTGAAGCTCTATTACAAAGCTGTCATCATCAAGACAGTTTGGTACTGACACAAAAACAGACACATAGATCAATGGAACAGAATAGAAAGCCCAGAAATAGACCCTCAACTCTATGGTCAACTAATCTTCGACAAAGCAGGAAAGAATAACCAATGGAATAAAGACAGTCTCTTCAACACATGGTTTTGGGAAAATTGGACAGCCACATGCAGAAAAATGAAACTGGACCATTTCCTTACACCACACATGAAAATAGACTCAAAATGGATGAAGGACCTCAATGTGAGAAAGGGATCCCTCAACATCCTTGAGGAGAACACAGGCAGCAACCTCTTCGACCTCAGCTGCAGAAATTTCTTCCTAGGAACATCACCAAAGGCAAAGGAAGCAAGGGCAGAAATGAACTATTGGGACTTCATCAAGATCAAAAGATTTTGCACAGCAAAGGAAACAGTTAACAAAACCAAGACAACTGACAGAGAGGGAGAAGATATTCGCAAATGACATATCAGATAAAGGGCTAGTGTCTAAAATCTATAAAGAACTTATCAAACTCAACACCCAAAGAACAAAGAATCCAATCAAGAGATGGGCAGAGGACATGAACAGACATTTCTGCAAAGAAGACATCCAGATGGCCAACAGACACATCACTCGGCATCAGGGAAATACAAATCAAAACCACAATGACATACCACCTCACACCAGTCAGAATGGCTAAAATTAACAAGTCAGGAAATGACAGATGCTGGTGAGGATGCGGAGAAAGGAGAACCCTCCTACACTGTTGGTGGGAATGCAAGCTGGTGCAACCACTCTGGAAAAGAGTATGGAGATTCCTCAGAAAGTTGAAAATAGAGCTACCCTATGACCCAGCAATCACACTACTGGGTATTTACCCTAAAGATACAAATGTAGTGATCTGAAGGGGCACACGCACTTGAATGTTTATAGCAGCAATGTCCACAATAGCCAAAATATAGAAAGAACCTAGAGGTCCACCTACAGATGAATGGATAAAGAAGATGTGGTATATATATCTCTATCTCTATCTCTATCTCTATCTCATCTATATATATAATGGAATACTATGCAGCCATCAAAAGAAATGAAATCTTGCCATTTGCAACGATGTGGATGGAATTAAAGGGTATTATGCTGAGCGAAATAAGTCAATCAGAGAAAGACAACTATCATATGATCTCCCTGATATGAGGAAGTGGAGATGCAACATGGGGGGTTTGGGAGGTAGGAAAATAATAAATGAAACAAGATGGGATCAGGAGGGAGACGAACCGTAAGAGACTCTTAATCTCACAAAAAAACTGAGGGTTGCCGGGGGGAGGGGGAGAGGGAGAGGGTGGTTGGTTTATGGACATTGGGGAGGGTATGTGCTATGGTGAGTGCTGTGAAGTGTGTAAACCTGGCGATTCACAGACCTGTACCCCTGGGGCGTAATAATACATTATATGTTAAAAAAAAAAAAAAAAAAAAAGAATCATGTGGTGACAAATTGGGATAACTACAAAATGAGCCAGTCAGTTTCTTCTTGGAATTACTGTTGCAAGGGCTCTCAGTAAATGTAGTATTTCCTTTTTCCTGGGGACAATTCACTTGTCATTGTTATTATGGTTGTTAGAGCCCAAGAGGTTTATTGAAGTCTTTAGGTCACAGCTCTCTGTAGTACTATCATATAATTACCTGATAGCTTTTTTTCCTTCTTCCCTGTGTTACCCTCTAGTGGCTCCTGAGGTGGCAGGAGAGCATAAAGGTACCTGATCTACAGTTGCTCCTTCAGCTCCACCCCCATTTGCATTCTGTGGTCTAAAACAGTCTCTAACATCATCTTATCCATTGTTTCTTGTGATGCACAGATACCTCTGCTTCTGGTGTCCTTCATCAAGGTTACATTTGTATGAGCCATTGGAGAGGATGCTCCTTACTGTTAATAAAATTCTGAAAAAAAATTGGTTAGATCTCATCTTTCTGCTGTATTTTTGGTCCATATTTTATATTATTTTGCAAGTATGCTTTAGGTTTAAGTTTTTCTAAATTTTTAATGTTTACTATTTTCCACTTATTTCAAAGAAAAGGGGTGAGGAACAAACTGTCATATTTAACTGGGAGTCCAGGTAGGACTCTTTGAAACATTGCTTATATTGTACCTTTTAGATAAAAGAGGATAAAGTGATGGTGATGATTTATGATACTACCCTTATGCTTCGGGTGTTTGAGAATTTCTTGAATCCTACAGTACAAATTTTACTATACCTTGAATAAGATCTTCAGCCCAAGCAATACTCATTAAAGGAGACAGTATATAGAGGTTAATATCATAGTTTGAAAGTTATACAGGCTTGGATTAAAATGTTATATGTATCCATACCTGTTGCATGTAATTGAGAAAATCACTATATTTCCCAAAATCCGAATTTGATTTCTGTATGTTAGTGATGGAAGTGTGGCATGGATTAAATAACAGAGAAAAGAGTTGATGCATAGTTATGCTGAATAAAAGTAGCAATTATGCTTTTTATTCTGGATTACAATATTTTCTTGAATCAAATTGTGATATTAATCGTCACAAAGTTTTATTGCATCTTCTATATCCTTAAGTAAAAAGATATATATAACTCTACCCATACAAGTAAAATTATTTTAATGGAGAAACAGAAAAATGGTTGCTATGTCCTAGGATCTCGATATCTAAGTGTTGAGCTAACTGGGAGAAAAATGTTGCTTATGGAAGTGTATGCCAGCTGCTGGCATGTTATCTTTTGTCTTGTCTATACTCTGACCTTTCAGCTTTATAACTTCCAAATGTTTATGTAATGAGAACTGCCCTTTTAAAATTGACACAGTGATTAAAATTGAAAATGAGATCTGAGACTGTTCGCTAATAAATAGGCTGGGTCTGAACATACATCTGTCCAGCAAAAATCTTCTAAGCAAGTAGGCACACAATTCTTTGCTTTATTGAAAAAGCAAAGGTGACATTTATACCGTTCAACAATTTTTCTCTCCATCTGTTTATTCAATGGTAAGATTTAAGTTGGCAAATGCTGCACTCACATTGTCACTACTCCTAGGATATTTTTCAAATATTCAGCTTTTAGAAGGATGCATCCAGAGCCTTATTGACACATAAATTTCTTGTGTATTCGAACTTGTAACAAAACACCCTTTCAAGGAGAGAAATATAATCAAAGTGGAACCTACCCTACTCCAGTAGTTCATCTTGCTAACAGACCTTCCAGCTCCATCAAAGATTCCCAGATCCTATGTCTCATTTTCCTCACTTCCGATCATATATTTAGATAACTTTCTTCTCATCTGAGTGAGAAGTAAGAAGTAAACTTTATCGGATTTATTGATTCCAACATTTTTTGTTTTAAGGTTGGATCTAAGTCAGGATTACAGTAAGGCATGGAATTCATCCGTGCTCTGCTTTTCAGGTAAATAGAAGGTGTTTTCTTTTATTTAGGATGCCTGAGTCTCTTATTTGTTCTTCCACGAAGTCCTGTCTCTGAAGTTGAGGGATGCATCTAAATTTTACTCATTTTCTAGGAAAAGAACATTGACATCACTGAGTCAAATAAATGTGACTCACTCTTTACATCCAAGTTGTTCTAATTGATGAGGGAACAGAAGGCTGGCTGAGGACAAAGCAAAAGCTGACACCCTCCAACCTCCCCCCACCCCCACTCCTGGGTGGGACATATGTGACATTCTTTAGGAATCTCCCACCCATCTTAATGCTAATACCTTGCTAGAGGGCAAAACGACCTTGGCAATGGCAAGGTCTCTGGTATCCGGTATCTTGTAGGTCCTCTTTAGCATATGAAAGTCTGTTGAAACCTCCCTTTTCCATACCTCCCCCCAACTCCAGGGTACATTACCTGCCCTCCCTCACAATCCCATGGAAGCAGCTCTTCCTGCCCACGGGTCCTGTCCCTGTGCTTTAATAAATCACCTTTTTGCACCAGAGAAGTCTTAAGAATTCTTTCTTAGCCATCGGCTCCAGACCTCACCCCACCGAACCTCACTTATGTTCTATAACTTCATCATCATCATCTCTGTCCTGTGAGAGACAAAAAAAAATGCTTATGGCATCTCAATACGCTGATTTAAAATATTTAAAATATTTAAATACGCCGATTTAAAATACTTAAACATTAAAATATTCAAGGAATAAGAAAAGTTTTTTCTATTATTCAGTGATTTTCTATTATTCAGGAATCTACAAAAATTCTGAAAAGATAAAGTCTCATTGCTTTGTCAATGTACTTTATTATTGAAGCATGACATCAGTCTGTGTGTTTTTAAGAGTGGATGCTAATTGTTAAAAGTTGAGGGATGTAAGGGATCTCGAATCATTCAGTCCAGCTCGTCTTCAGTGCTGGCCTTCTCTGTGTCCATCTCCCCCATGTAACTGATGAGCCTGTGCCCGAACAGTTCTATCAATAGAATCGACATGATGATTTGAGGTAGTAAGTTCTATCTTTGGATAATTTTTACTGTAAACAAAAAAAGATGTTAAGTGATAAGATATTTTTCTGAGGTGTCCTTTAATTGGTTTCATTTATATTCTGAAATATATGAAAATTTTTATTCCAATTACCAAAATAGTTTCTTTTCTAACATTTCTACCGTGAAAACTATGAGTGTTACAATAACAATTCAAATTATATAGAAGGATGTAAAATTAAAAGTACCTGTTCCTTATTCCATCCGGGTAGCTCTACTCCTCAGAAATCACCACTCTCAAAATTTTCTTGGAGAATTTTTGTGAAAATTCTCACCTAAAATCTCATATCTACTGATATAGATGTAAATTATATAGATTATTCTGGTTTACCTTTTAATTTTATAACTGATTCTTATTTCCCCATGAAAATGGACAGATCAACCTCATTCTTTTATTAGTTGCAGAGTATTCTACTGGAAAAATCCTGATCTGTTTACATGCATGTGTGAGACTGAAGTTCTTGAACCTAGGTGAGGTTCGGTGGGGTGAGGTTCGGAGCCGACGGCTAAGAAAGAATTCTTAAGACGTCTCTGGTGCAAAAATGTGGTTTATTAGAGCACAGGGACAGGACCCGCGGGCAGACGGAGATGCTGCCCTGGGGATGTGAGGAGTGGCTGGTTATATATACAGGAGTCGGGTAGGTGAGGACAAAGGGGTGTTCAGAAGGGCTATTGGGGTAAAGAAGACTGTCAGGATATTGAAGGCCTGGTTACTATCAAGCCAAGGCTGCTTTCCCTCTAATGAGGTACTAACATAAAGACAATTGGGAGTCTCCTGGTGGAATGTCACAATCCTGCTATCAAAGCGTCCTTGTTAGTGAGATTTAGGTTTAAAAGAAATTTAACTTTATTTACTTTTCCTTCTACCTCAGCCTCCTTCAGTTTTGTTTATGGAGGGGAGGGTGACATTAAGGCTTGAGGAACTGAGTTATGTGCCTCTGGAAATTGGGCTATTGATAAGGTAAATTCTTTGTTGTAAATCTCTAGGACATTTGTAAACCAAGGGAGACTCTGTCTTGCAGGATGTGATCTCTGCAAGTTAACTCTTTGTTTCTCGTTTATGGCAGTCAGGGGTGCCTGAGGAATGGGACACATATTACCGAGGGGAGCAGGTGGAGAGGGGGTGCAAGGTGCCAGCTTTTGCTTTGTCCTCAGCCAGCCTCCTGCTCCCTCATCAAGACTATGCATAGGATAATTTTTAGCTGTAGTCAGGGGTTAGGGGTGGTGGGGGGATGGGTAGGAAGAGAGGGAATCTTAAGGAGTTTCCAAGCCGCCCTCAGAGCCCAAGGCCAGCATCCATCTGATGGATATCACTTACAGCAATTACGACAGTAGTGTTTACCTGATTTATGTTTCTCTAAGTTCCTCTACATTTACAAATAGGAGTTCTTTTTATAAAAAGAAGCTGCTACTCCCTTTATTTATTTACCTGATTATTTACTTATATAATATGGACTCATGGATATTTATTTTGTTCTACAATATTCTATATTTAATCCTATAATTAAATACTCTCCTATTTATTTTCTTGCTCACATTGTTCCAAATTTGGCTATTAGGACTATAACAAAATACCCAGACTGGGTAGCTTAAACAGCACAAATCCATTTCTCACAATTATGGAGACTGAATTCCAGTATCAAAGTGCAGCCCTAAGACTCTCTCCCAGCGTGCAGACCGCTGTCCTCACAAGGCCTTTTCTCAATAAACTGCAGTTCCCTCGGGTCTCTTCTTGCAAGGACAGCCCTGGTAAGGCCCCACCCTTATGATGCAATTTAAACCTTAACTACCTCCTTAATGGTCCTATCTCCAAATACAATCAAACTGGGGAGTTGGGACTTCAACGCCTAACAGCATCTGTTTGTCTTCCTGTCTTTGATTAGCAGTCAATATTGGCTGCCATCCCTGGCCTCTCCTTCACCGGCCAGCTCCTGCTTAAGGCCCTCTTGTTTTCCTGATTCCTCATTCGGCCTCTCCCTCTGCTCCTCTGTTGTATGGAAGGGCTACCATGGCTCTCACATTTTCCACTCTTGTGTTATCAGTGCAAGCAGAATCACCGCTGGAGCCCTTCAGGCCGGGCTGGTTACTGGAAGACTGAATGATGTGGAAGACTGGCGGATGTTCATGTCCTCTCAAAAAATGTTCTTAATTTGGTACAAATTTCATTGGATTTTGCAGCTCTCGGTCATAGTCTGATTTTGCTGTGCTTTCCTAGTTTTATCTGTAAGGACCTATTTAGCAAGAGGCTTTCATTAAGGATAAACAATAACCTTGTTGTTTAACACTTAAACTGCCCCTGCTCCCCTTCCCTCAGGGGGTTTACTTAAAAACAAGTCCCCGAAACCAGCTCCAGGTAACAAAGCCCAGATACAAGGGTGGGTCAGGCCAGGTGGAGCCATCTGATCAGTGAGGGGGCGCATACTGTCTCCCTAGCTACCAAGGAGTATAGGCCCCTGCCCTTTGGGAGCCTTTTGGGCACCAATTCTAACCAAGGTGTGAAAGGCTAGTTGAAATGTCTACGGTTGGGTTGGGTCGGGTCGCTGGGCTCGGGAGTGCAGGAGGAACAATAGAAATGACGGTCAGGGCCTGCCATCTTCCAGCCTGCCCCCCCTTCCTTAACCCTTGACTCTCCTGCCAAAAGGATGTATGCCCAGGTCAGGTCTCCATAAGTAACCCAATACCAATACCTATGCAGGAAACAGAAGTATCAGGACCCCCCACCCCATACCCTCCAATCACCAAATACCCTACCATATATGGATGTGAGCCCATGCCCTGCCTTGGCCCAATAAAAGACCCCCACCGACTCCCTCCCAGTGCGACTTCCCCCACTCCCCTTTCCGGAGTCCAGGAACCTCGCCCGAGGGTGCCCACCTCCTCCCAGTGCGACTTCCCTGGCTCCCCTTCTCCTGAGCCCTGAAACTTCACCAGAGATGCCTTTAATAAATCTTGCCTTGCGTCCACCTTGCCTCGTGTGGTGTTTATCTCACCTATAAAACCTTACATCTACTAGGGTAAATTGTAACTCGGTCACCTAGCATCACTGTGTAGCTTTCTCTGTGTGTTACAATTTCATTGGCCACCTGTGCATGGCCAGGCCCGGCCACATGGCCTTTGCACTTAAAAGCTAGTCTGTGAAACAGAGAAAGTTTGCTCTCTCTTGTAAGAGGCGCGGATGCTTGGCGCGAAATAAAGCTTTGCTTGACCTTCGCTTTATATCAGTCTTGCTCCTTTAATCACGGACCCATTTTTTGGGGGGAGCATAACATTATCTAGATGGAGTTTTCTCCTGTTTTCAATTCTTTTTATTGTTTTTATTTTTTTTAATTGGCTTCGGGAAGAGTGGGGTGAAGAGCCTTTATTTGGCCATTAACTTTAATTAAAGATAAACTAAGTTATTATGAATATTATGAAAGTTCTAAAGAGAGGACTGAATATTAATGGAGATTATATACTGATAAATGTTAAAAAACATTCTCAAAATATTTGTTCATGCTAAATATAATGATAATTAAAATAAGAGCCACCAATAATTACTGAACTCTCAGTCTATGCCAGGGATTGTGCTGAGAATCCATGAGGAAAACTTAATTTACTCTTACAACTACTCTAAAACAGAGATTAACAGTATTAAATTTTACAAATGAAAATGCTTGTTCAAGGTCACACAAATGACAATGTTGGAGTTGGGTATTAAACATGGGCCTACCTATCTGAAATCATCACAATCACTATGTTGTGGAGATTATCTTTGGAAGGAAAGAACCAAAACAAAGAAATTAATACAAAAGAAACTACAAGACAAATCTCAGTATCTTATAATGCTATTTCTTTACTGATTATTCTACTGCTAATAACATCATGGCAACATGTGTTAATTCATCTTATAAAGGTACTCACAGAATAAAACAAACACCTGTGTGTCACTAATGTGGGGAAACAAAGGCAAAAGAAAAAAATCCCCTTACTACTCACAGCCCACTGACAAATCCTTGAAAAAGGTGGAGTGACCTTCCTCTGGAAGCTTCGTTTTGATACTTTGCTAAGGGCCAAAGGCGATCTCAGCCCCACCTCCAGGATCCTGTAAGTCTTCTTTAACATATGAAAGCTCCCTGTGTCTTTTGATTGGGGCATTTAGCCCATTAACATTCAGGGTAACAATTGAGAGATATGAATTTAGTGCCATTGTATTGCCTGTAAGGTGACTGTTATTGCATATTGTTTCTGTTCCTTTCTGATCTACTACTTTTAGAGTCTCTCTTTGCTTAGAGGACCCCTTTCAATATTTCCTGTAGAGCTGGTTTGGTGTTTGCAAATTCTTTCAGTTTTTGTTTGTCCTAGAAGCTTTTTATCTCTCCTTCTATTTTCAATGATAACCTAGCTGGATATAGTATTCTTGGCTGCATGTTTTTCTCGTTTAGTGCTCTGAATATATCATGCCAACTCTTTCTGGCCTGCCAGGTCTCTGTGGATAAGTCAGCTGCCAATCTAAAATTTTTACCGTTGTGTGTTACAAACTTCTTTTCCCGGGCTGCTTTCAGGATTTTCTCTTTGTCACTAAGACTTGTAAATTTGACTATTAGGTGACGGGGTGTGGACCTATTCTTACTGATTTTGAGGGGGGTTCTCTGTACCTCCTGGATTTTGGTGCTTGTTCCCTTTGCCATATTGGGGAAATTCTCTCCAATAATTCTCTCCAATATACCTTCTGCTCCCCTCTCTCTTCTTCTTCTGGAATCCCAATTATTCTAATGTTGTTCGTCTTATGGCATCATTTATCTCTCAAATTCTCCCCTCGTGATCCAGTAGCCGTTTGTCCCTCTTTTGCTCAGCTTCTTTATTCTCTGTCATTTGGTCTTCTATATCGCTAATTCTTTCTTCTGCCTCATTTATCCTAGCAGTGAGAGCCTCCATTTTTGATTGCACCTCATTAATAGCTTTTTTTATTTCAACTTGGTTAGATTTTAGTTCTTTTATTTCTCCAGAAAGGGCTTTTATATCTCCCGAGAGGGTTTCTCTAATATCTTCCATGCCTTTTATGAGTCCGGCTAGAACCTTGAGAATCGTCATTCTGAACTCTAGATCTGACATATTACCAATGTCTGTATTGATTAGGTCCCTAGACTTTGGTACTGCCTCTTGTTCTTTTTTTTTTGTGGTGAATTTTTCCGCCTTGTCATTTTGTCCAGATAAGAGCATATGAGGAGCAAGAAAAATACTAAAAGGTGGCAACAACCCCAGGAAAATATGCTTTAACCAAATCAGAAGAGATCCCAAATCGTGAGGGGGGAGAAAGGGGACAAAAAGAGGTTCAGAAGAAAAAAAAAAAAAAGAAACAATTAAAAGAAGAATACGAATAAAGAAAAAATATAAAAAAGAAAAAAAATATATATATTAGATAAGCTAGTTAAAAAACGTTAAAAAAGAAAAGGGTAAAGGTTAAAAAAATTTTGGGGATTTTATCAAGATCAAAAGCTTTTGCACAGCAAAGGAAACAGTGAACAAAACCAAGACAACTGACAGAATGGGAGAAGATATTTGCAAACGACATATCAGATAAAGGGCTAGTGTCCAAAATCTATAAAGAACTTAGCAAACTCAACACCCAAAGAACAAATAATCCAATCAAGAAATGGGCAGAAGACATGAACAGACATTTCTGCAAAGAAGACATCCAGATGGCCAACAGACACATGAAAAAGTGCTCCATATCACTCGGCATCAGGGAAATACAAATCAAAACCACAATGAGTTACCACCTCATACCAGTCAGAATGGCTAAAATTAACAAGTCAGGAAATGACAGATGCTGGCGAGGATGCGGAGAAAGGGGAACCCTCCTACACTGTTGGTGGGAATGCAAGCTGGTGCAACCACTCTGGAAAACAGCTTGGAGTTTCCTCAAAAAGTTGAAATTGGAGCTACCCTACAACCCAGCAATTGCACTACTAGGTATTTACCCTAAAGATAAAAATGTAGTGATCCAAAGGGGTATGTGCACCTGAATGTTTATAGCAGCAATGTCTACAATAGCCAAACTATGAAAGAACCTAGATGTCCATCAACAGATGAATGGATAAGGAAGATGTGGTATATATACACAATGGAATACTATGCAGCCATCAAAAGAAATGAAATCTTGCCATTTGCGACGACGTGGATGGAACTAGAGGGTATCATTCTTAGCGAAATAAGTCAATCAGAGAAAGACAACTATCATATGATCTTCCTGATATGAGGGAGAGGAGATGCAACATGGGAGGTTAAGGGGGTAGGAGAAGAGTAAATGAAACAACAAATGAAACAAGGGAGACAAACCATAAGTGACTCTTTTTTTTTTTTTTTTAATTTATTTGACAGACAGATCACAAGTAGGCAGAGAGGCAGGCAGAGAGAGAGAGGAGGAGGAGGCAGGCTCCCTGCTGAGCAGAGAGCCCGATGCGGGGCTCGATCCCAGGACCCTGAGATCATGACCTGAGCCGAAGGCAGCGGCTTAACCCACTGAGCCACCCAGGAGCCCCCATAAGTGACTCTTAATCTCACAAAACAAACTGAGGGTTGATGGGGGGAGGGGGGTGGTAGAGGGGGGTGGGGTTATGGACATTGGGGAGGGTATATGCTATGGTGAGTGCTGTGAAGTGTGTAAACCTGGAGATTCACAGACCTGTACCCCTGGGGATAAAAATATATTATATGTTTATAAAAAATAAAAAAATTAAAGAAAAACAAACACATATGAAAGCTCCTTTGGAGCCTTCCTTACCTCTACCTGGCAAGATCCCGGTAGCAATCATCCTCCAAGCAATGGCCATTTGATAGACACCTGAAGAGTCTCATGACTGAAGGTTTACTGAACAGTAATAAATGACCTTTTTCTCACAATAGCTAGACCCTTCAGGATCCTGGACACCTTATTTCCAAAATTCCTTGGGGGCTTGTGCTATCCCTCACCCTCTCCCAATTTGAAAGTATGTAATGGGCCACTCCTCAGGACCCCAGTGCAGCAATTTCTGCCCATGGGTCCTGTCCTTGTGCTTTAAAAAAAACACCTCTTTACACCAAAGACATCTCAGGAATTCTTTCTTGGCCATCAGCTCCAAGCCCCACCACCTTGAAATGCACACACATGGTCACTATTATATATAATTCTTCAGTTACAAAAGCCACATATTGCCTCTACTGTGAGTGGTCTCTTTGTTTCATTGTTGTTTCTTTATGCACCAAATCTACACAGGAAATGAAGTGCTGGCACTGGTTACTTTGCACTAATACAGCCAGTGCAGAATGATGCAGTTTTCTTTCCATGCCCAAACATTATTAACATGGAGAAAATCTGGATTATCTGGTACTGAATGTGCAAAAATGAGTTTAGCTTTCTGTGCTGGATGATTGAATGTCTCCTTGGATGAGCCTATCAAGGTTTAATTGAACTACAAATCCAATGATAATTGGAATAGAACTCCAGGCCAAAACAGGACACAAATATTCTAAGCTTTAGTTAATGAACAGAAGCAAATGGAGATTTCTGCTTAAATTCACGGCATCCTTCGACTGTATCAGTTGTTCGAAAAACATGACACGGCAATATTTAAAATCAATAGTTATGTAACAGTAATTATACAGCAGCCACTTGATGTTCAATGACTGAGACTAGAAAACTAAAATGTAACAATAGGCTGTTTTAAAATAATGTAAGTCCTCCTCTGTATTTTAGGTTCTTCAAGGCTTTATGTCTTTTCATACAGTATTAATGTGGTACTAGGTGCATAGGAATTGCTAACTAAATGTTTTATTTGTATGTATAAATGGTTAATCCTTGGAGGAAATAGATTAGTGAATGAGGTATAATTACATGGATTATTAAGGTCCTCTGGACAAAAAAAGGTTTGCTGACTGATAGGAGGATATCTACAAGTGAGAATTGTAGTTACCATTGTCAACATTGTCATCTGGTATCCTGAGTGAGAGTCACGGGAATCACAACACCTAGTGCTCCATGTAATATGTGTCCTCATTAGTACCCATCACCAGCTCACCCATCCGCACAAACAGTGAGTCATGGAACACTGCCTCAAAAACTAATGATGTACTATATGGTGACTAACATAACAAAAAAAAAAAAAAAAAGAATTACCAGAATTAGTTAAGACACATGCAAATTCATTTAGCATTGTCTAAACCTCTTACAAGGTTTGAAAGCTCTGATGTTTACCTCTGAAATGTTTTTGAAAGTGTTATTATTGTAAAAAATTCACAATTACAAATGCACATAAAACTAAGGATAAAAGTGATTAAGTAAATCACAGTGACCAAATTATAGATAGACGGAGAAGAGATTAGTGTTGCTAGCAGTTAAGATAAGACAAGAGCAGGAAAGGGCTGTGACTCCAAGGTTCAGCACGAAGGATGCTTTTGTGGTGACGGATTAATTCGTTCTGTACCTTGATTGTGGAGGTGGTGGTAGGAATCTAACGTGGGATCCACGTGTTGTACATGGCACACGGAATAAATCCACATTGTATCAATATCAGTTTTCCGATCCCGATATCGTTCTACAGTTACATAAGGAGCAACCCCTGGGAGGAACTTGGTGAACGACATACAGGACTTCACTATTTTTGCACCTTTCTGTGAATCTATATTCATTTCAAAGTAAAAGTCTAAAACATGAGCAGAGTTAATCTCGACTTGCGTAATGGTTGTGGATTGTCTTTTCTCTCACCACTTGCATTTAAACGTTTTCTCCGCTTCCAGTTTGAATGGTGCTGCTCAGAGGCTGTGCGCGCTAGGGCTTCCGACCCGCCGCTGCAGGCGCCCTGCCCGCTCGCCAGGTGCGCCGCGCACTCTTGTTTCTCAGGGCGAGCGCACGCGTTCAACCCGGTACTTCTCTTTAGAGGGCAGCATTTCTCAAGAGTTTTGGTCGAAACACTGGTGTGACACTTGCTTGTTTCTAGCTTTCTTGCAAATATGGTTTTATCTATTTTGCTAGTACAGTAAAAAATGTGAAATACTGGGGCTTTCCCGATTTTATAGTTTCTCTGTGATGGCAAGTATACTTTGAAACAATATATCAATATTTCGTTACTCACAGATTCTTTCCTGTATTCATATATATTATACTTAGGGGAATGGTGTAGATCCTCCTCATAAGGCATAAATAATGCTAGAAGACACATCGCTGGCATGTTAGTAGACACGTATAAAAGTCGATGAGAAAGATTAGAATTTTCTTGCCCTGCCTGTCTCTGTCAATGCTAGGAATCTTCCACAGTCAAATATCCCACCTCATTATTTCAATTTGCATTGCCTTAAAAATTAAGTGAAATTGAGCGTTTTAATATTTATTTCCATTTGTGTTTTCTATTTTAGGGATCGTCTGTTGTGGTGATGTGCCTATATTTTTTCTACTTAGGTAATATTCTTTGCCCAGTTGATTTAAGGAACTCCTTCTGTTGAGTATATAAAGCTTCTGTTGTATATATTACAAATATTCCTCCTTATGGTATACTTAAGGACTTGGGAAAAAAAGCAAGGTTTATGTGGCTGATGCATAGAGATTAAAGGGAGTATGAGTGAAAAATGTAGGCTGTGTAAAGTTTTTTAGTTTTTATCCTAAAGCAATGTGAAGGCATCAGAATGTTTCAAGTTGGGGCTGTGGGTTGGAAAAAGTACGGAGAGAGTTGTGGGGTTGTCACTGAGATTTGCTGTAAACATTCTTTTAAAAAAAAATCTATCTAAAACTCTTAGCAAAGAAAGAGGAACATAGTTCCAGATACTTAATAAATATCCAAGTTCACTGTTAATATGAATATAATGATCACTGTTAACATTTCTGGCAGAAGGAGACTCTGAAATCTTGAGAGGCTGAAGGATTCTTCCAATATTATATAAAGAATCACAGATAGCTGTTTCTAAGCTTGATCTCATTCTCATTCCAATATCCAGGGCGTGAGTATGTCTACAGCAAGCAATTCGTGAGCTCACAATGGAAATCCAGCCAGGGGAATGATCCTGTTACAGACCAAAACATTAGGAGTATTAACAACAAAAATTCAATCTTACATGGGGTCACTCTCATGGGAGTCGTACCAAGTGCATGTGATTAATGCACTGGAGGCCAAAAGACTTGGTTACAATAGCATTTACACAGAACAGGTTTTGGAAAACAATATTATTCTCATTTTAAATTTAGTCTGCCAGAATTTACAAGTGCCATTTTTCAAAATTAAATAGTGTACAAGCTTCATGTTCACAAACACGCACATACTCTGTGGACCCTCAATAAATACTAGCTGGCTGACTGGCAGATAAACACCCCATAAACAGATAAACACTTCTAAGGGAACTGTAGCCATATATTTAAAGAGGCAGTATCGGTTCTATGTGTTATCAACTAGAGATTAAATACATGAGAAATGTAGCAAAAATACAATAGTGCAAATATCTTTCTAAATTGTGAGTTCCTTCAGCAGCAAATGAAGATGAAATCCTGCAGCTATTAAAGAATCCCAAATGAAAGCTTTATAAAGTAACTTTCTTCAACAAAACGGGAACTCTTCAAAGATTATAAACAAACCCATCGTTGTAACTTCAACTCTTCAGGCCGCTTGGTAATTGATTTGTGAATAATGGAGACCTTGATCTTGTGTGTATTTCTTGTGTGATATGTGTGGTATCTTGAGAAGGAAGGGTACAAGCAAAGAGCCAAGGCAAAACTAAAGACCAAGAAGTGGACATGGGATTACATCCTCTTCTCCATTTTTATTATGTTAAAATCCTTATCTTAATCAATGAACATATCCTTAATAATTTAACTGAAATGTAGTGACAATTTGACTAACAATTTTGAGTTCAATACTTATTTTATGAAATTAGGCAAGATTTAACCTTTCTGAATTTAAAATCTTTTTACCTCAGCAATGGGAATAGGGTAACTCATTACACAATTTCTTTTAACAAAGTATTTTTAAAAATATGTATACTATTTGGTACTGTGCTGGATATTTCATGGGAATGAAATAAGTCTTATTTGCTGATATTACTTATCAATTAATAACAATAGTGATAATTTCCCCAGTCATGAAGCTCCATTTGAGTGTCATCTCTTTGATAATGGGACTGTGTTTGGGATGTTCTGTTGCCGTAGCGGAGTTTACAGGATGAGAGAGTACAATAGCCCCTACAGGACAGGACAAGTCTGGCTGAAAGGAGGGTCTTGCTCTCAGGGATGGGGTAGACCAGATGCTTGAACTGTGTGAGTTACCCTGGCTAGACCCAAAGGAGAGAGTGAAGACCACAAAACTACCGTGCGCTCACCTTACTAGAAGGGAAGGAAGAGGGCGTAAGTAAATGACTTTCAGTGAGAGTTAAAGGGAGATCCAAACCCTGCATTGGAGACATGGTCCTCCAGCCTATTATGTTAAAGGTCAAAGGAAACAGTTTTATTGATGATATCTTTTCTGTTTTAAGAACTTGGAAACCCCAATTCCTTCTGGTTATGTTGCATGTAGATTTCAGTCATGCCCCAGATGGACTGAAAGTGTTTCAGTTGTCGCGGTCATTCCAAGTACCACTTTACCCTCCACAGACGCTAGAGCTTGCTTGTGAGGACTGTATAAACACGGTGATGTACTTTAAAGGTTGATGCAAGTGGTACAATTTGTGAATACTTTATTAATAGTATTAATGGAGAAGAAGGTGACTCATAAGTGTTGAAAATTATGCTCTTTTATATTCATTCCCTCACTTGGGTTCTTTCACTACAAATGGGGCTTAGATTGAATGGAAGGTACAGGCTGAGTGTTGTGCTTTGGCATTTCATTTGCCTTCTAAAACTACTTCAAATGTTTTCTTCTTAGGGTCCCTAATAATTCTGTAAAAAGCTATTTGTAGGCCAAATTGAGTTGAGAAAGTTGATGTTTAGAAGACAAAAAGTAATAGGCCTAGTATTAAGCAGCAGATAAGAGGTAGAATTTGAAACTAGTAATTTTTAAAATTCAGGAAGACATACCATATTTCTGATTGAAAAGACTGGATATTATATAAGAATGTTAAACAATCCTAATAGATATGCATCTAATAAAATTGCAATCAGAATTCCAAGGTATCCTGTTTCAGCTCATCAAAATAAGTAATCTGTGGGATAATAAGAGTGTAATAAAAATTGCCAAGAGATTTTGAGAAAGAAGGATATTAGGGAAGAATTTCCCCCATCAGTTAATAAAACTTATTATTAAACTGGAGACAGAAGAAATCACAGTGGCATAAAAATAGGTAAGTAAATAAGTGATTCTGACAATAGTTAAACTGCTGACTAACATGACATGCAAACATTGTCTCAGGACTACATATCTCTACCTATCTCTGTCTCTGTCTTTGTCCTAACCCTGTTACTGCTTCTAACCTATCTCTCTCTCTCCATCTGCCCAAACCAGAACACACACTCTCTCTCCCTCCCCACTTAGCTATCATCTATTTAGTTATCTGTCTGTCTGTCATCGCCCATCTACCATTATCTTATCTATATCTATGCACAGATATGAAGTAGGGAAGAATGGTTGTTCCAAGATAAATATATTGAAAAAGACTGAGAGGTTTGATTATGACAGTCTTTTCAAAGTCCTTAGAGAAAATGTATCAACAACAGAATCAAAAGGCAAATAATTAATCAAAAACATTTCTAACACTGTGATCTGGGTTATTTCTAATATACAAAGTGTTTTTATTTTATTTTAATGCTTATTTATTTATTTTAGAGAGGGAGATAGTGGGGGGAGGGAGAGAGAGTCTCAAGCAGATTCCTTGCTGAGCATGGGGCCCCACACGGGGCTGGATCTCAGGACTCTGAGATCATGACCTGGGTGGAAACCAAGAGTTGGATGCTCAACCGACTGAGCTACCCAGGCATCCCACAAAGTGCTTTTACATACGAAATGCTACCTGGGCAGTACAGTCTGATATTCATTAAGATATCATTGCAACTGTTGCCAAAAACTAAGAGTCAAAATCTACCACCTCCCTGCCCCACATGTTTCTTTTAGTTTCTCCTCTTAACCCATGAGTAGAGCATTCAGTACTCTATAAAATATGCTCCTCTCCCAAATTTCTTCATTCTCCAAAATGTGCACATCTTCCAATTAAAATTAGAAGGTGATTTTAACACACGATCAGCTAGAAATTAATTTTTAAAAACACACAGGAAGGTGAGAGAAGTCATACATTCTAAGGTGCCTGTATCTGCACAAGTAAATGACACGACTGTTATTGATCCTGTTTTATAGACTGAGGAGGCAGAAGGCTTCTACTGATTGGTTATACAATATTCTGGAGAGAGCTACATTAAAGTAGAATTAAAATTCAGGGATAACTATCTTTTAAAGAAGTGACTCTTCATCTTCAGAGTTATAACGTAAATAATCACCATAAAATACTTGAGCTTGCCGTTTAAGAATGTTCAAAAATTACCAGAGAGATTTGTGTTACACACTGGATTGACTTTAATCTATGATCCGGAGGAAGAGCTCCACAGCGGTGCTGCCTGATGTAGCCAGTGATGGTAAAGCCAGAAGAACAGTAAAGAATGCACAGCTGTGCAGCCAGATGCAGGTGCTGAATCCCTGACATGCTGGGGCTCAAACGGCAAATGCCAGACTTCAGTGCAGAAAAAAGTAGAGCACGACGTCTGGAGAAGACAAAGGTCAATGTCTACAACAGTAAAACAAGCAGAGCAAAACAAAACCAACCAACCAACCAACCAAACACCGAGCCTGTTGCATGATGCATGGATTTGGCAGTTCAATGGAGAAACCCTCCAGAGCAGGCAGTACATTGCGTAGCCCGCCAAGAAGGAAGCAGAAAAGACGGTGACACAGGTTCTCCCGAAATACAATGTATAAACCACAGGGAAGTGGGACGGCTTTCAGACTCTCTCAAAGAGAGGAACTGACTCTCTGGTGTGTACTGCTGGTGTTTTTAGCCAGATCTATGGACTGAGAGGCATGAGTGGTTGACAAGGCTTCCCAGACCATTTTAATGACACCACAGACTGAAGCTGAACTTTATTCCGCAGTTTTTGCCCAAATAGTTTCATGAATTCTTCACAGGCGATAAGCCAAATATCTTTTTAAGACTTCAACTATCTGTCAATAACATTGTTATTAAAAAGAATCCATGCTTTTACATGAAACCAACCTTATAAGCCAATACATACCTCTCAAAATATTGAACTAAAAGGTGTACAGATTTTTCCTATTTTAGAGAAACATTGTTTTGAAAATAAATCCTGTTGACAAATGCTGATTTCTTCCCTCTCTAGCTCCCTCTTCTCTCCCTTCTCTCTATTTCTCTTCTTTCCAAACAGCAGTTTTTTCTTTTCTTTTTCCTAGCTTTCTATTACTGCTGTCTTTTGGAAGATCCTAAAAACTTATTTATGTTAGTTTTTCTTCCCTAGGGCATTACATTCTCTGGTATCTTTGCTGTAATGGACATACAATAAACATTTTGGTGACTGCAAAATAAATTTTACAAGATCAAAAACCTATGATAATCTTAGTTCTTGAGTGCTGGGTGTCAAGCATTATGGTAAGTGCTTTATGTTTTATTTTTATTACAATTTTATGAGCTAAGTCCTATGATGACCCCCATTTTCAAAGGAGGAGCTGACACTCAGAGCTGAGAAGATCACAGGGCTGGCCCGAAGCAGTGAGGAGGTTCCTGAAGGAAGAAGGGTATGAGTCAACAGTAGCACTTACATAGCACCTTGTCACGGCTCTGTAGGTCCCGGGACCAATGCCTTCAGATCTTGGGGGGACACCACATTCTTTCATGATTTCCAAACAATTCAAGGCATTCGGAACTGTCCCATCACATTCTGTAGTCTCACGGCACGTGATGAACCATGTCAAGCCCTGAAGGAGAGACCGTTGCATGTCTCTGCTTCACTCTTCTCATTTCATTATATTTGTTTGTAAAATCGAATGAAAATACATGAAATATTTAGTGAACAACCTGGCTTTCTGAGGAATACGTACAGCCTGCTGGTTTCATAAATTTTCCCGACTACAATGTAATTATTTAGGTTTATTTACTTTTTTCCTATTCCTGGGATAAAGTGAGTAAATTAAATCCCAGCCCTCATCGTTGACTCCCGGTTGAGATTATAGTAAGTATGTTTTCAAATATTGTTCATCAGAAAAGACACATCCAACCTCATTTCAATAGTCATCTGAGCAACTATCAAAAATACATTGTGGTTAGAAAGAGAGGTAAGAAATGAGTGTCAAATTCCTAAAGACATGACATCCTAATTAAAGGAGTCCTGTGTCGAATGCCAGAAAGGGTATAGTCAGAGCCAAAGTGATTGCGAAATCTTGTCTCTACAAACGTCAATATCCCCAAAGCCAGTCCTTTAATTAGAATCTTCTTTTATTTTGTTTAAGCTCAAGACAGGAAAACTCACTGCAAGTCACCCTTCCTTGAAACCGAGTTGTTTAGAACAAAAAGATCTGTCCTGGCAAGAGAAAATCAGGGTTATAACAGGCCAGACATATAAATATGTATATGGGCTATCATTTTCTCGTAGCAAATGGTAAAAAGCTATGCCGCTGACAGTGAGAGAGTCATGTGGAGGGTCTGCTTTATCACTTCCCTCTGACTGTTTTCCCGGGCAGCGCTCTCGCTGGTCCTAAACGCGGGGCCATCATTAGTCCTTGCACATGGAAGCAATGAAGGTGTCTCTCAAAGTAAATCATTTGGGGAGTTTTATAATCTCAAATAAAATTTTCTAATATTTTTTCCTAAGTTTTCCAGGTTTAAGGTTTTAATCTTTTATTATTTATTGTGCAGCCGTTTTGGAGAGCATGGTGAGAAGTCCTGGGTAAATCCTTGGATGGCAAGATCGGCGCCGTGCGATGCTCTATTAAAAACTAACTAGTGCTTTCTTTTCCATATTACCACCGTTCTATCCTCTGGTGCTTAAAAATTAATAGCATGTGGGTTTATAAACCTTTGGCTGTTGATGAGCAAAATTGCTGATAAATATATTTTTAGAGATTGCACAGGCAAGAAAGTCTGCATATAAATTTTCTCTTCCACCACCAGAAAGACCATACCACCCATTTCAACTGAACATATTTTTCAGTGTTTTTTTTTTTAATGATATCAGGAGGAAGAAAATTACATATCAACAAAACAAATCTATTTCAAATGGCAAATTTGAAAATTAATCGGAAAAGATGTTAATAAGACAAATGCTTAAGGAATAAAGGTAAATATTTCATTCCTGTGAGGGTTTGAGAAAAGAACAAACCATCACAAATAATTTTTTTGGTAGGATTAATGAGAATAAGTTCAATAAGGGGGAACGTACATTCTTCTCACTTCTTTTTTGAAAGCCTTAAGTCTCTGTATTTACTTCTGGTATTCAGCCGAATTGATTTGTGTGCACCAGTGAAGTGTTCCATACGGACTCGGTTGGAAAATTAGGAAAACTGAAAGGGTCTGACCCTTATTTAATGAAGAAAACATAAAAAGGAGACACCCTGAGAATCAGTACAAAATGTGAGGTAATAATGACATGGACTATTGAATATTATTCTTGTATATTTATACATTTGTGAATCCAGCAGACAAAGGACAGAAGGCAGGAAAGCAGGAATGAGGGACAGCAAGTAGAGGAAGAGGAAGGATGGAAAGATGAAGGAGGGACAGAAAAAGAGGAAGCGAGCGATTGCTGGAGAGTGTGTGATGAGAACTGAATCAAATATAAATTGGCTTTACGTCCTATTGCGCTTCTGCAACACAATTCTAGCTCTGTTTTTTTCTCAGTGTTTTACAACAAAATATCACATCTATCCTTTCAAGATAAGTATTAGTCTATGATTTCGAAAAGGCTTTACTCTAATTTTGGATTATGTATGCCATTTGGACCTCCAATTTATTTGTGGTAGCAAGCACTCTGATGAGCGTACTGTTTGTCCTGTAATTGCTATCTTCCAGTGAGCGTTTTGTTCCATTATGATCTCCTAGAACATTTTATTCTCGAAAAGATGTGGCACAGGCTGATTCTTCATTTTAAAGATGCTCCTTTAACTTCTCCAGATTTTAAGATATTTTAAATTATCTTTTGAATAGTAAAATGAGGAATGATCGAAACTGGGATACATTTTAAAATTCATATTGAATATTTCTACTTTTATTTTGAAAATGAGAATATATTATGGAAGGTAGCCCAGCACAAACAACTCATTCTTGATATGCATTAACAATATAAATAGGTGCATGAAAGCAAATTGAGTTGTAGAAACATAGAGTAATTCTGAGTGCTTTTTAGCAAAACACATATATATAATATATATGCATATTATATATATATGTACTTTATTTTTAAACTTTCCTTATGCAGGTTTCCTGATGAATGCAATACTGCTGATTCTTAAATAAAGACTATCAGGTATTTTTTTTTTATAAGTAAAGAATAATGACTTTATCTCTTCTATAAATGTTACATTGTTGTCCACAAGCTATCTTTGTGATTTTTAGAAATGAGCAATGAGTGTTTAGGAAAATATGTATCTTATTTTAAGTATATTGAAGTAATTTAAATTCTCATTAACATTGTATCAAGGCCCATGTGAAAATATCTTGTAAGAATTGACTACAGAAATAACTGCTTACAATGTTTACATACTTGTAAAAAATGATCAGAAGTGACACACACAGTAGCAGGATGGTTATAAATAAAGTTAGAGAGGTCAGAAAACATATTCTTCAACTAAATGTGGTTGACAAAAAAAAATTGTAACAGGAACATATGACAAAACACTACGATTTAGATTTAAATACAGCTCTGGGCTTCCAGATTGCCAAGTCAAATAAGAGTATATTTGCCATTAAATGACAAAAGAAAACATAGCAAATCATCTGACAAGAAAAGGTAGAGTATCACAATGCAAATAATATGGTAAATAATTCTGTTAGGAAAAAGCCAATTCTTTACTTTTTCTTTTTTCCTTCCTTCATTTCTTCCCTCCTTCCTCTCTCCCTTCCCTCCCTCCTCCCTCCCTCCCTTCCTTCCTTTTTTTTTTTTTTTTGAAGAAGCCAATTCTTAAGACACAGGTTATAGATTGACTTATGCAATTATATAGATAGAAATTTCCTAGATGTTGTTGAGATGAGGAGGGAATATTATTGTTTCCCATGGCTCTTGACTTTTCACATCATTTACAAGCTTATCACAGGACAACGTTCCTAACCGTAGTGTGGGTGATACCTCCCACACTTCTAGGTGTCTGCCTGAAATGTTACATCTAAGGAACCCCCAGACTTTATTTCTGAATGGACCCTTTCTCTAAGCATCTAAGCTTGCTCATAGCACCCCGGCAGGGCACTTTTCACTCTGTGTTGTTACAGTTGATTTACTTCTCCGCCTAGACCACACACTTCCTGAAGGCGTGGGCTATTGTAGTTAGTATTTGCTCCCAGTATCTATCATGGTCTTTGACCCCTAGTAGATGTCCAATAAATTTTTGGAGGATGGCTGAATGGATAAAAGGATGAATGAGTGAATTTAGGGCCACGCTGGGAGTCTTGTCACCAGTGGGTTTGGGGTGAGCCAAGGAGTGAAGAGAAGTGAGAGAGGAAAAGGCTCGTCTGCATGTGGAGGGGCTTGTGTCTCAGCCTGAGCTCAGATTTCACCTGCTTCCCTGAGCTGCTTCCCGGTCTTTAAAAGTCAGGCTGGATATTGATTCTTAGGAATGGAATTTGGTGAAGGATGAGGAAAGGTTTTGTTTAATCACATTTCCAGAGCTCAAGCTGCTGTGCTCCAGCGCTGACAGAGAGAACCAGAGAAAATCTTGATACAATTCTATTCTATGAAATGGATGTTTTCATGCATTCATTTTAAATAGTGTCTTTATCTCACTTGCCTTTGAGGAAGGCAATTTATATCTAGCAAGAACTGTTATTAATTAGTATTCATGGGCATAGCCTTTCTTTCTGTTTGTTCCGATGTTCCAAAATTGCAAGGAAAAAATGCCTGCCATTTAATTATATTAAATCAGATATGTGAACAACAGAATTCTGGAGGCAAGGACTGTATTAGCAAATTGTGCCAATTAGAAACACGCAGCAAGTACCATGCACTTTCCTTTTGCATTAGTGCCTTCTAAATCGTATAGTGGCATAGGAACAAACACAGCTAGCATGGTATGACTGTCACATTTTCCACACGTTCATTTTTAGCTACTTTGCCTTTTAAAGAAAACATACAGTATGCTGTAGGCCTACACATAAAATGCTTCCCAGAATATAAGAGATAATTATATGCTTAAGGAATAATATGCAAACATTCTTCTTCAGATAATTATGAGCACTTATTTTTCCACATGGGAATCTAGCCAAGAAGTAAGACATACTGCACTTTGGGAAGTCATCCATTTCTAATACATGAAGCAGTGCCCTATCAATACGACAAAAAGAAAGTTATCAAATGTCATGTGACCAAATGAACAGCCGAAAGTAAAAAGAAATTTTTAACATGACAATTAACATCCATCACACGTGCCCTGTTAAAAAACAATCACATGAAGAAACAAAATCTGCTGTAGCCATAAATGTTGGCAGCCGTCAAAACCATTCAATTTTTAATAGGTTCTGGAGATATTTATGTATATCTTCCTTCTTTTCTAAATATATATATTTAAAGTATGGTTTAATTTTAATTACTATTTTCTAATCAGATTTTTCCCCATCAGTTCCATATATTCTTTATTTCAAATTCTCTTTAATTTTTTGCTTTTTCTGGCTTTGAGTTTTTTTATGATTCCACTTCATCTTCTTTACTGTCTTAATATTTGTATATTTATAAAAATTGGTAGTTGCCCTAGACTTCTCCTATACAGATGTGTATGTGTGGGGTGGGGGAGGAGGAGGGTTATGTTCAGGTAAAACTTTAGGATCTTATACTGGTGTATTTCCAATTTCTTCCCCTCATCTTTTGTCATACTGTGTTATGTATTTTAACTGTTACATATGCTGTAAACACACAATAAACTCACCATCTTTTGCTCTGGTCAATTACCATTAAAAAGTTAAATTAAGAAAAAAGGGGCATCTGGGTGGCTCAGTTGGTTAAATGTCTACCTTTGGCTCAGGTCATGATCCTGGGATCCTGGGACCGAGCCTTGAGTCCAGCTCCCTGCAGAGTCTGCTTTCCCCTCCCCCATCCCTCCTCCTCCCTTTGCTTGTTTGCATGCATGCTCTCTCTCCATCAAATAGATACAATCTTTTTTAAAAAAGTTAAAATTAAGAAAACCACAAATTTATCTTAACCTTACTTTATTTCTTTTCCAATGCTTTTCATGTCTTGTGTAAATCTAAATTTCTTACATTCTTTCTGCCTGAAGAACTCCCTTGAACATTTCTTTTCCAGATAGTCAGCTAACAATAAATTTATTCATTTTTTGTTTGTTTGAGAAAAAATTTATTTCTCCTTAATTTGTGGATGATACGTTACTGCATATAGAATTTTAGATTGACAGTCTTTCTTTTTTTTTTTTCAGTGCTTGAAATATTTCACTCTACTATATACCTTGCATGGTGTCCGATGAGAAGTCTACAGTAATTCTTGTTGTCTCTCTGTAAGTAGTGTGTCTCTTTCCCTTAACTTCAAGATTGTCTTCATCTTTGGATTTTAGCAGTTTGACAGTGATATGCATAGTTGTTGCCTTTCCCCTTCCCAGTCCCATGCTTCTCTGAGCTGCTTCTTCTTTTTTTTTAAAGATTTTATTTATTTATTTGACAGACAGAGATCACAAGTAGGGAGGGAGAGACGGAAAAGCAGGCTCCCTGATGAGCAGAGAGCCTGATGCGGGACTCGATCCCAGAACCCTGGGATCATGACCTGAGCTGAAGGCAGAGGCTTAGCCCACTGAGCCACCCAGGCACACTTCTCTGAGCTTCTTAATTCTGTAGTTTGGTATCTTGTCATTGATTTTGGAAAATCTCAGTCATTGTTTCTTTTTTTAAGTAATACTTGAGACTGCTTGTTCTTTCCTCCTTCCAGGATTCTAATTATCCATATGTTAGATTGTTTGATAATGTCCCACAGCTCATGGATGATCTTTTTTTCACTTTTTCTCTTTATGTTTCAAGTTGGGTACTTTTTATTGATTTATTTGTGAGTTCATAGATCTTTCCTTGGTTGTGTAAATTGTGTGGAGTCTGTTGAAAGTAATTTTCATCCTGTTCTTATGTTTGTTTGTTTGTTTGTTTGTTTTAAAGATTTTATTTATTTATTTGAGAGACAGAATGGGAGAGAGAGCTGAGTGGGGGGAGGGACAGAGGAACAAGTAGACTCCCCTCTGAGCAAGGAGCCCAATACCCAGCTCAGTTCAGGACCCAGGATGATGACCTGAGCCAAAGGCAGATGCTGGACCGATTGAGACACCCAGGTGCCCCCTTGTTCTTATGTTTTCTATTTCCAACATTTCCATTTGATTTTTATAGTTTCTGTTTCTCTCATGAAAATATCTTTCAGATCTTTACATGGGCTACTTTTTCGTTAAGAGCCTTTAACATATTAATTACAGTTATTTTAAATTCTTTGGTATTTCCAACATCCGTGTCGTATCTCAGTGTGGTTCTGATAATTGCTTTGTCTTCTCAAAATTTTGCTTGTTATGCATCATCACTTGCTCGGTAATTTTTTTTTTTTTTTTTTTTTTTGGTTAAAAAACCAGACCTATTGTATAGAACAGTAGAGACTGAGGTAAATAATTTTTTATGCATGTATATGTGCATGCCTTTCTTTATGCTAGGTTTTTAGGGGGAGGATTGTAATATGCTCAGGAGTTAGGCTGGGTTTGCAATTTGTTGCACAGGCTTTGAATTCCTACACTTAGAGGGTGTGGAGAATCCTAGAGGTCTCCTTCTCACTTTTTTCTCCCCAGGGAAGATGTAGCCCTCCAGCTGCATCCCACTGTTATAATCACCAGATGCTGTTGGTACAGCGGTGGGAGGTGGGGGGAGGAAATGTTCTCTGATGTTCTGATTAAGCCTTATCCTTAGGCAGGGTGGACCTGGGACTCAGAGTGGCCTTCACAAGTGCCCTGGCCCTTCCTTGCTCCAGCTACAGTGCTTTGCTTAGTCCGTGTTCTTGCCCCTTCCCCAGAGGCAGAACATCATGTTCCCCGTTCCTTTTCTGTAGCTTGGGTGGATTTCTAGCAGTGCCCTAAGAAGAATTTTGTGGATCTTGTCCCACAGTCTATATTCCTAACAGAGGAGTTAGGGGAGATGGGTGTGGATGAAGTTTTGGCAATGGCTGCTGTTCTGTTCCCCCAACAAGTGTCATGAGGGAAATTTTCTCAGAATTCTGCAGTCTTGTCTGTGAGTACTTGGTGTGATTCATGGAGGAAAAATATATTAGCAGATGCAAATGACTTACTACTCTCCCATCTCTATATATTTGGCCCTTAGTAATTCATTAAAAAAATTAGCTGACTCTTATTACTAGCTTTATGGTATCTGGCTGCAACTGACCAGGTAGGTAAATGCCTGGTTCTTTTCTTCCATGAAAAGTCAATGTTTTCTGCCCTGAAGTGAATATTTTCTGATAGATTACAAAAAGGACATTAATTTCGAATTTGGTAAGTGTTTTTTTTTAATTATAAGAGTGAGATTAATGATCTTTACTCTTCTCTATACAGTGGAATGAGACAGGAAATTCATCAATGTTTTTAGTTTGTCTATTCTAGTGGTAGTACAGTAGTATCTCATTGGGCTTTTCAGCTGCATTTTTCTTTTTTCTTCAGTTGCATTTTTCTTTTTCTTTTCTTTTTTTTTAAATAATTTTTAATTTTTTAATTAACATATAATGTATTATTAGCCCCAGAGGTACAGGTATGTGAATCGCCAGGTTTACACACTTCACAGCTCAGTTGCATTTTTCTGATGATGAATGATATTGCGCATCTTTTTATGTGGTTGTCAGCCATTTGCATACGTGTAGTGTAGTTGAAAGACTTTATGCTCAAGTTTTTTTAAGTATTGCTTAATTGGCTTGTCTATTTATTATTGATTTTGAAGAGCTCATTACATATTTTGGATACAAGTCCTTTGTCCTATAGATTCATTGAAAATATTTTCTCCTTGGATGTGACTGGCTTTCTTATTTTTTAATTGTGTCTTTTGATAAAGAAATTATTTTTTATTTGGGTGAAGTTCAATTTATTTATTTTCTATGGTTCTTATTTTCCTTTTTCTTTAAAACAATCATTGCCTACTTTAGTAACAAAACATCCTCTTTGTTCTTGGAGGAGTTTCACAATGTTGGATTTCTTGCTTTCGTGTCTGTGGTTCAACTCAGATTAACGTTTGTGTGTGGTTCAATGCAGGAGTCAAGGTCCAGCTCTTCCCCTAAATATTTATGTAGTTGTTTCTAGCACGGCAGGCTAAAAAGTCTATTCCTTCCCCCATTGAATTATCTTGATCCCTTTGTTGGAAATCAGTTGGCCACATGTATGTGTTTCTCCTGCTCTACTCCAGTAATTATTTTTTCCTTTAATACATGTGTCCGTCCTTCAGCCAGTACCACCAAATACAATGACTATAGCGTCATTGCATGTCTTTGTTTTTCTTTAACAGTATATTGACGTTGGATGGTGTTTTATACTGTGCTGAGAAGGTACTAGAGTTGGACTCATAAGGCTCAGAGTCTTACATCTGTTTTAGTTTCGCTGGCAAAGGAATGAAATCAAGACTTGTAAATCTTCTAAGCTCTTCCATCTTCTCTTTTTCTGTATTTTCTTTTTCAATTTTTATTTATTTAAATTAAAAATATAATATCCACTCTGCCTACACATCACATAAAATTGTTGTGAAACATCATTGATCTATATAAAGTTATAAAGAGTTTTGTTTTTACATTGTGTGAAAAGACCTGTGTACCTTTTAAGAATCTTCAGATTTTTTTTTTTTTTAATTATTGATTTTGACTTAAAGACAAGGAGAGCCAGGGACACAAAGCCATAGCAGAATGACTGTTGTATTTCAATTAAAATGGGGCCTCTTTTCTTCTCATCACCCAAAACCTCTATCTGGAGTCAGGCAAAAACCCAATTAGTTATTAATTGATGTACATTAAAATTCATTAACTCTGCATGTGAGGCCTGGGCTATAATTAACTGTCTTTCTTACCTTTTGTTCTGAAATCTCTAGGTAAAAGATCCCATTGCTAATCAGAAGGAGGGAACCAGTTTTGTGCCTGTAGTTAGGAGTAAGGTCTTCAGAAAGCTGGGGTCTCAGTGCCCAAAATATTTCCTCATAACCAAATGATGATGTTTATTTTCCTAAGTGAAGTTTGACATATTTGAAAAGGGAAAAAATTTGTAATAGTTTACAACTTTCTGATTGTATGATAGTCACAGTTTAAATTACACTTTGTATATGTCTTCAGCTAAATAAAAATTCATATGCAAACTTAAGATCCAAAGAAATATCTCCTGAATGTGCAGTTTCTAATAGTTTGAAAATGATAAATTTTAAATTACATATATTGAAACTTTATGTTTTCTTAAAAGACACCTTACAAATGTATGTTAGACAAATTATCTCAGACTCAACTGAAGTAAACATTTTCATAGAAAGCTCACATTCTAGCCTGCCAGCATGCTATTTAGACAGACTTACAGTAAGAGTTATTTTGGAGCTTTGGTATGTATCTGCAAAAATACCAAAAAGTAATTATTATTCCTTATGAAGTTCCTTAAAACCTGAGTGTCAGGAGAATTATGCACAGACTATTTAAGTGAAGCTCTTAATCCATTTTGCAGTGGATTCCATCCATGAGTAGAGTCAAAACAAAGAAAATCATGTGAAATACCCCAAAGATACAGATGTAGTGAAAAGAAGGGCCATCTGCACCCCAATGTTCATAGCAGCAATGGCCACAGTCACCAAACTGTGGAAAGAACCAAGATGCCCTTCAACAGACGAATGGATAAGGAAGATGTGGTCCATATACATTATGGAGTATTATGCCTCCATCAGAAAGGATGAATACCCAACTTTTGTAGCAACATGGACGGGACTGGAAGAGATTATGCTGAGTGAAATAAGTCAAGCAGAGAGAGTCAATTATCATATGGTTTCACCTACTTGTGGAGCATAAGGAATAACATGGAGGACATGGGAAGATGGAGAAAAGTGAGTTGGGGGAAATTGGAGAGGGAGTCGAACCATGAGAGACTGTGGACTCTGAGAAACAAACTGAGGGTTTTGGAGTGGGGGGAAGGTTGGGTGAGCCTGGTGATGGGTATTAGGGAGGGCACGTATTGCATGGAGCACTGGGTGTGGTGCATAAACAATGAATTCTGGAACACTGAAAAGAAATAAAAAAAATAAATAAAAATTAAAAAAGAAAAGAAAAGAAAAAAAAAGAAACAAGGAAAACTTAAAATTCATAAAATTTAGGGAAAACCATTAAAAGCTTCTACTCTGTCCACTTCCCCACTCTTTAAATGGACAACTGGAGCCCATGATTTAAATGATTTTCCCGAAGCCGTAACTCTGGTAAGTCTAGAATACAGGACACGCTTGTATCCTAGCTAGTTGTTAACCAGTTATCTCCAGGACATAACAAACTTAACTTTCAATTCATGCTTGAATCTGAAAGACTATCACTCATTTTTTTATATCAATGGCAATTAAGTTTCTTTAGCCATGGCAACTGAATTCCAAATTTGAATATTTGTTGATTTGCCTTTTATCATCTCCACTTGAATTATTAACTATCCCAAATTTAATATAACCTAAATAAAACTCTATAATCCCTTCTGCCCTCAAACACAGATCAGAAAACAAAAAGAAAACTTACTCTTAGGAAACAGAAGCACAATAAGCTATTGAGACTCCACCAAAATAAAAAGCTTTTGAACAATAAAAGGAATCACCAATAAAATGAAAATGCAACCTCCTGAATGAGAGAGGATATTCACAGATGATATATCTGATTAAGGGTTATTATCCAAAATATATAGGGAATTACACAACTCAACAACAACCCCCCCAATAATCTGATTAAAAAATGGGTGGAGAATAGACATTTTTCCAAAGAACACACGAAAATGACACAGAAACAAGAAAAGATGTTCAGCATCCTAATCGTTAGGAAAATGCAAATATAAACTACACTGAAATATTACTTTACACTTGTCAGAATGGCTGGTGTCAAAAAGACAAGAAATAAAACAAGTGCTGATGAGGATGTGGAGAAAAGGTAACTTTGTGCACTGTTGGTAGGAATGTAAATTGGTGCCGTCACTGTGGAAAACAGTATGGAGTTTCCTCAAAAAGTTAAAAGTAGAAAAACCATACAATCTAGTAATTCCATGCCTGGGCATTTACTCAAAGAAAATGAAAACACTAATTCAAAAAGATATGCACCCTTATGTTTACTGCTGCATTATTTAGAACAGCTGAGATATGTAAGTAACTCAAGTGTCCATTGACAGTTGAATGGATAAAGATGTGGAATATTAGTCAGCCATAAACATTTTTCCACTTGCAGCAACATGGATGGACCTTGAGGGTATTATGCTAAGTGAAATAAGTCAGATACAGAAAAAACCCATATAATATGATTTCACTTATGTTTAGGATCTAAAAACGAAAACAAATTAACGAACAAATAGAAACAGAAACATAAATAAAAAGAACAAACTGGTGATTGCTAGAGGGCAGAGAGTTGAGAGGATAAGCAAAATAAGTGAAGTGGATGAAGAGGTATAAAATCCCAGTTATAAAACAAATAAGTCACAGGGATTAAAGGTACAGCATTGGGACTACCATCAATAATTTTGTGATAAGTTCTGTGGTGTCAGATGGGAATCACTTACTGTTGTGAGAGCATGGGGTAATGTATAGGATGTCAAGTCACTATGCGTACACCTGAAACTAATGTAACATGGACATCAACTAACTTCAGTAAACAAAACAAAACCACTCTTAGTTCAGTATTTTCCATATTAATTAATAGTAACCCATCCATCTAGTTGTTCACTCCCCAATTAAGTCGTTCTTAACTTCTTATCCTCTCACTCTCTACAATCAGTCCTTTAGCACATCCTCTCAATTCTTCTTCCAAACCATATTTCATTTTCACCCCCTTTATTTCTTCTCCACTGCTATCATTCTAAGCCAAATCACTTACATCTCACACCTGAATTACTTGGGAGTCTGATATTTGACTCTCTTGCTTCCACTCTTTCCCCTTTATAATACATTTTCTATATAACAGATAGAGATACATTTTTCAATGTAATTCTCAGTCTGTTGCTCATATCATTTCTCTGCTTAATGACCTTCAATGACTATCCACTACATTTAGGATAAAACCCAGCTTTTCACCATAATCTCCAAGACTATGTGATCTCAATCTTGCTTATTTGTCTGATTTCACTATCTGTCACTCTCCTCTCTACAAACTACATTCCAGCTATAAAAATTGGGTTTCAGCTTCTTAAACAAGTCAGCCATCCTTCACTTGTGTCCCCAAAATATATGACTGAAGACTGGGGGTTTTAAAAATATAAAGAAAGAAAGTTACTGGTGTACCATGTATTTTTCTACCACCTCTTGAGAAGGGGATTCCTTCTCCAGCCTCCAAGCCAAGTAGTTTCAGAAATCTACTCAGAATTCTCAACATGGTATAGGACAGGATGAAGAACACAGGAAATGCTCTGTAACTTTCACCTGAAGATGTCTGACAGTGACCTGATAGTGGAGGAGTGAAGAACATTATAGAAGGAGAAACCTGGGCTTCCGTTGATGGAAAGATAGTGTGAATTTTTCATGGAGGCTAAGTGAGCCCTTGGAAAAGTGCAGAACTTGAAATTGATCCCTGTCTGGAGGGCAAGTTATCCTCAATAGACAGTCTTTATGTATCTGATAGACTGCTGAAAGCCAGAGGATAAATGGTGGTCATGAACATTCAACTGGAAAGAACATTTCTTAGACAAAGAAACCCTTAGTGAATGGTTAACAGCAGGATTGGTGCTATGGACTGAATCATATCCCTCCAAAATTCATCTTTTGAAGCTCTAACCCCAAATGTGATAGTATTTGGAGATGATGACTTTGGGATATAATTAGATTTAGATGAGAGAATGAAGATGTGTTCTAATGATGGGATTAACACCCTTATAAAGAGACAGAAAATCATTTTCTTAGTCTCTCTCTGTTTCTTAAATGAAAGAAATGACTTCGAAAATTATGTGCACATAATAAATGAGATTACTAATGGGACATGTATGAAGGCATTAACATGGGAGAACTTAGAATGGAACTGGGAAAACACTCATGTGTTAGGGGAGTAGAAGAGGATCCAGTGGAAGTCAAGGAGCATGGAAAGATGCTCAATGTCACTCATCCTCAGGGAAATACAAGTGAAAACCATGATGAGATACCACCTCACACCTGTTCAGAATGGCTAAAATTAACAACACAAGCAACAACAGGCATTGTTAAAGATGTGGAGAAAGGGGAACACTCTTGCACTGCTGGTGGAAATGCAAACTGGTGCAACCACTCTGGAAAACAGTAGGAAGTTTCCTCAAAAAGTTAAAAATTGAACTACTCTACAACCCAGCAATTGTACTACTAAGTATTCACCCAGAGGATACAAAAATACAGATTCAGAGGGGTGCATGGCAGCATTATCAACAATAGTGCAATATATCCATAGCAAACTATTGAAAGAGACCAAATGTCCATTGACTGATGAATGAATAAAGAAGAGGTGATATATTATTATCTAGCTATCAAAAAGAATGAAATCTTGCCATTTACAATGACATGGACTGAGCTAGAGTGTGTTATGCTAAGCAAAATAAGTCAGAGGAAGACAAATACCATATGATTTCACTCACATGTAGAATTTAAGAAACAAAATATATGGGGGGTGAAGAGAAGTAAGCAAACCATAAGACACTCTTAATAGAAAACAAACTGAGGATTGATGGAGAGAGGTGGATGGTGGATGGGTTAAATGGATGATGGGTATTAGAGAGGGCAATTGTGATGAACACTGGGTATTGTATGTAAGTGATGAATCACTGAATTCTACTCTGGAAACCAATATTGCACTGTATGTTTACTAACCAGTACTTAAATTTTGAGAAAAAAAAAAAAAAAAAAAAAGAAGGAGCAGACACAAAGGGAAAGAAAACCTAGAAATATAGTGTCATAGAAGTCGAATGAGAGGAGTGTGTTAAGGGAATGAACAATTGTCAAATTTTGTAAAGAAATTGATGGTAATGAGGAATGAAAAAAGACCACAGGTTCAAAGTTATTGTGTTTTAATTTCCATATTTGTAAAATAAAGATAGTTGAGGTGCTGCAAAACAAACAAAATGAAACCACACCAATACTAAACACCAAGCATTACTTCTAGCAAATCCAGATTTTAAGAAGGGAATAATAAAGATTTAAATTATCTTTTGCACCCTAATAGAATCATATTGAGCTAGTGTGCTGTGAAACTCAGAGCTGTATATTTTTCTTTTACATTATTTTAAGTTTTCTCCAATTTTAAAGAGTTAGCCCCAGGATTTAGTAACCGAATATGTAGTGAATTTTTAAACACCATGTGAAATCACCCACTTTTGCCAAAAGTTATAATAAATTAGTAAGACTAAAGTCCTTTCTTTATATGTGGCTATAACTGGGATTTTAAAGCCAGGGGAACCTTGTGTGTCATCAAGTTTTACAGATGAGGAAACCAAAGTTCAGCGAGGTCACGTCTCCCTCAAGGTCACTGAGATAGTTATTGGCAGAAATGGGAATAGAAATCAAGTCTCACGGCACCTCTTGAGGGGCATATTTTCACTATATCTCACTGGTGCTTCTTAAAAATTAGTGACTGGAAAGTAAGAGATGATCATTAGCGACAGGATGAAGCCCGAGCAGATGCTGTGGTGAGGTAAAGCTTATGGCATGGAGCAGAGACACAATTAACAAATACTGTTGGATTTGCCATGGAGGAAGTGAGTTCTATGATACATAACGAAGCCCCACAGAGGAGAATTCTGGCAGTTTCAGGTCAACTTCCAACAGCCCTTGCTTGAGACCCAGCTTGCTTAATGGGCTGAGCTCCCCTGGATCCTCCTGGGGCTCATTAGAGAAGTGATGATGGTCTTCAGACCTTGAGATTTGGAGCCGAAGCTGCTGTGCTGTAAGAGGCAGACCAGCAATGACTGTTAATACTAAAGAGCAGGAGATGGTTGGGATTTGAATTAAGGGAAGCAATGCCAGTTCTCTTTTTGTGTCTCATGGGACGCAGAGATCCGATGAAAGGCTTGGGATAAGGGTACATTGTCAACTTCTAATCACGGAAACTAGAATCAGCAAGTTCATATATGGTCTATAGCTCCTCACGGTTTTGCTTTTTATTTCTGAGTTGCACCAGTAAAGTATTACTTTCTACCCATTGGCTAAGAGATACATGTTGTGTTAAAATAAATCATACAGTAAAAATGGGAGGGTTATTTCCTTCTCTGAGTGGTACAAATCATGATGGAACTGCAGCGCAATCTAACTCACGCCTCTGCAGGGCAGGTAAACCCCACATAATCAACTTGGGCAGCCCTTCTTATGGCTGCTACCGATTTAACACTTAAAGCACAGTGACTTAAATTTGTGGTTTCTTCTCAAGACCTCTAGGACTTCTGGGAAACTGAATAATAACATTTTTTAATGGGAAAAGTCCTCAAAACATATGAATATGTAAATATATGAAGACATCTTTCACCAGTGTCATCAGCTTGAAGCATCGTCAATGGTGGCGAGAAGATGTTCCAGTCCTGGGAAGGCAGAAGAGTGACTTCGTGTTTGCTATCGTGTGGATGATATTTCAGAGTTTAACCAGTTGAAAGAAATTCTGCTGAACTTACTTCACTATCAATGACGACTTTGTGGCTGGTGTGCTTAACTGCATTTTCTTTTGTCCCTCAAAGGGTTTCTCCTAAAAGGGGGTTGGCTGCATTAGCATTTTAGAAAAACTGTACAAGGGATGCTAATTCTGGGGAGGGTACATTTTTTTGCAAAAGCCTCTGGGGAACTTGGATGGTTCAGTGTTCAGTTTTCATCCAAAGATGGGAATTAGTAGAAATGATAAGATGGGGCTGAGCCCAGCTGGCCTCGTGGAGGATGGAGAGTGAACACCAAATCGGATAACGCCCGCCTTTCATTATGTAAATCTCTCAGTGAATGGCATCAGTCATGAGTTTGCTGCCTACATTAACTTCTTTCACTGTGCTGGGTATTTTCACGGCGGACTGGAATCAATATTTTGTTCTGCCAGGACTAAACAGTAAAGAGTGGTGCATACAGACCCTATAATTCATTTAAAAAGATGAGTCCTACAATCTCTCTCCCCTAGATGATTGTTTTTAAAAACTCTCACAACATTATTTTCTCTTGAGGGATAGATCCTCTATTAGCAATCTTGAAGGGGAAAAACATTTTATTGTGGAAGCAGCTTTGAAAATGTAAGCTCAACAAATTCCTTAAAAATATAAATTGATGGTTATCCTTTTTATTTTCCTAATCGTGAGTTTTCTAGCAGTGCCTACAATGTCTTCTTTCTTTGTTAAACAGGAAGGAGTAAGCTAAAGTTAGAACACCAGCAAAGTGGTGAAGGCCATAGTTTCTCATGAGTTGCTATCAAAATACACCCATTCATTTTTCTTTGATAACTTTTCGGCACTCTCCGCCATTTCTGATTCTGGAAGTTTGAGGACGGAGAAGAGATCAAATGGATTTGGTGGCTGAAGTAAAAAGGCAGGACAGCAGCAGCCATGAGCTTGCCTTGGGCAGCCAAACAGGGAACTCTGAGACAATCGCTTCTGTTCCATGCTCCGTTGCTGTCCGGTGGCTTGTCCTCACCTTCTCTTCCCCAATTATAGCCTCGTTACTATTAAAAAAAAAATGATGTCAAATTGTTGACTTGTGTTGATTGCTCTTCTGCTTTCCCAACTTGTAGGTTGGGTGTAGGTGTAGGTGACATTCTAGGAGAGGTAACCCCAGAAAGTCATCCGTTTGGAATATGTCATGTGGTATGGTGAGAAGGAAGGGAAGGGAGAGAGGAAAGGTGGGCAGGATACTCACTCCATGATTCTTTGTGAAATTAAATTGCGGCCAACATGTGTCACTCTGACAAATTCCTAAGCAGAGTTTAAAGCTTTTTAGAGATGTTTAAGAGGCTGCATTAGCCAGCAGCTGTGGAGATCACCAGTGAGCAGCTGAATGAGTCTCTGCTTAAGCTGGGTATAAGCCCAGATAACAGAAAGATGGGAAATAGATAAAACAAGAGATTTCCCCCTACCTCTATGTCTCCTTAAGGATTATTGAGGTACCCTGTGAAGACAGAGAAGGTGTGTGGGGCATATTATTCTTATCGTTACTATCTACAAATGATGAACAGCCCCAAAGGACAATGTCCTTGGACATTAGAAGGAAAAGGGCAAATTTAGAAAGTGTCTTTTCAGCCCAGTAAAGCCATGGCATTGCCCACCACTTAAAAAACTAACAGCCACAAGTAATAAATATTGGTTATTCCAAACATGCAGAATTCAGTGGCTGCACATTATTGCCTTGAAAGCAAAAAAGTTTTCTTTTCTTTTCTGAAATCAGTGACCCCCAACTCTGTCATTAGTAACAATAATTAAAAGGTGCTCTAAGAGGGAATGGATGGATGATTGCCACTAAGAGGCACATTCTCATTAATTTACTACCAATTTTTAACTTTGCTTCATTAGGACATGTCTGTTGAAGGCCATTTAGGACTCCGGGGATTTCCCTGCAATTCACGTTGCCTCCATATTGGTTCCAGGAAAGGAGGATCATTTCAGTTTGTTGTTCTCCATGGACCTATATGTACAGGGAGGTGGAGGGGAATCTACTGCCTTGTAAATCTTCCAATCAAGGAAGTGGTCAACTTCTTTAGGATGTTCTTGGGACGGACTGAATAGGCTTTTAGAAGTTAGTTCTGGGAAACAATCACCAGTTAAGCAAATTGTGAAGCAGTGTGCGTGTTATTTATGCTTCTGCCTCAGCAAGAAGTATAAATAAAATTCAACCCTATCCCAGGTAAATTAGAAACCTGGTCTTGAGGATTCTGAAAGCACCTTAGGCTTCAGTTCCATCAGTATCTTTTGCTCTGTGTTTCCAGCTGACACATACTTTCTGAAGATTGCCTCATGAGAGAGGGTGAACTTTCCCAGATGTCTGATCTTAGAACCATGCAGCAGGTGCCACCACAACTGATAGTAGATGGTTCATCTCAGAGATGTTCTCTACAGGAACTCACTGAGCAGAGGACCTTTTTCTTTTTAAAACACTCCTAGTCAAATAAATTATTCCTGTCATCTCTCTGCCTTAGGGCTAAACATCTAGATCTATGTCTCTTGGTTTCCCCATGGATATCTCTTGTGATGTGCTATAAAGACATGAACTGATCTATCCCAGACTTGGGCAACCACCATGGAGATTAGAATTAGACATTCGTTGGCTGTCTTGTGGCATAATTTACTAGAGCTTGTCTTTGTCTCTTATAGAACAGCAAATGACATACCAAATGCCCTTGAACTTTATTTGAAAGGATCAAGTATTTGGGAGTCTCTAGGGTGACATTTTCTCCATCATTATCATTGCTTTCATGTCCCCAAAGCCTAACACAAAACCTGATATAAAGTTGACCCTGAGTAAATGAAAAATTGAATAAAGTGTTTGTTCATATCATGAATGTAGTAGCCTTTTAAAGTCTTTTCCTCACAATGTTAGATATAGAAAATTTGATTCAAGTCATCTGAAGTAAATTTTTGAAAATGAGCTGGAAATTATATTTCCTTTGGTCATATACATAAAGGAAAGTATTGCTTTCTTTAGTTTGGTGGAAGACTTGGAATTCTGGATTATGCTTTTAGGTACTTTTTAAACAAAGCAATTAAAGACAAGAGAACACTCAAATTGCCAAGATAAAAATAAATGCTGAAAATGAATCCATTACCTAATACTCATAGAGCACTGTTTACCAATAATTAACAAATCCAAGTGATATTAAGGACTTAGCCCCCTCTAATGGAGCAGGCCACAGGGAAATATCAAAGAAGTGCTAACAGCTGGCTTGTTAATATTCTCAGTCTTTTTTCTTTTACAAGAGAAAACAAATGGGAAAGCACAAAAGCAATTACAGAGTAGTCCTGTTTAAGATAAACCAGAAGAAGTCAAAGTACTGGCTGAATTGATAGTATTTCCATATCCCAGATCATAAATTCTAACATTGGTTACAGGAATATAAAATATTACCAAATTAAGAAGTACTAATATATAAGCAGATGACTTTATTCTTTAGTAAATACTTTACTAAGAGAAAGACCCAGCCACAGATCCTAATGGGGAGGAGCATTTATCTCATTAAATCACCACCACATGCCATCTGTTTTCAAATCAAACCCACATGAAGGAACCCTTCCAATAACAAAAACACCATGGAGAATGCCAAATTTCACCTTGCTCTCATGTTTTATGTTTTATATCTTAGTTTATTTTAAACCACTGTGAATGTAGTTATTTGAACAGGTAAAAAATAAAAACTAAACACAGAGCTAATCCTTCCAAGAAGTTGCTATCCAATCTTTTGGATTCTCTCTGCCTTCTTCACTCCTTCCTGGCTACGCAAATCACGTCTCGTCTCAAAGGTCAATCGC
Organism: Lontra canadensis; assembly: GCF_010015895.1. Taxonomy (NCBI): domain Eukaryota; kingdom Metazoa; phylum Chordata; class Mammalia; order Carnivora; family Mustelidae; genus Lontra; species Lontra canadensis. Next base: position 3,297,573 of record NW_022630995.1, read on the forward strand.
GTGAAGAAGCCTTCCCTGACTTTTAGACTTGTAAAGCTCCCTGGCCGTGTATAGTGCATGCCGTTTGGGTCATCATACTCATCATATGTAAGTTTCCAGGGTCCTAAGACAACATTTATCTTCGGCATAGTTTCATTCTTTTCAGTACTCAGTGGAGTGCCTAGCACATGATAGATATTTAATCTGTATTTGTTAAATGAGTGAACAAATGAATTAATGAAAAGCTTACATGGTAAAAATATAATTGTTCCAGCATGGCCCTAAACTAAGTAGAGATTTTTAGATAACATTTTACAGGTATCACCTGGAAGGATACATTTAGGAAACTTTGTATTCAGGAGAACTTTATACTTATTAGGTCTAGAATACCTATCCTATATTAGGTAATGGGTCTCAAACAAATGTCTATCTCAGTAGCACCCAACTCATTTAATGTGTGTGTGTGTGTGTGTGTGTGTGTGTGTGCGCGCATGTGTGTGTGCACACACACGCATGCACCTTGCAGGTGAAGAGGGCAGTTAGATGCCCCCACAGCTTCTTGCATTAACATGCTTAAATTCCCAGAGGAACATTTGTAGACGGTATTATTCCCTGAGTCACTGTAAGCTCCAGTTTTGAGAAACTACTTGGGTCTCCTGAAAATTTAGATTCAGTTTTAAACCAGAGGAGAATCTAACAAATTATTATTCATCAGGAGCTCATTCTTTGGTCCTTATTCCAGCTGCTTGAAGTAATTATTGTCTAATCATATTAGACCATCTCCCCACACACAACAGCTTACACTGGGACTCAGGACACATGCTGAAGGAGTCTAGCAATATATGGAAATATTTGAGGATATTACAGCCCAGCAAGTAAAATTTAAAGCAAAAGATTAGTAAAATCCAATTTCACTAAATGGAGAAGCGTTATGATTTAGTACCTTATACTTTGTGTAGTAATCAAACTATTTCAGTTTAAGTATGTCTGAAACAAGTATATAAAAATCAAAATTAATGTTCACACACCTTCATGAATACTAAATGCTAAATGACTTAGACAGTAAAAGAAGACAAGGAAGGAAAAAATAGGCTTACGATATCATTAACCTTTACCTCAATTTCACTATTTGGAGTAGAAGGGTTTCTTGACATGGTTTCAACTTTTAACTGTTTTGGTTTTAAACAGTGATAGTTTAGTGAATTATGAACCTACTATAAAATATATTATTAGCCTTGTTTTGAAATAACTATGCTTCTATATTTAATTGTACAATGTTGAACTTGAAAATGTTTTAGGGTTTTTAAATTGCTCCTTAGATTATTTTTATTTAATTTCAAGAAAAAGAAGACCCTAAACTTTGTGAATATTTCATTTTTGTTTTCATGAATATGTGTGCATGACAAGTGCCCTTTGTTTCATCTTCATTTTTGTGTTCATGTATAAGTAAATATTGTACAAATGATAATTCTTATTTTGTTTCATATTTCTGACTTTTTCTTGTTTTAGATTTCAAAGTAGGTATATGCAATCAAAGATATTGGAAATAAGGGTTAAAATTAAGCCTACTCTTCAAGGAAAATAATTACATCTTTTCCTTGTGTCTATTTTCAATATATAATATTAACATAGATCTGGCATTTAAAAAACTCATATTTACAATTTATACTGTAGCATGAGAAATTGCTAAGTACATAGACCCAAGCTTCTAGTCTACTCAAGCTAATATTTTTCATATTAAATGCCTAATGACTTCTAGAGAAAAATTGCAATGTATCATAGCATCTTTGCACTTAAAACACTATCTACTGGAAATATAATATAGCAATACAATAAGTTAACTTCAGTATGATTTAAACTTGTTTCTCTTATTACTAAAGAAAGTTCTGGTGTCCCAATATATATTATAATCATCATAACCTCCTAATCAAATTCAGGAAGAATGGAGGAAGGAAATGTTTGCATAACTAAGGGTTGAAGGGTTTAGAATGGATATACAAGAATGAAAAAGGGAAGAAGACATTCAAATGTTTAAAAACATTGATAAGAGGATGAAATATGTGGCTGAAGAGAGAAGGAAGCAAATTCAGGAAGACTTAATGGATTAGGTAAGTGTCTCCATTAAGGTCAAGGCCTAATGTAATGGAGTAATAGAGTGAAAACTGAATGAGTAGGAGTATTGTCAAAGGGGGCCAATTAAGTTAAATTTTCAAGGGTGGGGCAGCCCCAAGGAATGGTTAGGTAAGGTAAAAATCAAGAGAATGTGCTGTGGAAAATGAGAAGAGAACCCAAACTCTGAGACTACTTCATTGACAAAGTAGTAACCAAACTAGTGGGAGCATCTGTGGTCTGAGGGTACCTCTGATCTAGAGGCCACTGTTATCAGTGAGTCAAGAATCACTTGAAAGTTGGCAAAACTTCAGCAGGGTAGAAGGCAACAGACAGCCAGAGCTCAGAGAGGAGAGACTTAAGCTCCGGGCAGTCAGAACAAGGAATCTGTGATCTAAAAGCCGCAGTGAAGAATTGCAGAAAGCTAGTTTTGTTGTTGTTGTTGTTGTTGTTGTTGTTTTCACAGAGAAAAAGCAGGCTCTATTGTGAAAACTGCAAAGAAGCATGGGTTTTTTAGGGATGAGCCAAATTTCCATAATGGAAAGAGAGTGGAAGGAACACTGTGTGAAGAAAATGAAAGAAGATGAGCTCACAGACACTGATGGTGTTCCACTCGGATCTCATCTAAACCTTTCTCCTGCTCATGTGGGCTCCCCCCACCCCATCCACATCCCATCCCCATGGCTTCACCAGCGTGGTTCGGTAGTGTGGACTTCGTAGGGTTTCTGGATTTACAAATAAAAATATAAAATGGCCGATTAAATTTGAATTTCAGGTAGACAGCAAATATTTTTTTTCGTGTGAGTTTGTTCCATGCAGTGTTTGAGACATACTTAACACTACAAAAGAATTTGTTGTTTATCTAAAACTTAAATTTAATCGGATGTCCTGTATTTTATCTGGCAACCTTTTAAGAGGAACAGACTTGTAGGAGTAGTTTAGGCTCCAGAGTTCATGTGTGGGATCAAGAGAGGCTAAGTCTTTGCCCGAAGGAGGATCCCTGCTTGACTTCTTCTCTCTCTCTGCCCTGTCCCCCTTATTCCCTTCCAGGTCTCTCCTGGTACCTTGGTGAGTCACTTCATATGACTTCTTGTCTCAGTTTTGCTTTTGTGGCACACAAATTGTGACAAGGACTTTATTTAAAGAGAAACTGAGTATAAGATTGAAAGAGTTTGTAAAGAGGTCAGCAATGGGACCATGAGTCGAAGGCAAAAGGAAGGACCCCGCCCAGCCCCATCACCTCTAGTTTTACGGATGAGGAAACTGTCACTTGAAAAATTCCTTAACTTGCCAGGCTAAGACAGTTAGAAAGTGGCTGTGCTGAGGATCAAACATAAACGATCTGATGTCAAAGCCTTTGCCCATGTCTGCACACAACACTCTTTTTTTTGGCTGTATATGTTTTTTCAACAAATCTTATCAATTTCAGCAATAGGCTATACATAAAGCATCAGAACAGTCTTATTCTCATATTAATTCCCAATTCTGTTTCATTTATATGTGGGAAAACTGGCTGGGGAAGGTTCTTTGTCCTAGTCCCAATTAAGTCCTCCCTTAGTCTCAGTCTGATTGTAGTGTTGGCCTTTCCTGGGTCTTGCACAGATCTGTTTTTGTCTTGTGCATCTTGTCTATTTCTAGATCAGTCCAAGGTAGGTAGCCACCATCTTGCTGTTGGAGATGATTGAAAAATTGAAGTGTTCATAGGCTCTCCGTCTAAAATCATACTTTCTGAAAATAGAATGTTCTATGGTCTGAGATATAATATTGTAGTTATATGTGCAGTCCAGTCTTTAAAGTATAGACTTCAGTTTTTCTTTCTCCATTGTTATTGGGATTTTCTTTTCTTAATCACTAATTTCATATGTAAAATGCTGAAGGTTATGTTCTTTCCATATAAATAGGCTCTGCAAAAATGTCTGCTATAAAATGCCTCCTGTACATTTTGCAACGCCTATGAATGCCCTTCATGCATTTTCAGGGAGGACTTTCATTGAACGCTGTAGCTTTTGGTGAGTAGAAAACACCTTTGGTAGAATGTTACCAGAAATAATCTTAGAATCTAAGAATTGTATTCACATTATAGCTGCTTCTTAAGTTTGCTAGCTGCCTCCTGGAGGGTGGTTGTTGTTTTTTTTTTTTCATTTTATTTTTTTATTTCTTTTCAGTGTTCCAGAATTCATTGTTTATGCCCCACACCCAGTGCTTCATGCAATATGTGCCCTCCTTAATACCCACCACCAGGCTCATCTAACCCCCAAACCCCTCCCCTCCAGAACCCTTAGTTTGTTTCTCAGAGTCCACAGTCTCTCATGGTTCATCTCCCCCTCCGATTTCCTCCCTCTTCATTTTTCCCTTCCTTCTCCTAATGTCCTCCATGCTATTCCTTATATTCCACAAGTAAGTGAAACCATATGATAATTAATTTTCTGTTTGACTTATTTCACTCAGCATAATCTCTTCTAGTCCTGTCCATGTTGATACAAAAGTTGGGTACTCATCCTTTCTGATGGAGGCGTAATATTCCATTGTATAGATGGACCACATCTTTATCCATTCGTCCCTTGCACATAAGGCAGAGGAACAGGTCCGCAAGTGCCTTGACAATATACCCCTGGGTGCCATCTGCATGGTGAACAATACACTGTTGTTAAAGCAATGAGCCCGGGTTATATTTGCCTGGTGCCTCAGAGAAACAGAGATCAGAGCAATGAATGGAATGAGCTGACCTCGGGGTCTGAGGCCAGAAAGGAACAGTTGGGTAAAACCGTTAGGGCCCAGAGCGATACTTCCAGGTGCTTCCTGAGTATGGAAGCCCCTGGCAGCCTCCCCCTGATGCACTGAGAGGGCCAGAGCTGGAAGAGAAATCAGCTTTCCAAATGCTCTTAATAGTAGAACATAGACATGCTCTCAGAAAGCTTTCCAGCATGAATCACATATATGCTTATAGGCACACTTTTCTCCCTTATTATTTAAACTTTCATTACGAAACATGTTCTGGGTTAAAAATCACAAACATTTTTAGGTGAAAATAATAAAGACATTATTTTAAAATAGAGTTACTTACTTAAAGATTTATGTGATGTTCTGTGATTTTTTTTTACTATGACCTATTTTTTCTTTTATTCTCATTAGCACACATTCCTTAAATATGAAATATTAGTGATATTTAATAAATAATAATAGTGTTTTTCAATTGGAGATTAAAAGTTTGGAGAATGTGTGGCTGGGGAATGTGGAATATATCTTTTGGCATTTGGACAGCCGTGGCTTCAAAATTTGGAGTTAAGAAGAGGCAAGCAAAGAATGTTTTATTGCCAGAGTCTAAAACAAATTTTATTGGAAACTTTTATGTTTGTAGGTTTGAGTAGTTTTTATAGTGAAGAGTTCTAAAAACTGCCATAAAATTTTGCCTTGGGGGTTATGATTACATTTGTATCTTTCCCAAACTTATATAAATAAAAAAGACAGTTTTTACTGCAAAAGCTTAAAAGGTTAGAGAGGTATTTGGTCTGTGATGAACCCTTTATAGGTTTGATGTTACAGGAATTTATTTTAAAAATATCAATAAAAGTACAACTTCAGAGGTCCTAATAAAGAAATTGCGGGAAACTTGATGTTGAAGTTTCCATTCAAATAGACTCAATAAAGATAATTTAATTAATTTATTATACTATACAAACTATCTTTAATATCAGCTGATGTTACAATTTTACATGGTTGTTATATGTGGTTTACCTTTTTTTTTTTTTTTGTGGCTAGGCAGTAATAGGAGGTTGATTTTTTTTTTTTTTTTTTTTTTTTTTGCTAGAGCTGTTTAACTATAGGCTGGATAGTCACATGGTTGTGAGATTATAGAGGAAATCAACATCTTAGAGGAGACCAGATGAATCTTAAAATCCTCTTCCAAACCTGACACTGTGATTTTTAATCTCTAAGGGACATAATTTAAAAATAATATGTGGAAACTTCCCCTTTTCTCCTTTTCCTTCACACCAGAGATTTTATCCTGCAAAAATACATTCTCTACCAAGAGAGAGAAGAGGAGATAGAAGGAAGAAAGAGAGGGAGAAAATATTTGCAGTATAAATCATGTATTACTCACAATTTAAAATAGCTATGTAAAGAAGAAAGTATTTCCACATTTTCTAAGTAAGATAACTGAGTTTAATGCAGAGCTGGAATCCACACCTGAGTGTCCTGACATATACTTCCCTCATGTATCAATTTTTAAATTTTACTACTTAGAATGCAAGGTGAGATGAAAAATGGGAAAGTGACCATCTATCATGTATAATAATATATAATAGATAATATGGGTTTAGGCTTCAAAGGCAATTGTCTGGTTATTTCCGGGTGAGTCAACCAACAGATATTTACTGGGGACCTATTATGGGTCAGGCACTCTACTGGACACTAGGTTCTGCAGGAAACAAAGCAAATAGAGTGCTTGCTCTTAGAAAGCTTGCCTTCTAGTGGAGGAGGAGACCAGCAATGCACGTCATTGAGACAATTCCAAGCCTTGATTAGTTCTTTGAAAACAATGATGACAACAACAACAGGGACCACCACCCCCTAAATTTGGCTTGGGGAAGAGTGGAAGGAGCTGAAGATGGGCGGGAAGGTTGAATATAGTTTCCTGAGAGCACTGAGAGCCATGCTGATGAAATTGGGCTTGACCTTGTGGGCAGTAGGGAATCCAATATGAATTATTTTTTCCAGAAAATTACATGATTAAATTTGTGTTTTAGACTGTTTCCTCTACTAATGGTATAGAAACTGGGATGGAAAGGAAAGACAAAGAAGGCAGGAAGAAGAAGGAGGCTCTTCTGGTAGTTGAGGAAATGGTGATGGGGTTACCAAGGTAGTGAGGACAGATCGCACATGGTTAGTGAAAGTTAAGGCCCGTATTAGTAACTGGCTGTAAAGGACGTAGGCAACGAGCGGCCCCGTGGCCGACTTGCTTGTCTTGGGAGCAAAGGTAGCTCTCCTCCTCTAGAGAGATGAAGGACGTAAGTGGAGGCAGGAGGAGGAATAAGAGGTTTTCCCACAGATTATAAGTTAGGTTTTGGACAAGTTGAACTTCAGGTGCTTGTGGCATTCTCTAAGTTGATTTTTTTCAGTAGGCATCTGGAAATGTTCCCTTTTCCTGACAGCAGTTGGGTTGAAATAAAAACTAGGAAGTTAGTGACTAATGGGCTAATTGAAGCTGTGCTGTGAGAATGTATTGAGGATGTTATAAAATTTGGGGGGAAATGCATGTTGGGCATACATTAAGAAATATTGGTGATTAACATTTTTTCCCCTTGTAATGTCTTTAGAAGCTAATATAATAAGCACCAAAACTACTTAAAAAATATAAACAACAAAGGAAATGTCCCTGGAGTGTGCCTGCCTCTCTGTTGCCCTGTGCCCACCTATCCCCTTCACTCTCACTCTCATTTCCTCCTGTCCCATCCCCTGCAGCTTCTGTATTCAAGGATTTCTCCCTTTCCTTTTGTTTCTTTCATCCTCTCCCCTCTCCACCTGCACTTGGTTCAACACCACTTTAAAAGAGTCTCAGCCTTTTCATTTTCTCTGTGGTAAAAATGACTCTTACTTGAAGAAAATTAAGTCAGAGAAGAAGAATGTCCTAGCACCACCCTTGTACAGGTGAAGGGGAGCATGGTACACTGGGAAGAGCAGGAAATATGTTGCTAAAAAGCCTGGGTTTCCAGCTCAGCATTTCTACTTACTAACAGGATGAGCTAGGTCATGGCCATTAACCCCGCTGAATTTCTGTATACACTTCACAGGATTGTAACAAGTCTCAAATGAAATGATATATGTAGATGTGTTATGTACAGGGCTGTACAGGCATTAGGTTTTCATCTACTGTCTGGCTTACTCAATAAATGTTTGTTGAGTGAATGATCACCTCTATTAAGGATTCTTGGATCTACCCCTATAGATCTGTCAGTCTCCATAAAATTGTTTCTTTAAGCATTTATAGCTGCCAGGATTTCTGGCCTTAAGTATGTTTTTAGTAGTCTTATTTTTTTGTTGTATTGGTTTTATCTTAAATAGCAAATGTATGAAATTATTGTATGTGTATCATATAATTAGTATTAAATTATGCTAACAATAATACTAATTTGTTTCATTTTGATTATCCCCTTTCAAAATGATCTTGATTTCTTTTTTTCTGTAAATCTTTTTCATTCATTTTTCAACTGTGTAGAAAGAACATAAAAATACTTAAAATGCTCTATAAAACTAAACATAGAGGTACAGCAACCAGAGAAGGCTATCATTTACGTGAGTCCTCGTTCAGCCATGATTTTCATATTGCCTACTAAACTGCATTTACTTCTAACATTTTTTCTTACTGTAAAATATTCAAAATTGACCTGGAGGCTTGTCTTAAAAACTTGAAACTTGAAAACCAAGGTTATTTCTTAGACCCTGTTTTGGACTTCTGGGTATAATTGTATGTTTTCTGAGGGGCATGAACTCTAGTCTGCAGCTTGCTTTCTTTTCTAGGAGATTAAGTAAAGCTCCCCTCCACGCTATGCCCAGAGACTTGGGTAGATTGTCGTCCAAATCTAGTACAAACAAACTGTGGAGATTAATAATGGTGAAAACATAGTGCTAGACTACACGCTTTATGAAAACAAAGGGAGTGTCAGATATTTTTAATATATTTTCAAGATCTAGCAGAGAAGTGACTCATAAAAGATGATGTTGAACTAATAAACAGTGTGTGAAGCAGGGTTTAGGTTATGATTTAATAAATATTGTTTCACGCAATTAGGAATTTTGTTATTGCCCCCCTACCAATTACACACACACACACACACACACACACACACACACACATGCACACTGGGCTATAAGGTCTATGCAGGCAGGGATCTTATCTGTAGAGATTACTAGATTACTGCTCTATCTCCAAAGCTTAGAAGAGTGCCTGGAAAATATCAGGTGCTCAATAAAAGATTTGTTGACTTGATAAATGAATTTCTGATATTTATATTTGATTTATCTCCCAGGAATCCTGGAAGATATTTAAGAGTAGAAATTAAATCCTATATCCTACTAATCCATGGTAAGGTTCAATTTATTGAGTAAATATTTAAACGTGCCATTTACTGGGGATTTGTTGTAAGCCACGCACGTGGATTTTCTCACTTAGTCTTTGAAATAACTTTCTGGAATGGTTATTATTATCCCATTTTGATAAAGCTAAGGCACAGAAAATTTAAGTCATTACCTCAGAATCATTCAGTTAGCAAGAGGCAAGGCTGGAGTTTAAACCCCACTTAAACATAAAACCCCATGCTTTCTGTAGAATCCTCCAGAATGGAACATACTGAATTTTATGATCCAACAGCAAAATTTTCCACAGCCTACCTAAAACTGAACCTGCAATTCAATCCTGTACTCAACAGTCTGGCCTGATGCAAATGCTCTCATATTGGACACATATTTTCCAGCCCCCAAAACTAACTCTCAGGTTCCAAACACAGCTCCCTGGTTGTGAGGTCCTCCCAATTATTTTTCTGTTATGATTCTTTCATCTGGAACTACCATCTTTTACTACCGTATCTTAGCACCTGAGTGAACATTATCAGTTTCATACCTCCCCATTTGAGGTCATTTACACAATCTAAGTTCATTAGAATCTGTTGCAAATATGCTAAGTATAAGGTGATTTCATGGACAGCAAAAGTTGTTTAACCATTACTGTCAAAAACCAATACCCAGTATTTCAATACAGAATTGGACCCCAGTATATGAAATGAAGGAGAGAACTGCCAAAGGAAGCTTGGACCAGACGTTAAACAGGTGGGGTAGACTACTGGGGCCAGGCAAGAGAGAGTGAATTCACCTCCCTTGAGGCAGAAGTCAGGAGAAATGTTAGGAGCTGGGGTGAGCTAGTGGAGAAGTACTGGAGGACATCAGGTGGGAGGCTGGTCAGTGTCATTAGGTTATCTGTGTTAGTAGACATTAGGCTCCTACCCTCCCACAGAGACTGGCAGATAGGGGCATGTCTTTCTTGATCAGAGTTCAATAAGATGCTTCCTGGGCTCAGGAGAAAGACATTCCCAAGTTGTAAATCTGTTAAGAGATTGGGAGAAGATTTACATCTCAAAGGGGTAGAAAGAATTTACGATATACATTTTCTTTCTTTCTTTCTTTTTTTTAAAAGATTTTATTATTTTCTTGACAGGGAGAGACACGGTGAGAGAGGGAACATGAGCAGGGGGAGTGGGAGAGGGAGAAGCAGACTCTCTGTGGAGCAGGGAGCCTGATTTCAGGCTCGATCTCTGGACCCTGGGATCATGACCTGAGCCGAAGGCAGACGCTTAATGCTTAATGTATGTGCCACTCAGGCATCCTTACTATATAAATTTTCTAATGTATGTCCTAATAGAAAAGGGAGATTTGGGACTTAGAGTCAGGAAGAAAACTGTTTAAAGCTGAGTCGAGCTGTGGGAAATGGTAAGACCTCCTTGTTCAGTATAAACAGGTGGTCATCAATGTATAGCAAATATTTCTGTCCATAGAATTGGGTCATAATTGTGTCTTTAGCTAATATCAATAAATAGCTTTGGATTTTTTTTTTTGAGTCTGCCTTGTAGTGTGATAATTATTACAGTTTATCGGAAGAGTTCTCATGAAGCATAAAATAAAGGGCCCTTTTGTCTATTTTAGATATTACTATCTAGTGAGGTCTTTTGGGAGAGATAATTCCCCCAATTTATTAAGTAACCCAAAGGGCCAATTCTAGAGTGGGAATTCCAGATCTTCCTTATGACAGGTCTGTGGGTAGAAAGGATTATATCAGAGAGCTAAACTTTACATGCTTCAGAAAACAGCATTAGTTATGATACCTAACCATAACTCATATTTCTGAATTGTATATGAGTATAGAAATTTTGCAGTGGACTTCTATTATAAATCCGATAAAATTTATTCATCCAACAAATATGCATTGAGTATATTATGTACTATGTGCCAGATATACTTTTGAGCATTGGGGATTCATTAATGATCAAAAATGCCTGCCTTTCTGGAGCATGCATTCCAGGTTGGAGGGTGGGAGGGAGATGATAATCAATGATGTCACACATAAGTAAATTATAGAGTATATAAGACAGTGATGAGTGCTAGAGCAGGTAAAAGGGACTGAAAGGGCAAATGGGTAGAGCAGGAACAGTTTATCACATTAATCAGGGTTTTCAGGGCAGGTCTTATTGAGTAGGTGAAATTGAGCAAAAACTTGGAGGGAGTTAACCCTGAAGACATCTGTCCTCCACAAAGGGAAGAGCAGTGCCCTGTGCCATAGGTGGGAGCATGTCCTTGTTCCTGGAACAACAGGAGTTCAATGTGGCTACAACCCAGTGATGAAAGGGGTGGGTAATAAAGTCAAAAGTGGAGTGGTGAATTCTGTGCTTTGAAAACTTTATACTCTGAGGGGCAAAGGATGAAGCTAGGGGAACAGTTAGGTGGTTATTAAGGTAAATCACCTCTCAAAGCAACTGCACATTACAAAAGCAAATACTATTTTGCATGTGGATTACTTCATAAATTACACATTTATTTGTTCAAGTTTTGGCAAATACTGTGTTTGTGAAAAGCTCACCTATAATTTCAAAATGTTGATGAAAACAGCAAATCAACTGATAGCAAGGCAAAAATTGGTCACCCATAAAATAAAGACAGTTTAACTATTTATTTATAGAAGATTTCAGTGATTTCTTTCACCTCTTACCAAATTGATTGTCATTCTATTAGCGTCCAAACAGACTTTTGTTATTTGACTACCATAATCTTATGAAAATGATATATACCTCAGTCTCCCAGACAAGGCTTTTCTTTGAATAGCACTATACTGTTACCCCAAGAAAAGTACAGGCATCATTATTTTTGCAGACAGTTGGATACAATGCTTAGCATCTATTGATACCATCCTATGTATGCTATCTTTGACTTGGTATTGTGAGGACCAATTCTAAATCCATATATTTGTTATTTTTCTTAATAATGGAAGAACACCTTCTGATATCCATGGGATCTTTATATCAAACACATTAATTTCTGAGTCTCTTGTGAAATCAGAAAGTTGTATTTACATGAAATCAGGGTGTCTACCAATTCTGTGATTCAATGACCCTAGTGGACAAGGCACTGTTTTTATAGGAGATATGTGCAATGGAATGCAAGTGAAAATTATATTCTTGCTATTTTCAGTTTTTAATTATCTTAGAAAACAAGAAACAAAATTATTTCCATATTCTTCCAAGTATTTGTTGTCACCTACTTGAAAAAGAAGTTATTTTAACTAAAGGATAGACATAACCATAAGAAATGCCCAAACCAGTTATTGTCAAATATTCTATTTTGTCTATTGATGCATGGCCCAAACATTCTTTCACAATACAAAGAGGAAATTAGAAAATTTTTAGGTCCTGCTTTATCAATTTGGAGTTTTATTCTGTAACTCTGATTTATTTCCTATAGTCAATATCTCTCTGCTTTAGATTTGACTTTTGTGCACATCTAAAGTAAGGCTTTTGATATCCAACTAATACTATGATCTTCAAAGTCTAATAGTTTGTTATTGACTGTATTATTCCTTACATATAATTGTAAATACATATACTTAGAGCTCTTTACTCTCCAGAACAGTAGTCTTTAATCTCTAGTATGTATGTGAGGAAGAACATATTTGCAGCTTCTTGGTCTCATCTGAACTCTAAACCCAGGAATAGTAGTATTAAGAAGCCAGGGAGCTATATTTTTAACAATGTTCCTGTTGATTCTGATATAGTTCCACACAGTGAAAGCAGTACTTTAAAATACATCAATTATTGAGACATAATATACATGCAATAAAATATCTGTATTTTATACAGTCTCATGAGTTTTGAAAAGGCTTAAACTGCAGGCAAACCATCCCAAAAAGATATAGAACATTTGTATAACAAATTGTATAACACTATAAACTTACATTGCTCCCCATGCCAGGCAACCAGAGATCTCATTTCACTCACTATAAAATAATGTTCCTTTTTCTAGAATATCACACAAATGGAATCTTATGGTATGTACACCTGTGTCTGTCTCGTTGTTTAACATAATAATTTTGAGATTTATCCATGTTCTTATGTGCATTTGTAGTTTGTTCCTTTTTATGTCTGTGTAGTATTCCATTATATGGTATTCATTCAGCTCTTTGATGATATTAAGGATGTTTGTGTGGCTGTACTTTGAGGATTTTATGACTGAAGTTACTCTAAACATTTGTATACAAGTCTTTATTTAAACATAAGATTTTATTTTTCTTAGAAAAACATGCAAGAGTGAATTGCTGGGCTAAATAAATACTAAATCTGTATCTAACTTCATTAGAAATTTAAAGACTGTTTTCCAAAATAATTGCATCATTATACATTCTCATCTGCAAAATAGGAAAGTTTCAGTTATTCTACATCTTCCGTCAACACTTGGTGGTTAGTATTCTTTTTTAATTTTTTAATTTTTCTATTAACATATAATGCATTACTAGCCCCAGGGGTACAGGAGTGTGAATAGCCAGGTTTACACACTTCACAGCACTCACTATAGCACATACCTTTCCCGGTGTCTATAACCCAACCACCATCTCTTTCCTTTGCTGTGCAAAAGCTTTTGATCTTGATGAAGTCCCAATAGTTCATTTTTGCCCTAGCTTCCCTTGCCTTTGGTGATGTTCCTAGGAAGAGGTTGCTGTGGCTGAGGTCGAAGAGGTTGCTTCCTGTGTTCTCCTCAAGAATTTTGATGGATTCCTTTCTCACATTGGTCCTTTATCCATTTTGAGTCTATTTTTGTGTCTGGTGTAAGGAAATGGTCCAGTTTTGTTTTTCTGCATGTGGCTGTCCAGTTTTCCCAAAACCATTTGTTGAAGAGATGGTCTTTTTTCCAGGGAACATTCTTTCCTGCTTTGTCAAAGATTAGTTGACCGTAGAGTTGAGGGTCCATTTCTGGGCTTTCTATTCTGTTCCATTGATCTATGTGTCTGTTTTTGTGGAGCACCATACTGTCTTGATGATATCAGCTTTGTAATAGAGCTTGAAGTCTGGAATTGTAATGCCACCAACTTTGGCTTTCTTTTTCAACCTTCCTCTGGCTATTTGGGGTCTTTTCTGGTTCCATATAAATTTTAAGATTATTTGTCCCATTTCTTTGGAAAAAAAAAAAGATGGGATTTTGATAGGAATTGCATTAAACATGTAGATTGTGTTAGGTAGCATAGACATTTTCACAATATTTGTTCTTCCAATCTAGGAGCATGGAACATTTGTCCATTTCTTTGAGTCTTCCTCAATTTCTATCATGAGTGCTTTATAGTTGTCTGAGTAGAGATTCTTTGCCTCTTTGGTTTGGTTTATTCCTAGGTGTCTGATGGTTTTGGGTGCAACTGTAAATGGCGTTGACTACTTAATTTCTTTCTTCTGTCTTGTGGGTGGTGTATAGAAATGCAACTGACTTCTGTGCATTGATTTATATCCTGACACTTTACCGAATTCCTGTACAAGTTCTAGCAGATTTGGAGTGGAGTCTTTTGGGTTTTCTACATAGTATCATATCATCTGCAGAGAGTGATAGTTTGACTTCTTCTTTGCCAATTTGGATGCCTTTAATTGCTTTTTGTTGTCTGATTGCTGAGGTTAGGACTTCTAGTACGATGTTGAATAGCAGTGGTGATAATGGACATCCTTGCCATGTTCCTGACCTTAGCAGAAAAGCTCTCAGTTTTTCTCCATTGAGAGTAATATTCACGGTGGTTTTTTCATAGATGGCTTTGATGATATTGAGGTATGTACCCTCTATCCCTACACTTTGAAGAGTTTTGATCAGGAAGGGATGCTGCACTTTGTCAAATGCTTTTTCAGCATCTATGGAGAGTATCATATGGTTCTTGTTCTTTCTTTTATTAATGTATTGTATCACATTGATTGATTTGCTTATGTTGAACCAACCTTGCAGCCCTGGAATAAGTCCCATTTGGTCATGGTAAATAAACCTTTTAATGTACTGTTGGATCCTATTGGCTAGTATTTTGGTGAGAATTTTCCCATCTGTGTTCATCAAGGATATTGGTCTGTAATTCTCTTTTTTGGTGGGATCTTTGTCTGGTTTTGGGCTCAAGGTAATGCTGGCCTCATAAAATGAGTTTGGAAGTTTTCCTTCCATTTCTATTTTTTGGAACAGTTTCAGGAGAATAGGAATTAATTCTTCTTTAAATGCTTGGTAGAATTCCCTTGGGAAGCCATCTGGCGCTGGGCTCTTTTTTGTTGGGAGATTTTTGATGACTTCTTCAATCTCCTTACTGGTTATGGGTCTGTTCAGGTTTTCTATTTATTCCTGGTTTAGTTGTGGTAGTTTATATGTCTCTAGGAATGTATCCATTTCTTCCAGATTGTCAAATTTGCTGGCATAGAGTTGCTCATAATATGTTCTTATAATTGTTTGTATTTCTTTGGTGTTGGTTGTGATCTCTCCTCTTTCTTTCATGATTTTATTTATTTGGGTCCTTTCTCTTTTCTTTTTGATAAGTCTGCCCAGGGGGTTATCAATCTTACTAATTCTTTCAAAGAACCAGCTCCTAGTTTTGTTGATTTGTTCTACTGTTTTTTGTTGTTGTTTTGTTGTTTGGTTTGTTTGTTTGTTTGTTTTTGGTTTCTATGTCATTGATTTCTGCTCTGATCTTTATGATTTCTCTTCTCTTGCTGTGTTTAGGCTTTCTTTGTTGTTCTTTATCCAGCTCCTTTAGGTGTAGGGTTAGGTTGTATGTATTTGAGACCTTTCTTGTTTCTTGAGAAAGGCTTGTATCACTATATATTTTCCTTTCAGGACTGCCTTTGCTGTGTCCCACAGATTTTGAACCATTGTGTTTCATTATTTTTGTTTCCATTAATTTTTTTCAATTCTTCTTTAATTTCCTGGTTGACCCATTCATTCTTTAGGAAGATGGTCATTAGCCTCCATGTATTTGGGTTCTTTCCAAATTTCCTCTTGTGATTGAGTTCTAGTTTCAGAGCACTGTGCTCTGAAAATATGCAGGGAGTGATCCCAATCTTTTGGTACCAGTTGAGACCTGATTTGTGTCCCAGGAAGTGATCTATTCTGGAGAATGTTCCATGTGCACTACAGAAGAATGTGTTTTCTATTGCTTTGGGAAGGAATGTTCTGAATATAATTGTGATGTCCATCTGGTCCAGTGTGTCATTTAAGGCCCTTATTTCCTTGTTGATCTTTTGCTTGGATGATCTGTACATTTCAGTGAGGGGGGTGTTAATGTCCCCTACTATTATTGTATCATTGTCAATGTGTTTCTTTAAATTTGTTATTCATTGGTTTATATAGTTGGCTGCTCCCATGTTAGGGGCATAGATATTTAAAGTTGTTAGATATTTTTGTTGGACAGACCCTTTAAGTATGATATGGTGTCCTTCCTCATCTCTTATTATAGTCTTTGGCTTAAAATCTAATTGACCTGATATAAGGATTGCCACCCCAGCTTTCTTTTGATGTCCATTAGCATGGTAAATTGTTTTCCACCCCCTCACTTTAAATCTGGAGGTGTTTTTGGGTCTAAAATGAGTTTCTTGTAGACAGCATATTGATGGGTTTTGTTTTTTTATCCATTCTGATACCCCGTGTCTTTTGATTGGGGCATTTAGCCCATTTACTTTCAGGGTAACTATTGAGAGATATGAATTTAGTGCCATTGTATTGCCTGTAAGGTGATTGTTACTGCATATTGTTTCTGTTCCTTTCTGGTCTACTACTTTTATGCTCTCTCTTTGCTTAGAGGACCCCTTTCAATATTTCCTGTAGAGCTGGCTTGGTGTTTGCAAATTCTTTCAGTTTTTGTTTGTCCTGGAAGCTTTTTATCTCTCCTTCTATTTTCAATGATAGCCTAGCTGGATATAGTATTCTTGGCTGCATGTTTTTCTCGTTTAGTGCTCTGAATATATCACGCCAGTTCTTTCTGGCCTGCCAGGTCTCTGTGGATAAGTCTGCTGGCAATCTAATATTTCTACCATTGTATGTTACAGACTTCTTGTCCTGGGCTGCTTTCAGGATTTTTTCTTTGTCGCTAAGACTTGTAAATTTTACTATCAGGTGATGAGGTGTGGACCTATTTTTATTGATTTTGAGGGGCGTTCTTAGCATCCTGGATTTTGATGTTTGTCCCCTGTGCCATATTAGGGACATTCTCTACAATAATACTCTCCAATATACCTTCTGCTCCCCTCTCTCTTTCTTCTTCTTCTGGAATCCCAATTATTCTAATGTTGAGTCGTCTTATGGTATCACTTATCTCTTGAATTCTCTCCTAGTGGTCCAGTATTTGTTTGTCTCTCTTTTGCTCAGTTTCTTTATTTTCTGTCATTTGGTCTTCTTTGTCACTAATTCTTTCTTCTGCCTCATTTATCCTAGCAGTAAGAGCTTCCATTTTTTATTGCACCTCATTAATAGCTTTTTAAATTTCAACTTGGTTAGATTTTAGTTCTTTTATTTCTCCAGAAAGGGCTCTTATCTCTCCAGAGAGCATTTCTCTAATATCTTCTTTGCCTTTTTTGAGCCTGGCTAGAACCTTGAGAATCGTCATTCTGAACTCTACATCTGTCATATTACCAATGTCTGTATTGATTAGGTCCCCAGCCTTCGGTACTGCCTCTTGCTCTTTTTTTTTGTGGTGAGTTTTTCTGCCTTGTCATTTTGTCCAGATAAGAGAAGCTTTCTCCTCCTCTGGAATTCCGCTGTTTTCCTTGGTGAGTGAAGTTGGTCTTGGCTGGGTTTCTTGTTGATTTCTGGGGGGAGGGGCCTGTTGTAGTGATTTTCAAGTGTCTTTGCCCCAGGCGGAATTGCACTGCTCTTAACCAGGGTCTGGGCTAGGTAATCTGCTCGGGTTTGCTTTCGGTAGCTTTTGTTCCCTGACCGCTTTCTGTAGAGTTCCAGAGGACGGGAATGAAGATGGTGGCCTCCCAATCTCTGGCCCGGAGGAGCTGAGAGCTCAGGGTCCCACTCCTCAGTGCACCCTCAGAGAAAAGCGCCCAACCGTCCCCATCTCCCTGGCCTCTAGCTGCACTTGGAGGAAAGCACTCAATCGCTCGCACTTGGAGAAAAGTGCCTGGTCACTTCTGTCTCTGTGGCCCCTGGCCGCACTCCGAGCTCACCCAGCTTGCAACCGGTTCAAGGTAAGCCCGAGTTGAGAGCTCACTCCTCAGCTTTGTCACTGTTGCTGGCTTCCCCACTCTAATACCAGCGAGCTCTGAGACACTCAGACACCCCCCGGACCTTCTGTGACCCCAAGGGACCTGGGGTTACGCTGCCCCCGTGTGGTCTTCCCGCCGGTTTAGCCTCTGGAGGATGTCCCTCTGTGGAGCAGACTTTTATACAAGTCCTGATTTTGTGCTCCATCACTCCGCCGCTTGCCGGGAGCTGGCCCCTCCCCGCACGGTTTATCTTCCCATCACTTTGGATTCATTTCTCCGCAGGTCCTACCTTTCAGAAAGTGATCGATTTTCTGTTTCTAGAATTGTTGCTCTTCTTCTCTTCAATTTCCCATTGGATTTGTAGGTGTTCGCAATGGTTAGATAAGCTATCTAGCTGATCTCCTGCTACCTGATGTCATCTCAGCCTGCTACTTCTCCGCCATCTTGACTCCTTCTCTCTATTTGTATATATTCTTTTTAGAATTGTCTAGTCAAGTATTCTGCTAATGTTTTAATTAGGTTGTCAAATTTCTTATTGCACTGTAGGAGTTCTTTATGTGTTCTAAATACAAGTTGTTTGTCAAATACATGTATACCGAATATTTTTTCACAATATATCTCTATATTTCCTTGATGGTGTTGTCTCTTGATATATCTATCCTTTTACTATTAAATAATTTCTCTCTATCCCTAATAATACACTTTATCATAAATTCTACCTTTTGAGTAATGTATATATCTTATAATGTATATATTTTGAGAATATATATATATATATATTTTTTTTTTTTTCAGCTTTTGTATTGCATGGTATTTCATTTTTTCCCAACCATTGTGTGTCTTTATTTTTTAACTATCTTGTTGATATCATAAAGTTAGGTCTTGCTTTTTCTATAATCTTGTAAGCACTGCTATTTATTTATTTGTTTGTTTATTTTTATTTGGTCGATAGAGACACAACAAGAGTGGGTACACAAGCAGGGGGAGTAGGAGAGAGAGAAGCAGGCTTCCTGCTGAGCAGGGAGCCCAATGCAGGGTTCAATCACAGGACTCTGAGATCATGACCCCTGAGCCAAAGGCAGATGCTTAATGACTGAGTCACCCAGATGCCCCTAAACTTTGCTTTTTAAATGAAGTATTTATTTCATTCATACTTAATGTAGCTATTTGTATACTTAGAATTTGTTAAATTTTTTCCACATGAGTTGTTGGAATTCCAAGGGATTAACCAAACACAACTTGACAGGGCTCAAACATCAAATGTTGTCTTCCTTGGAAACTGTCAAGACTTTAGGATTTGTTAGGGTAGATCCGAAGTAATATTTTTCTGAATCAGTTTTGTACTTAATCCTAAATGCTTTTCTAGCATCTTAGCCAGATACTTGGGGGTTTTAACAAAGTCTATCCACTCTGATTAAGCTGCGACTCTAGAATCTCCCATCATTGCTTGACTTCACTATCCACATTCTATTTCCAACCCCATTAAGGCAACTTTCTGGTAAACCTTGTGTACTCTTGCTGTGTACATGTCAGGTCCAACTCTTGGCCAAGAGCTATAAGAAGTCCCATCCAGACTTTGGGAACTTCCACTCTTACCCTGTGGAATCACCTTTCTACAGTTTCCCTGCTCTGCCAAATGTAATCATTTCATCAGTCCCAAAATGTGGTTTATGCCTCATCAGCTTGTCAGGCCATGGGCTCCAGAGAGTTTTATGTAATGCTGGGAAATTAACTGAATACAGAGAACAGAGTGAAGATAAGGCTCACTCTAGGAGTTTCCCTTTTTCAGGGATCACAGTCTTTCTTGTACAGCCTATTGTATCCTACCTAGAAAGAGTTACCCTTACATAACACAGTTTTGTAATTGCTTACATAAGAAAGACTACATTACTACTCTCTCACAGAATAAAGTAGACTTCTGAGAATAATAAGTTTTAATCTTTTAGGACATTTCAATAATATGCTGAAAGCTATAGACTTCTTTCTTCAGCATTAACAGTTACATTATTTAGATCACCTATAGCTTATTTTTGACCATGCAATCAAAGGGGGGGAAGTGGAGAGTAGACAGAGGGCTTCTGTTAATTTTTATTTATGTCTTAAATAATTATTTAAATAATGAGCAACTTGTTCCATGCAGTTTTCTAATGTTTTAATTTTACATCATACTCCTAATTATTGAAAAAAAAGACTTCATCACATTTACATGACCTCATCTTTGTTGGATATTTATATTGCAACCCTTGTTTTCTTTTTTTCCTGGCATTTTCTTTTATAGCATTAATCATTTCATTACCATGAAATATTATGAGTCAACTTGTTTTTTTTTTTTCTTAAGATTTATTTATTTGTTTGAGAGAGAGATAGAGAGAGTATATGTGGAAAAGGAGGGGCAGAGGGAGAGGGAGAAGGGATTCTCAAATTTTAAGCTGACTCCCCACTAAGTGGGGAGCCCAAGGAGGGCCTCAATCTGATAACCCTGAGATAATGACCTAAGCCAAAAATCAAGAATTAGACACTTAACCAGCTGAGCCACTCAGGTGCCCCTGTGAGTCAACTTCTTTAAGTCTGTAGAATTTAGTTACAAAGAGATTTTATTGTATTTTATTTTAACCAAACCCAGGAATCCCTACCATTTAACTTATGAGTTTATGATGTTTATCACTGTAATAACATTTTCATTTAACTTTGCTGTCCTATTTTACTCTTATGTGTAGGTTTTCCCCCTAATTTATTATTTATGCTTAGTTATTTTGAATAGTTAGGAAAAGGTATAGCACTGTTTTTAATTCTAGTTGTGGTTACTTTTATAAACTTTTATAATAATGATAAAACCTGTATCTCTTAATCTATCACTCTTAGAAATTAGACAGTATCTAATGAATACCAATTGTGAAATATGAATAAATTAGCACACTTACAGGTATTTTCATTCCCTCCTACTTTTCTCTGTTTTCCAAGTTTTGTTAATTTGCTCTGAGACTTTTTCCTCTCATCAATTTTAGCAAACATATTATTATAATTTGTTACATGGTTGCCTCAATGATAGCCTTAGGTCCATGTTTAGAGATTCAGTGATTCCTGCCACCTCTTTCATACCACACCTCATGGTTGGGTAATTACACCTCAAGGTAAATTGAGAATTTAGTTTTTTCTGGGCAGTGTGCCAGGAACTAGGGATTCAGCAATGGGTAGGGTAGCCACGAACTATGCCCCCTGACAACAGTCCTCAGTATAGTAAGAGGAATTTCCAAATGAGGAAAGAAAAGTTGCTTCACTTTTCTTGTACTCTCAATAATGTTCATTTAAAAAACCCTTCTTTCATTTCATTCTTTTAATTTTCATTAATCTCATTTGATAGTGGGAACCTCTATGGGCACTCTAGTTTCATTATTTCATTTGTGTTTCAAGGCATACATACTTGACATTTAAAATTTTCATTCTATTGAATTCTCATGGCTTCACAAGCATCTCTTTAGTTTACCTCCGAGTAAAACATTCCCCCTGTCTTGTCTGCTTCACTCACCCTCACGTGTTTGTTTTGAACATTTAAAATTGTGCTTGCTCAATGGTGTGTGAGTTTGAAATGCCAGGGGAGATGATTGGACAATGCAACCTACTCAAAGTTTAAAATCTTAATCATGTTCTAATGTTCTATCAGTTGTCAGAAGCCCTCTATGTTGAATCCCAAACAGTTATCAGGAAGTTCGTGCGTCTTAAAAAGTACCCGGGGAATGAATTTTTAAAGCACGCCTCAACTCATTTCCTTTTAGATCTCTTTCCATTCACAAATCATTACCGTTGGCTTTCCAAGTTTCTGGTGAGAAAGGAATCCCTGAGAGATAGACTGAAAAAAAAAAAAAAGTATCTAAATTTTCAGATGGAGGAACAGGGAAGTTCTAAAGGTAGAATTTTGTTTCTTTTCTAGATCAGGAGTTCCCTACCTTTCAGTGGTGGTCTATGAAGTTATTTCACTAATTTATTCCTTTATAAAATCGTGGGAGGAGAAAGAAAAAGTTATAGCAGTTACCCTTAAATCACTGTTCTGAAAATTCAAGAAGCTGTCATGGTCTGGGTGAGCTCACCAGCAAAGACTTTTGGGAAGGACACCTGAGCTGCCTTCAACAGAATATTTTTTTTCTTAAAGAATTCTGTGATATAACCTTCAGAAAAACTTTTATGTCTCTGAAAACTTCATAATGTGATTAATATTTAAAAGCCTCCATTATGCCTTGTGTAGTAAAATGAAGTTGTATTTTATTTGTTATTTATTTAAAAAATTTATTGGCTATGTTTTCCCAAACTTCAGTCACTTCTTTTCTCCATGAAACATCTAATAAGAGTTTGTTGTTTATATTGTTATCCTATGAAGTACAGTTTGAAAATCTTGCCTAGGAAAATGCTTCTCATGAAGCCAAAGACTCTGATATTTAACAGCTTCAAAAGGTGGCGGAGAGTCATTTTATTTTATACGTGACTCTTGAGCAGCTGGAACACACTAGCACATCCACACAGAAAGAATGCTTCATTCAAAAATTCTCTCTCCACACGTAGACGTAACTCTAGGAACAGTATCAGTGTGTGGCTCCTTGTCAGCTCAATACTAACCTCATTCCTGTTATTCCCAAATACTAACACTTTCTATATCATTTTAATGCATAAAAATGAAATCTCATTTAAACTAATATTACTGGTTTTACGTTTGCTTTAAAGTATTAAATATTTAAAAATTCCTTAATTCCAAATGGATTCCTTAAGTTGAAAGGCAGAATGGAACAGAGTTAGTAAAATCACGAAGGACAAGAATAACTTTTTTGAGACTCAGAAGAGGAAGCTTCCTCAAGATGAGGCTGAGGGACTAGAACAACGATAATGTTTCCTGACTTGACCATTTGGTCTACGCACTACCCAGAAAATCATTCCCAAAGGCACATTTCTAAAGTGATTTCAGAAAAGAATATACCAACTATTATTCAATGGTATTATGTGACAAATGCAAATTTGTACCTTTGTCAGCATTAAGTGTTATAACTTTTTCTAATGCTTTTTAATTTTATGCAGAAAAATCTCTCATTATTTGTTCACTAGAAATTCTTTATTAGTGAGGTGAAATGTTTTAAATTTTTCTGTGAGTTATGTTTCTATTATATCATGCAACATATGGTGGCTGTTTAGGTCTGATGGTGTCATCTGTGATAATTCTGTCCCTTTATTTCACTTCCATTCTCTCAATTGTTTTGGTTTATGAATGTCTTCAGTGAGAATGAGGGATAAATAAAACCAAACAATTTTTTGCCTTCTTTCAGTCATCAATCCTAGGTGACAATTTGATGATAAATCTGCCCAAAATTGTGATGAGAATACAGTGGAATATGGCTTATACATTCTATTTACCATGCTGTTTTAAATTTGGCTAAACAGCACACATCTCAGAAAATAAAGACACTTGCTATCACCTTTATTAGTTAACACTTTAAAGCTGCTAGTCATTGTGTTATACCAAGAAAAGGAAGTTAAATACAGTTATTAGAAGCAGCAGATAAATAAGGTCATTTTAAAATCTAAAGAAAATTGTTGTTATAGAATCTATAGATTACTCCAAATTTTAGGGAAATCTTGCATTATTTATATCAACTCTATTATGGAATAAAATAGCTATCTTCTTCACTGAAAAGCTACAGTTTATAATTTTTCTCCTTATACTGAAATCAAAATGAAATCCGGATGAATTATCTTACATAGAAAGCAAATTCTAATTTCTATATATTTAGGGAATAGGTGTTCAGTCTTATTGATGAAGGCCTCACCAGTGAAAATAGATTTTAATATAACACAAATCTTACAAATTTTTACCAAATTTAACAAATTTGTAATTTAGTTTTTAAATAATGTTTTAAAAAAACAAGACTGGTAGTTAGATACATTTGGTACACTGTTTCTTACACTGATGATATAGGTATGTGGCCACTTTTTGGATTTCTCTGAACAGCCAAAATATCCCATGCCAGAGATAAAGACCTAAGGAGGAAGGACTATTATAATTGATGAGGGATTTGTAATGTATGGAAATGAGAAGGATAGAGACAGCTAATGATACCAATGGCTAGAATTTATACTTACCATTTGCCAAGTATTACACTTAAGTGCTTCCCCATGAAAGTATAGGTTTCAGCTTTCAAAACAAATTTATAAGGCAGCTGTTGTTTTTAATTCCCAATGATGTGAATAAGAACTGAGGCTTAGAGAAGTGAAACCTCTTTCCCAAGGTCAAGGAGGTTAGCAGCAGAGGTAGCATCAGCACACAAACTTATGTGAATTAGAAACTTGGACTTTTATTTGTTTTGTTTGTTTGTTTCTTACTTACTGAAAGTGATATATGTACCTAATTTAAATATTCAAATAGTTTAATGAGACATGAAACTAAAAAAAAGAAAAAAGCAATCAGTCACCCTATTTCTGAAATCCCACATGCCAGATACAATACACTTAATTCGTTTACCTGTGTTCTTTGGTCGTTTACCCCAGTACATCTAAATACCAAATTTAGACTGTGAATTTTTGTAAATCAAGTTTGCTGAGCTCTGATATATCACAAGATGAGTTTAGATAAATATGCTCATTCATGTAATCACTCTAATCAAAGATGGACATTATCATCATGCCAGAAAGTACCCTGGGTACTCCTTTTCAGTCACTCCTTCCACCCACCTTGACCCAAGGCACTGATGTAATTTTTATCAACATAAATTTACATAAGTTAGTTTTATTTTTCTAGAACATCATGTATAGTAATTCTGTATGTTTCTGGCTGCTTTCAGCTCAGCAAAATAATCTTGAAATGCAGCCATGTTGTTGACGTGTTGGGACTTAGTAGTACTCCATTGTATAGATATGCCTCAATTTTTAAAATTAATTTTACTTTGATGGATATTCAAGTTATTTCTGATGTTTGGCCATTAGGACTAAATTTACCATGAATATATTTCCACAAGTCTTTGTGTGGACATGTTTTTATTTCTTTGAAGTAGAATGAGGTAGGTGTATGTTTAACTTAATAAGGAACTGTTAAAACATTTTCCCAAAAAGTACCATTCACATTTTCACTAATGGTGTAGGAGACTTCCAGTTACAATTTCCCACTGACATATATTTTTATCAGTATTTTTATTTTAGCTATTCTCTTGGATCTGTAGTTATAGCTCATTATGGTTTTATATCTTCCTGAAACATAATGATTTTGAGCATCTATTCATGAGTTTATTGGCTATTCATTTATTTTCTTTTGGGAAATACCTCTTGAAGTGCTTGCCCATATTTTACTGGTATTTTTTCCCTCTTATTTTTGAGTTGTAAGAATCATGAACATAGTTTTTGTATGTATTTTGTCAGACATATTTACTGCAAATATTTTCTCCCAAAGTGTGATTTGACTCATTATTTTTCTTAATTACATCTTTTGAAAAGCAGAAGTTGTTAATTTTGCTGAAGTCCTATTTATCAATTTTAATCATACGAGTGCTTTCTATTTTCTATGAAATTTTTGCCTATGTGAAGGGCATCAAGTTTCTCTACTCTGCTTTCATTTAGAAGTTTTATGGATTTAGATTTTTCATTTAGAACTGTGATTCAGGGGCACCAGGGATGCTTCATTGTTGAAGCAGATGACTGTTGGCTTCAGATCAGATCATGATGCAAGCGTCATGGGATCCAGCTCTACCTCCGGCTCCACTCAGCATGGAGTCTGCTTGAGACTCTCTCCTTCTGCTGGTTTCCCCACTCACACACACTTGCTCTTTTGTTCTGAAATAAATGAATAAAATATTTAATAAAAGGAACTGCATTCATTTCAAGTTAATTTTTATGTGTAGGGTCAAGGATTTTTTTTTTTTTTTTGAACTGATATTCAAACGATCAAACACCATTTGTTTGAAAGCTACATTTCCATGAAATTATTTTGACACCTTTTAAAAAATCAATTGACCATATACATATAGATCACTTTCTGGAATATTTTTGATCATTAATCAATTTTTCAAAAATTTTATATCTACAGCACACATAATTATTATAGCTTTATAGTAAGTATTAAAATCCTATAGGATACATCCTACAGTCCTTTCTATCTTCTTCCTTTAGTTATTCTAGGTTTCTTATTCCACTATTTTTTAATTTCTGTTTTAGATATTATGTATTGACCAGTTAATTCTCAAGGTGAGAGGTTAGCTGCTTTCTTCTTTCCCTATTGTAATTTTATCAAAATTTTTGGTTAAGTCAGGGTTCATTTTATTGCTTGGTTATTATAGAGTTAGAATATTACTTATAGATGATTTATATGATATATAAACATTTACATTCTCTTTCTTGGAAAGAAGGTTTTTTGTAAAATTTTTGTTTTTCCTGGGGTTGGTATTTGCCTGATATTGTCATTCATTTAACCTTAGATATAACTATCTCCAGTTCTCCCCCAACTCCCTACCAGAAATTCAAATCTCTTTGAAAAGTGTTCAAATGTATTGTTAGCATGCCATCAACTTCTGTTCTAATAATAATGTTTTCTCTCTAAGCTTGATACACAGTTGTCATCCCAGAATTTAGCACCATAACTCTGGGGATCCTCTTCATTTATATCTTGTATTAGATTAAGATTTTCTGTTTCTTGCATCCTATATCTTCTTTTTACTTAGTATGGAACACATCCTCCAGTGGCTAAGAAAATATTTATAGCATTAATTTTTTGAGAAATTTTGTGCTTGAACAGTGTCTTTATTTTTCCTCAACTGACCTTATAAGTGGATGTAAAATTGTAGGTTGGAATCATTTTTCCCTCAATTTTTAATGATTGCTTTATTTTCTTTTAGCTTCCCATGTTTCTGTTGGGAGATTTGATGTACTTTTGAGTCCAGATCTTTTTATGAGTGAGTATGTGTGTGTGTTTGTGAGTGGGCATGCAAGAGGCATCTGTCCCATTATCTAAACAGAATGTTGTGTGTGCATATACACACATACATTTGAATGCTTTTAAGTTATTTTCATTCTCATTCATCTAAAATTTTATGATAACATTCTTTAGTGTGTGTCTATTTTCTGTACTGTGCTAGGTACTTTTGGCACACTTACAACTTAGACTCTTAGGCTTTTCATTTTGGGGATATTTTATGGAATTTTAAATATAAATATCTGGTTTTGTTTTACCTTTTTTTTTCTTTCAAAAAATCTATTATTCAGGTATTGGAATTCTAGACCAGTTTTTCAGCTTTTCTAGTATCTCCTCTATTTCATATCATGGCGATTTTATTTTAATTTCTGGATATTTGCTCAATTTATTTTCTTGTTTTTTTTTATTGTGGTAAAATAACACACAACATAACATTTATGATCATAACCATTTTTAAGAGTGTAGTACAGTAATGTTAACTAAGGCACCTCATAGTGCAACATATCTACAGAAGTGTTTCATCTTGTAACACTGAAACTATACTTCTTGAAAAATAGCTCTCCTTTTTGTCTTTCTCTGAGGCCCAGCAACCACCATTATACTTTCTATTTCTTTTTTTTTTTAAAGATTTTATTTATTTATTTGACAGACAGACCACAAGTAGGCAGAGAGGCAGGCAGAGACAGAGAGAGGGGGAAGCAGGCTCCCCGCTGAGCAGAGAGCCAGATGCGGGACTCAACCCCAGGACCCTGAGATCATGACCCGAGCTGAAGGCAGAGGCTCAACCCACTGAGCCACTGAGCACCCAGGTGCCCCTATTTCTTTTTTTTTTTAAATTTAATTTTATTTTTTCAATGATCCAAGATTCATTGTTTATGTACCACACCCAGGGCTCCATGCAACACATGCCCTCCTTAATACCCACCACCTACCACCCACCACTGATCCCCCACTCCCCTCCCCTCCCAAACCCTCGGTTTGTTTCTCAGAGACCACAGTCTCTCATGGTTTTTCTCCTCCTGTGATTCTATTTCTCAGAGCTTAACTCCTTTAAACAACTCCTACAAGAGGAATCACTCAGTAGTTGTCTTTTCTGTGACTGGCTTATTTCACTTAGCATAATGTCCTTTAGGTTCATCCATGTTGTAGTGTGCGATAGGATTGCCCTCTTTTTTAGGGCTGAATAATATCCCACTGTATGTATATGCCACGTTTTCCTTCTCCATTCATCTGTCAATGGACATTTGCATTATTTTCACCTCTTAATTATTTTGAATAATGTTGCAATGGACATGGGTATGCAAATATCTGATTGAAGTTTGGTTTTCAGTTCTTTTGGATATATATACAGAACTGTGATTGCTAGTGATTGATATATATATATAGAACTGTGATTGATAATTTTATTTCTAATTTCTGAGGAATCTTCATATTTTTTAAAATATTGACTATACCATTTCTCATTCTCATCAACACTGCATAAGAGTTCCAATTTCTTCACATCCTCACCCACACTTGTGTTTGTTTTGTTTCATTTTTGGATAGTGGACATCCTAACATATGTGAGGTGATATGTCATTTTGGTTTAGGTTTGCATTTCCCTGATGATTAGTGATGTTGAGCATCTTTGCTTATGCTTTTGGTCATTTGTATAACTTATGGGGGCAAATGTCTACATAGGTCCTTTACCCATTTTTAAATTATTTGTTTTTGGTGTTCTTGAATTGTAGGAGTTCCTTATATATATAAGAAATATTTTTTATTATTGAAGTATTGTACAATGTTTTACTAATTTCAGGTGTACAACATAGCAATTTGACTATATGTTACTCAGTGCTCATCACAATAAGCATAGTCACCATCCACTACTATACAAAGTTATTAAAATATTACTGACTGTATTCCCTATGCTATACTTCTCATCTCCATAACTCATTTGTTTTATAACTAGAAGTTTATCTCTTAATCCCCTTTACTTATTTTTCCCATCCCTTTACCCACCCCCCTGATAATCTGATAACCACCAGTTTGTTCTCTCTATTTAAGACTGTTTGTTTGGGGTTTATTTTGGAGTTTTTGTTTGTTTTGTTTCTCAAATGTGATATATAAGTGAAATCATATAGTACTTGTCTCCTTCTGTCTGACTTACTTCACTTACCATAATACTCTGCATACATCCATGTTGTCATGAATGGCAAGATTTAATTCTTTTTTATGGCTAAGTAATATTCTATTATATATCCACTATACACGTGGATTTTATATATACACACATATATGCATACATACTACATCTTCTTTATCCATTCATCTATCAGTGAACACTTAGGTTGCTTCCACATCTTGGCTATTATAAATAATGCTGGAATAAATGTAAAGGTGTATGTATTCTGGATATTAATTCTTTACCAGATATATGGTTTGAAAATATTTCCTCTGATTCTATAAGTTGCTCTTTTACTTTGTTTCCCTTCCTGTGCAGAAGTTTTTAAGTGCGTTGTAGTCCACTTATCTCTTTGCTTTTGTTGACTATGCTTTTCATATCCAAGGTAATGCCAAATCCACTGTCATGAAATTTTGCTCTATATTTTATTCTAGGAGTTTCATATTCTCAGATATTACATATAGAGCTTCAGCCCGTTTTGAATTAATTTTTGTACATGGTATGAAGTGAGAGTCCAAATTTATTCTTTTGCATGTAGGTACCCAGTTTTCCCAGCACAACTTGTTGAAAAACTATCCTTTACTCATTGTGTAGCCTTGACATTCTTGTCAGAGATCATTTGGCCATATAGATAAAGGTTTATTTCAGGGCTCTCTATTCTGTTCCATTGGCTTATTTGTCATTCTTCATATCGGTACCATACTGTTTTGATTGCTATTGCTTTGTAACAAGTTTTGAAAACGGGACGTGTGAGATCTCTATGTTTGCTTTTCCTTCTCTAGATTATTTGAGCAATTTGAGGTTCTTTGAGAAATTAGCCTGTAGGGGTGGAGGAGTCTCATTTTTCATACATGAACTTTCATATAACTATTTTCACTATAGCCTCTCTACTCTCTGTTGAGCTGGGTGGTACTGCGCCCAGGGTATCTTTGGGTCAGCAGAAAGTAAATCCCCAGTCTTCTGCTGTGATGGATATGAGGATGAGAAGGGATATAGTTGCTTTCCCATGCAGTAGAAGACAGGGTCTGGAGTCTCCAGTGATATTCCTTACTGCTTTGAGTAAAGATTCAGCGATGCTCATTGGTTGATCGATCTTGTCTTTGAGCATTAGTGGACTGATTGCTGGATTGAGGAGCAGAAAATGTAGACAAAAGTAGTACAAAAAAGTTCAAGGAAGAAAGAATTGGTACTGCTGAAAATGAAAGTGATTAAAATTGTTAGATTCCTGAAATTTTTAATTGCAACCCATTAGTCATTACGAATATATGATTTCTTCCCAAAGTCTTTTTTTAAGAAACATTGTGGAATTTATATCTATAATATTTAAAACTCTGCTGTCATAAGCAGAAATATTATAACCCTAAATGGATAATTACTGAAGTGAACGTGCTTAGTTTTTGCATGTAGAATTCTAAATATCTCTGCCAATAGGATTAGAAATTTAAGAAATTCTTTAGGAGAACAATTTCATTCCCCTGAATAGCTCATCATTTTTCTTCTGGGTTTTTTCATGTAGGCTATTTAGGTGAATATTAAAATTGCGAATGGAAATATTTTGTACCCATGATGCCACAGATTGGCATCTTCAAAAGACAAGAGATCTTGCCAAGTCTATCACTAATCAAGTTTTATAATTTACAACCTGTGCAAACTGTGGGCTGAGAACCAGAACAGTTGTGCTGAGCATTTCTGGGAAGTTACCATCATCCCAGCACCAATTATTAAAACCTCTTACACACATTAAAGCTATAAAGATTAAAAATATAGCACACTTGTCATTAAATATGGATGACCTCATCTAATATGCATTATATACAAAAACAATGTCCTGCCACGTGAGCTTCATCACTGCCCTATGGAACAGCCACAAACCCAGAGTCCCACATCGGAGCTCATTTTGGCAAAGCCAAGGAACAACTTCGTCATGCAAAATAAACACAGATGTTCCACACTCAGGCAACTGGCTAGGAGGAGATGGTGCATAAAGGGGGATGCCTGGCTCTGAGAAAGATAATGCCTCCTTACATACCCTACAGCAGTAGCTTCTGTGGAGGCTGCAAACATCACTTAAAAGGATTGATTCATCTGTTTTAAAAATCATCTTTCCTGACTATAGCTGTGAATGCATTGAACTAGTTCTGTGTGTGTGTGTGTGTGCATGCGTGCGTGTGTGTGTGTTTGTGTGTGCAGAAGTCTATGTGCACTGTCGGCAAATATCGGTTTGGATGTTTCTGAGCTAGAGAAGAACTAAATTTCACATGCATCTTAGGCAGTGCCTTTCTTGTCAGTGATTTATTGATTTCTATCTGTAAAGTATAATATTAATAACCATATTAATTATAAGAAGGTCTGAGGAAGGAAAAGTTACTAGCCTCTCCCATTAACTGACAGTTAATGCTGGGCGGTTCCAAATGACCAGACAGCTGTAATTGACTTCCCTTTGTTCCTTTTATTCTCAGCTAATTGCAAGAGAATATCTGGGCTAAACAAACATTCCTGGGACTCAAGTGTATTTCTCCCAGAAATAAAAATAGAGTCGCAAAAGATAAAGAACACATGTTTGGGATTTCTGATACTTGACCTAGAATTGCCCTGACATTCAGCTATGGTCTATTGAAAATATCTACTCAAAATAGTTCCCCTTTCCCCCAATACTGGCATGTGATTGGAAAGGATAGAATAGGGTAGGATTGGAAAAGGAAGATTAAGTTTTGGGGTTATTGTGATTTCTGGAACTATACATTTTTGTGAACACTTCTGTCTTCAAATAGTTTTAATCCAAAATATACCTAATTCCTGTGGGAGGGTGGGAAGAGCTTTAGAAGGCCAACAAAATCTATGTTCTGCCAGCAATATTGTCTCGGTTATAATGGGAAATCAATCCTAGCAGTCATATTCTAATTAGTACAAAAATATGTGAAAAGCATTTTAGGGAATAAATAACCTCTCGAGAAGGCCAGAAGTCTTGTTCATTTATTTTCCACTGACTTAAATTTTAAGTATCGTGCTTTAGGTGTGACAGGCAGAAAACTTTAGACTGTGTCCCATTTGTCTTTCATTTGCTAGTATTTGTGTGCCTTATACTCTCTATATTGCAGTGTCCTTTACACTTTTCTAATAATACGCTCATCAATAATTTGAATAGAGATGCTTATTACTTTATGACTTATTAGAATAATATAGACATTGTAAAGCATACTCAAGGATAAAAATTAAGAACAGATAAAGCAAGAATAAAGCTTTAAACATAATTTTGATTTTACTTATTCTTAATTTGGAAGCCCTCTTGGACTAGCATTTTATTTTAGGTTTAAGGGCCTCTAGGACTGACAGCCATGTGATCAAAATGACTAAATATGCCTTACAAATCTGGCCTAACCCTTACAACACAGCAATTTAAGGATCGGCTTCTAAGCGTAGTTTATTTCCATATTTGGTTATAACTGCCATAGTTGAAAAGATACTTTATAGAAATATAGTGAGCCAAACAGGAGGATATTTTTGGCTGTGATTAATAAATTATGATATTCACTTAAAAAAACTTCAATCACCCCAGTTAAGCAAAACTATTTTTCTTAAAATTTGACTAATACTTTTTCTCCTTCCCTGATGCCAAACAATATTCCTTGCAAACTACTAAGAAATTGTTACATTAATTTAAAAAAAATTCTTCAATACACTGAAAGTTTTATTTTCAAGATTTTAGCATGCACAGGTTTAAAAATCTTACAGAGGGACACCTGTGTAGCTCAGTCAGTTAAGCATCTCCCGACAGGTCAGGTCATGATCCCAAAGTCCTGGAACTGAGCCCCACATCAGGGTCCTTGCTCCATGGGGAGGCTGCCTCTCCCTCTTCCCCTGCTTATGCTCTCTGTCAAATAAATATATAAAATCTTTAAAAAATAAATAAAATAACAAATAAAAATCTTACATAGATTTATTTATTTTGGGGAGCTAAAAATACAGGTTAACAATGGAAAAATTTCCAAATACCAGTTTTAAAGAAGCCCTCTCCATAGTCCAAGCTACTTAGTGTCACCCTTACCTTAGAGGGACATATTAATATTTTTCCTCAAATATCTGTTACATAGCATACTCATGTCATCCACTTGCCATCATAAAGAAGTTTAGCAAATTTGGATTACTTTACTTTTCATAGAAGAATAATGAGTAACTTTTTAAAATTCCAACAACTTATCAGAACTTTACCATGAGATAATCAGTGAATCTCTGTGGGCTAAAAAGATTTGCGATTCCCTGTTTTATTACAAGATAATCTATATTCTATTTTAAATGTCTGGTCCTAATACAATAACTGCATTATGAAATACTATAGTAGATTTTTCTATTTCTCATTTCAACTTCTTTTCTGCAGTAGTTTTCTAAAAATAGTTTTCTAAAAAATATTTCTGAATAAATTTCACAAATGGTGCTATTGATTAACATAATCTCAGAATTCCTCTTTAAATTCTATTTGGGCCACGGCTCAGTTTGGACTTCCAAAGTTAAGCTTGTATCAAATATCGTGTTTGGGGATATATTTTTTTAAATTTAAAAATGTCATTACTGCTAAAGCACATCTCCTCTGACACGGTTTTTCTTAAATGACTCATAAAAATCGTTATTCATGTATTTCAGTATTGAAGTGGGTTCTGGGAAACACCATGAGCTGAGACAACACTCAGGGACAGGTGATTGTTGGGAAAGGTGAACTAAATGAAATGCCTTTCCCTTTACTTTTGACTTCCAGCTCTTTCGTCTCTCTGGCTCTGTGACCTGGGATCTGAGTGGGTCCTGAAGGCCCTGTTGAGGTCCCGCTGGAAAGACTAAGGAGCTAGTGATGAGCTCCTTCCCACTTCCTGCTGTGCCCCACCCATGGGCCCTTTCCAGCACCGCAGCAGGTGCTGACAGCCTGTCAACTTCTACAACACAAGTTTATCAAGATAGAGACCTTCTGTGATATTCATGACTTTTAGGATACTTTAGAAAATAGAAGTAAACCTCATTAATCCAGTAAAGAAAAATAACAAACTTCCCAACTCGTTCTGTAGTCAGAGAGCGGAAAAATAGTCCAAATAATCAGTGTCAGGTCCACTGAAATAGAACAGTGTGGGGACAGAGAAATACACGAGTTTGTTTGTTTGTTTTATGAAAAATACACCAAGAGAAGTCAAGGAGAATTGAGTGCAGCACACATTCAAACCTACACACACACACACACACACACACACAATTTCCTGAGGATTAAAAAAAAACTTAAACTAAAAATTCAGTACATGAAATGAAGGAGAAAATGGTCACTGTTGATATTTGTATTAATCATATTATTATCTATAAAGAAATTACTAATATATTTTAAAAAGAGAAATTATGCAGGCCACTATTTGGTCATAATTTAATAAAACTAGAAATTAAAAATTAAACGGGGGTGTCTCTCTGGCTCAGTTGGAAGAGAATGTGACTCATGATCTCACAGTCATGAGTTCCAGCCCCACACTGGGTGTAGAGATTATTAAAAACAAACAAACAAACAAACAAATCCCCCTAAATATATAGATATATAATTTTAAAAAAGAAATAAAAAATTGAACAGCGAGAGAAGTCTTACTTACATAGAAATTAAGAAATATATTTAAATCAAAGAGTAAATAAAAAGAAAATTCAAATCCAGATATAAAGAAAAAACAATATGAGAATACATGGTAATAGAAAATTATGCTCATAGAAATATTTGTTATTTCTTTGTTATTTGGTTGCATGGCCAAAAGAAAGAAGTTAGAAAAATAACTACAAAATGTGTTAAAAGAAGAGGTGCCTGGGTGGCTCATTTGATTAAGCTTCTGACTCTTGATCTCGCTGAGGTCTCGATCTCAGGGTTGTGAGTTCATGCCCTGTGTTGGGCACACTGGGCATGGAGCCTACTTAAAAAAAACATGTGTTAAAGAAACTAGAAAGGTGGAATTATTAAAGATAAAGGCTCAATTACTTAAATTGAAAATCAAGAAATAAAAGAAGAAATAAATGAGTCCAAAACTTGGTACTTTGAAAAAGATTATGAAAGATTACCTCCAGAGTAAAAATGAGAGAAAAATCTATGAATGGGAAAGGATACCCAATCACAGACACAGAACTGATTTTTTTAAAAGCTTAATTATTTCTTTATGATTTTTTGGTCAGATGTTCTTAATTATTGTGATTTTTGTCACATAACATGGTTAATAAAGAGATCACATCAGGAGTAAAATTTGGCCATACTTGAATTCTGGAATTCTTCCCTTATTCTCTCCCAAGCCTACTCCAACCAAGCTTTTGCCCCACAACAGCCTTGAAACTCCTCTTGTCAACATTACCAACAATTCCTTGGTGTTGCAATATCTAATATTCAATTCTTTTGACCTCTTGGCAAGATTTAACCCAATGAATTATATCTCTTTTGTTGAAACACTTTCTTCTCTTCAGTTCCAAGACCCTACACTTTCCCAGCCTTCCTGTTACTTCACTGGCCATTCCTTCTCAGCTTTCTTTAGTAAGTTCTGTATTATTTCCCTAACTTTTTTTTGTTAAAATATCTTTGGTCCATTTGTCTTTACAACTTCATCTGGCCTCATGGCTTTAAACACTATCCAATCTCCCACTCCCAACCTACCTATTCACTTACATATATGCGCGCCCACACACACACACACACACACACACACACACACACACAATCTAATCCTATTTCATTTGTTGCCTCCCCCATTTCTATACTTGCAGTTGCTCAGATAAAAATTGTTGGCATTGCCCTCAACTCCTGCCTTCCTCCAGCATCCCATGTTCAATCTGACAGGAAATCCTGTTGTTTTACTTTCATATTCTATCAAAAAACAGTTATTTCCACTGCTGGAGGATACAACAAAAGAAGTTACCTGATGTGAACAACAGCAAAAAAATAGACTGGAAAAAAAAAAAAAGTAACAGAAACTCAGGGACCTGTAGGACTATAACAAAACATCTAACATTCATGTCATGAGATTCTTTTTTTTTCAGGGGTGGGGGAGGGACAGAGGGAAAGGGAGAGAATCTTAAGTAGACCCCATGCCTATCATGGAGCCTGATGCATGCAAGGCTCTATTTCATGACCCTGGAGGACATGGCCTGAGTCAAATCCAAGAGTGAAAAACTTAACTAACTGAGCCACCCAGGACCCCAAGAGTCTTGGAAGGAAAAGAAAATGAGAACAGAATGGAAAAAGGATATGAAGAGATAATGGCTGAAAACTTCCCAAACTGATAAAAATACATCTACAGATTCAAGAGGTTGAGTAAAGCACAAACAGGATAAACCCAAGGAAATACACAAGGAGACACACCATAATTAAAAGTCTGAAAATTAAACAGAAAGAAAAAAAAATCTTGAAGGCAGTGAAAGAGAAATGTCACCTACCATTAAGGTAAAAACAATTAGAATGACAGAGGATTTTTTCATCAAATACCATGCAGGTCAGAAGTAAGTAGACATGTGAATACCATATGGTCCAACAGTGGTACTCCAGGGCATTCATCTCAGAGAAATGAAGACTTACGTTTACATAAAAACCTGTACACAAATAGCATCTTTATTGTAATAGACAAATTATAGAAACAACTCAGATGTTATTTGATGGATAAATGTCGAAACAAAGTGTGGTACACCCGTGCCTTGGAATACACACCCGTGCCCTGGAATACACACCTGTGCCCTGGAATACTATTTAGCAATAAAAAGAAACATTATTGATACATGCAACAACTGGAGGAATCCTCCAGAGAATTGGGCTGGATAAAAAAGCCAATCACAGGGCGCCTGGGTGGCTCAGTGGGTTAAGCCTCTGCCTTCGGCTCCGGTCATGATCTCAGGGTCCTGGGATCGAGCCCTACATTGGGCTCTCTGCTCAACAGGGAACCTGCTTCTCCCTCTCTCTCTGCCTGCCTCTCTGCCTACTTGTGATCTCTATCAAATAAATAAATAAAATCTTTAAAAAAAAAAGCCAATCACAAAAGGTTGTAGACTCTGTGATTCAATTTATACAACATTTTTGAGATGACAAATGTATAGAAATGAATAAGAGATTAGTGGTTGTCTGGGGTAAAGGAGCAGATAATGTGGGAAGAAGTGGTTGTGACTATAAAAGCCACAATGTAAAATAAGAGATCCTTGTGATGGAAATATTCTGAATCTTGACTGTATCAGTGCCACTACACTAGTTGTGATATTGTATCACAGTGTTGCAAGATGTTATCA
Organism: Lontra canadensis; assembly: GCF_010015895.1. Taxonomy (NCBI): domain Eukaryota; kingdom Metazoa; phylum Chordata; class Mammalia; order Carnivora; family Mustelidae; genus Lontra; species Lontra canadensis. The sequence continues at coordinate 3,335,272 of NW_022630995.1, forward strand.
CTGGGGGAAGCCATTCTTACAACTGATATGAAATACAATCATCTCAACATGAAAAACAGTTAATTAGAAAAACAAATTCAGAAAACAAGCAGAATAAACAAATAGAGCTGTTCTTTCTAAAGTTTATTTTTTTTATTACAGTGCATAAAAACATATAGTTACCTGTAAAAGAGCAGTCAGAACTCACAAATATCATAAGCTCTTTGTGAAAGGGGTCTTTTCTTTCATTAAACATGTGTTTGGGAACTTGGTTCTTTTTAGATATGTGTTTGGGAACTTGGTTCTTGTTAGACATGTGTTTGGGAACTTGGTTCTTGTTAGACATGTGTTTGGGAACTTGGTTCTTGTTAGACATGTGTTTGTGAATTTGGCTATTTTCACTGTTATTTAGAAGGCTTGATTGATAGGGGTTACCAAATAAATGTGGGTATAGTTAATAATTCAGATTTTGTAATAGATGGCTCCATAACAGACTTTGAGTACTACAGTGCCATTTTACAGATTAATTAATTTCTATATTCCCACCTTGATTTTTCTTTTCAGGAATATGCTGGCTATTATTGGCCTATTGTTCATTTAGCTTGTCAAATTTTATGAAAAATTCTTTGAGCACTTCATTGTAATTACAGTGAATCTGTACCTTAATTTGGGGAACATTGACATCTTTTTGTGATTTTGAGTTTACCTAACATGAATTTGGGATATCTCTTCAATTACTATTTTATCTTACATCCACAAAAGTTTTAAAATTTTCTGCATACAGGTCGTACGTATTTTTTTTAGTACCTTAAGTAAACATTAAGTACCTCAAATGTTTATTCTTATTATAAATGCTTTCCTTCTCACTACATTTTCTATTTGTTGCTGGTGTATATGTCAGTTACTAAATTCCTCTTATAACCAAAAATTTGTCTAAGAAGTTGTGTTTAGTTTCTTTGGATTTTCAATCACTTTTTAAAATAAATTTCATCTGAAAATAAAACATTAATGTCTTTCCAGTCCTTGTATCTTCAATTTCATTTTTTCGTCTTACTGCATTAGAAAAAACCTCAGGAGAATATTGAATACAACAGGTAATAGTGGTCATCCTTACCATTTCTTGTTTTGAAAGGAATGCTTCTAAAGTTTTCTCATTATCAATGATATTTACTCTAGATATTTTGTGTATGTGGACATTGCCATGTAGGATATAACTCTGGAGGTTAAATTGTGATGGCATGATTACTTAATATCAGAAACATCGGGAAATGAGCAGATGTAGTAGGGAGTTGAGGGCAGAAGCTCAACTAGTATGTGGTGACATGCAAGTTCAAAGTTGAACTCTTCATCTTTACTCAGTACTCAAATATATTCATCCTTTAAATCTCTTTGTATAGTGTTCTTTGATTCTTTTAGGTAATCTCAGGTATGTTCCCCTGTACATGTCCATTGAATTCTGTATGCCTCAGCTTTGCAGCAAATAGGGTGCTGTGTTGAAATACCGTGTTTACATATTTAACAGCCCAAACTGTGTCAGCTAGCTACCTTTTTATACCTTTTCAACCTCACAACCAATCTCTCAGTTGAAAAGCCCTCATTAGTTTGTTAAATTATCTATGAAGCAGACTTTGAATGCATTTGAGTTTATCTCCATTTTACTTGTAAGCCACCCTTGCCACTCACCTAGATTGGTATCAGCTTCCAACCCGTTGCCCTTTAGGTACTCTTGTCCCATCCTGGTCTGTATTCCATAAAGTAGCTGTATTGATCTTTTAAAAACGCAAACAAAATCATGTCACTCTGTAGCCAATGGCTTCCCCGTACTTGGAATAAAATTCAAAGTCCTCATCCTGGTTTAAAAAGTTCTGCATTATTTGGACTCTTCCCAGAATTGGTGGCCTTCTTTTAGTCATTTGAGCAAACCCATCTTGAACCATCACCATTTCAGAGAGACCTGTCCTAGTGGAAGAAGTAACACAAATAAATAATATAGAAATAAAAATAAACAAGTAAATACAAAAATATATACTAACCTAGTAGAAGAAATAACAAAAAAATAAATCCCAGGAAGAGGGCAACTCCATGAAAATGGAAGAAATAACAACCTTATGAGAAATTTCTCCAGAAAATTTATAATTAAAGCATAAGCCAAGAAAAGTACTTTGATAATGGTTATTAAATTTTGATTCAATAGTTCTGAAGGGTAGTCTGGATTTTTGAAGTTTTAATTTAATTGAATTAATCTTAGTATTGGTGCTTCTGATGCAGACTATCCATAGACAGTGTTTTGAAAGAGAAGTTCACTTCAGGAGTTCGAAGGAGCAAGAGCCCCTGAAATGAAGAGAGTAGGAAAGGCTTCATGATAGAGAAGTGTTACTCCCTGGGCTTTAGAGAATTGTTTGTTTTGTCATGAATGAGTATGAAGAAAAAGGAAACTCGTTCAAAAGAAAGCATGAGAGTGAAGACTTTCACAATATAGTGGCTTACAGATCAATAAGAAAAAAATTTAAGACGATTCGTACAGTTTTTTTAAACTTAAGTTTCAGCTTTCAAGAATAGTCCCATCTTACCAATTCTCCTCAAGCTAGTGTGTAAAATGTCCGTCTGCACTCCAGAACATACGACGATCATGTTACCAGCTCCTGTAAGAGCATGTCCGTCCACTGCCCTGAATTCACACCTGTCAGGTTAGAGAAAAACTGAGCATTTAAAAATTGTGTTACTTTCTCTGAATTGAGGTCATCAGAATGCCCTGAGTCCGCACAGGTGGCCGCTCTCTGCGAAATGCCCGGGCCTGTAAAACAAGCAGGTGTGTCACGGATCTGTGGTGATCACTGACCGAGCTCCTCCCTCACTGCGTCTGCCTGAGAACTGACACAAGTTAAAGACTTCACAAGAGGCAGAAAATACAAGGCGGTCTAATTAGCCACGTCCGTGCCTGGGTAATAAGCACATGCACTTGGGAGACAAGGCACCCCTAGGTGGAAACGTTCCATCCGCTGTCTTGAAAGCTTTTGAACTTATTTATTTTCTGACAGATTTTATCACCTGTTAAGAACTCGCTAGTTTGATAGAAGCTTCTTCTTCAGCTTCTCCAGGCAATCTTTCTACTTTCAGTAGATATTGTGGGTCCTGATATCCTTTCTTATTATTTACAAATGAAGAGTTCTATCATTAAATCATCTTAGGGTTCACAAATATTAAGAGTTCCATATCTCAATTTTTAACAAACACTATCTTTACATTGACATGTTTCTAAGATTTGGGGCAATTTTTTTAGTGTTTTTTTTTTTTTTTTTTTTTTGAGGGTGAGGGAGGAAGTAAGCAACTTGATTAAATATGAGCACAATGTTGATTTATAAGCTATTACAATAATTACATATAGAAATGCATTGATTTCTAATTTGGAAATGGAACAGAAAAATACAAAATAGAATATGTATATTCAATAATGTATATTTGCATTAATCATGGTCCTTGGTCATAGTGTATCTCCTGAAGCTAGAGACTGATTTCCTCATGGTATATACCGTCTTCCTTTAAAAATATCCACCATATAGTTTTATGTAAGTTCTGGGAGGTATTACCCTACACATCCCATTGGCATACTAGAGAAGAGAGATACCATTGGATGATTTATTTCGTCCTGGGGAATATAATGAACGGAACAATTAGAACCCTTGAGACTGCAACATTAATAAGCTATTTTATAAGGACTAAAAACAAGTATATGCTATAGCTACCAGTTTCCAGTGAAAATGGAAAGGCGTTTTTTTAAAGAGAGAAATAAAGGGAATGGCCTTTGAATATTGTCACTTGACTTTCCAGAACGGCAGAATCTGGAAGCTAAAGTGTTAACATCTATAAGCTGTTCCAACAAGGGAATATATACTGTTAAATATTGGGAGTTATTTAAAATGCCAGTGAGTATAATAGCAGGGCTCTGAAATAACCATTTCATCTGCCTACATTACTCTAAAATTAATGAATAATGAAGCGATGCCCTTCACATTCTCTTCCCTTTCCATTCCAAGATATATTGATCAGATGACATTTATTTAAGTTTGGGATAATGTATTAATTTCAAGATAATTATTCAATATACTTTTGTCACTGTTGATATGCTTCAATGTCATCCAGGGGCCGGGGGATGAATAAACTGTTATCTGACATTGCTGGACAGGGTGCTAGAAATAAATGCAATTTTTCTCCTTGAGATTCACTGACTTGGGTTTTTATTTGGGGAGGGGCACGGAAAAGGAGAAAGCTGAAGGGAGAGCGGGTATGATGATGTCACCTGCAGGTTAAGAGGAGAAGGATGTTTTGAAAGGTGGTACTTGGGGACAGAGTGCTTTTCCATTGTTGCCGGGGTCAGACTGATCCTCAGCAAAGCTGACAGAGCCCATCCTTAGTGGATGCCGCTGCAATATTAACACTCATTTGGAGCAGATGTGGCTAAAAGCATGAAACATTGAGCAAACAGCTGGCACAGGTCCAGCGCCATTGCATAAGCACTTCTGTCCTATTAATGCAGTGGGCTGCTGAGGCCAGCAGGGCAGACGTTATTCCTCATAGTTCTTCAGCAGATGGGCCCAATGATGGCTCCTCGGAGAAGGGCTGCCCCGTTGAAGCAATCCCTCCCTCTTAGGTAAAGATTCCAATACAAAATCAGCTGCCCACGAAGGCAATTCACGTAAGATCAGCTCATGTTCCGTCAAGGCATTTTCTTGATAAATACTTCAGTGTGTGCTTCTCTTAGTGCATTCCCTTTGATGCTGTTCTATTTTGATTTTGATAGGGAGCCGATGCCACAATGTGCTGTCTTCCTCTTTGCTCACTCTGTGAGCTGAACATCGCCGTGACGCATACAGGACTCCGTGTTTCTGCGCGTAGGATGAGTTGAGGTCCTGGCACTGCAAACGTGCATCTCTGCTTGCCTGATTCAGTGGTTCAGACATGGTGTTTCCAAGTCTGCAACTGGTAGTCTGATGCCCGTATGTGCTTCCAAGAAGGAATTCCAAGAATTCCAAGATTCATTGGAACAGTCTGAAATTTTTACAAAGCAAAAGTGTCGAAGAATGCGGGTCATAACTGTAACTTGTTCAAAACAAGAATCAACAAGTCTCCTGCTCCCCTGCACTGCAGAGACCACATGGGTGGCATCTGCATGTTTAAAGGGCAAAGGAGTGGGCAATAATCCTAGCTTGTTCCCTCCCTGATCCCTTTGTACTCCAGGGCCTCCCCGTTTGCCTCTGTAGGCTACTCACCTTACCAAACCGACACCCTGATTCCAGCAAGTGGCTAATTCCCTCGAAGCTGAGCTGACGTGGGAGAGGTGCTGTCTGGAATTATATTTTTGCAGACTTTCAAGCAACAATGCTGCTAGCCGTAATTGTACTTCAGCGCACTATGCCATCTAGGTTGTCTGCTCCAATGTCAGAAGGAAAGAGGAGAAAAGAGAAGGGGCCGGTGAAGGAGAGTCAGCAGAGCCCTAACTGAAACATGACGTAAGAAAGCAACAAGCCTCTTACCTATTCGTTCTCTTTCTTGGGGGGAGGGCGAGGTGGGGGTACATACCATAGTGCCAGGCACTATGCCAGGGATACAGTTAGGGACATGCTCATTATACGTGAAACTTATATTTTAATACAGAGCAGCTGATAAACAATAGAACAAGAAACTGAACCAATAAATTAACCAGATCACTTGCGATTTTGAGAACTGCTATCCGGACAGCGAAACAGGAAAGTGTATTGAAGAGCACCCAGGGTGTGGCGTGGGAAGCTGCTGCTTCAGACAGTCATCAGGGAAGGGTTTGGGCGGGCGTCCTGTGGCAGAAACAGGCTCGGTCCATTCGAGGGATTGGAAGAAGGCATTTTAGCTGGTGCGCTGGCAGCCTCTGTATTACGGGCAAATTCAGCTTTTTAAATGATTTTAAGTGGAGGGTTGTGGGAAAAGGGATACAGAAGGAACTTAGCCCTGTGACTTTGACCCTGTTGAGCCAGTGAGTCCCCTGAGGGATCCCTCAAACAGTAGTAGCCCACAAGGCTCTGCTCTGTAGGCAGGGGCGTCCGGTAACCCCTCGGCTGCTTCTCTAAACCCGGGTCGTGTCCCAGAAGGGAGAGAGGCAGGTAGGGATGCCGTGTCCGTTCAGTCACACCTTCCCTTCTTCCCTCCTGTCAGCGGTGTCCCCACTTTCCGTTATGAAGGAAGCTGGGGAACTTTACAGGGCTTCGGCAAATGTCAGGAGAAAGCTGAGTAACGCCTAGAGTTGGCCCAGATGCCTCGGAACTGAATGGAATGAAAAGAGAATGGTACCAGAGAGGAAACCAGCTCAAAGTGTTCTTTTTCTTGAAAAAAAAAAAAAAAATAGTAATAATAGCATGAAACAAATCCAAAGCCAGGAAGCAGCCGTTCTAAACAACGTGTGCTAGATGCTGCTTAGAAACAGCCAGGGGATGTGTGAGAGGACTCTGTCCTGCTGAAATGTTCAGTGGCCTTGGGAGAGGGAAGTTCCCGGAGCCGACCTTTCTTGTGACTGGAGTAAAGACGTGAGCAGTCCCCGTGTTAGCAAGGTGATGTTGACAACAGCAAAAGAAAAGAAAGGGGTGATATGTTGGCCTAGTTGTGAAGCACCACACAGATAAGGAAAAGAGGAAGCGATGTGTTGTTGGGGAGGCCCTGAGTGTGGCGGTAGGAAGGGGAGTGGCCTGGATCCAGGTCCCGAATTCGCATGTCATTTGTCGACTGCAATGCTTTAGACAAAACGTATCTTTAGCCTTCGCCTGAGCTTAAAAATAACACCTGGTATTCTTGGCTTTATTCTCAGGCTCACAGGATGCAACAGCCCTTCATGAGTTAGCACATCTAGTGATTTTCGAACTGCGTTCTCCCAGGGCCTAGGGCTTTAGCTAAACTACATCAGGGGGTCCCTCCCTGGGGATGGAGGGGATTGACAGGATGAGAAGGAGCTTTCAGCTCCCTACCCCGTTTCGAATTGGTTCTGCTTTTTAAAAAGCCATAAAAATAAGCATTGGCTTTGTAAAGACAGCAGGTCGAAGGAAGTTTTAACTGAGGCAATATGTTTGCTGCTTCTTTTGGGTGAGTTTGACTTCTTGGACCTACGTGATGGTTCCAAGCACAGACAGCAAGCTAGATGGGATGTGGGTAGACCTGGAAACATTGAGAGCTATTCACAAGACTCCTTTCTCCACTTCTCAAAGCCATCACAACCTATCTTGTTCACCAATATCCTAACATCATTCTCGGGTCTCAGCGCCTGGAGCTTGTTCCAGTAATCATTGTTAAGTTTCGACAGATAAGACTCAGACTCCCTGTCTAGGGCTCTGTAGGATGAGGCTCTTGGGGCCCATCTTACCCATGCTGAGGCCCAGCCTGTATCCCTCCTCTCCTGGGCACCCTCCCCGCACCTCTCCAGGCTCCGCTCAGCTCTCCTTTCCTCCTACTCTGATGGCAGGAGGAGCCTATGCACAATCTCCCTTCATGCTGGGTGGTAATTCTTTCACTGGTTCTGCTTTGTCAACACTGTGATGTCCTAAAAGCACAGACATGGTCTTCGAGTTCTTGTGTGTGTTTCCCAGTACGGCAGCGCTGGCTCAGTGATAGGCAAGCGATAAATACTTGTTGATTGCTAGGCCTTGCTCATTTCAGAAACATTACAACTTACTGAAATTTGTTCCAACTTGGAAAACGGCTCTTAGAACATCTGCTTTCTCTATTATCTCTGTTCTGGAAAGGATTTAGAACAACTTTTAGAATGACCATTTTTCTCTTCTCCGGTACGTATGTAATCCTATTCCAGATCGGAATGAGAAAGAGCCTGTATTTTAGCATCTTTCAGTCTTGTCATTTGAACTAAATAGAACACGGACACAAGCACAGTGGTGTCCCTCCGAGCTCCCTACACTTCACCGACAATACACGGGCTTCTGTGTGAAATGCCATTCAGAACGCCTGGATTTTCATCTCAAGTCTATCTCCAATTTTGCATGATCCTCATCCCGAAACAACCTATCTAGATCTTGGGTTTCTAATCTTCATAGCAGACAGCCTTTCCTCTTCTTGCCTGGGGGACCGGTGGTGAAGTCTGACTTCGACGCTGTCTGTCGGGTGCATTAACTGCCTTAGAGAAAAGTGCTGTATGAATACCAGAGATCATTGTTATGGGGTCTCCATGACATTATTTTAAGAAATGTAATTCCCCGGCTTCTAATGTAAGTTAAATGATATAGCATACGCTTTGCTTGGAGTGGTGATGACTCCGGTAAAACTGCCACCTGGCTAACAAGCCCAATGAGGGACGTACAGGGGCTCCGATGTCATTTATAACAATGCCTATACGTTGGATAACGAGGGCAGCATTGGCTCCCACCTCCGCGGGCTGTCTTAACTGCTGGAAATACCGATCTGCTTTCCGAGCCGCTGTTGGCCATGGCCACCTGCTGGCTCTGGCACACCGTTCCCCTGGCTCGCCTCCTGGTGGTGTCCTGGCAGCCTCCCCAAACTGCCAAGTCTGAGCCAGAGAGCACTGGGCTGTTTGGAGCTTTCCCCTTGCTGAGGCTGCTTCCTGCAAGCTGGCTGGCAGCGGGGCCTCTCGCCGCTCTCCAGGGTCAGTGTGTTGACTACTGTGGAGACCAGCTGGCTAGCAGCAGCGGTGATGGGAAGTTGCCCCAGAGAACGGCGCGCCTTGGCTCGGAAAGGATGCCGAGGGAGTGAGCCTTCATGAGAGAAAATAAGCAGTGCTTTATGAGGTAGCTGTGCCCGCCTTCGTTTCAGGCATTTAGAACTTTCCTCAGAGTGGACGTGAAGCATTTATATTTTGGTCTGGCAGCTCCTCGTGACATGGGTGTGGCTTTTAAGTTCTGACCTAGAACTTGGATGTTCCCATTTAGCTAGTGAGGAGTCAGGCGAGGTGACAGAGGTTTTGGGGGACAGACTGTCAGGAAGTACGAGGGTGCTCACCTTGCCTTGTGCTCCCGGCACTGACACCACTTATGTATATACTGAATCATCCGCCCGACAAACAGAAGGGCGTGTCCGCACGGTAATACACCGGACCATCGTCCCGTGGCTTCGGTGGGGTCACTTCCGAGCTACTGCCCGAAGGAGGCTGTGCAGACCCCGGTCGGAGTCATAGCTGAGGCTGCGCTGTGCACGCCCAGCACAAACGGACTCATAATAACATCCTAGCGTTCCAGGGTGTGCGAGTCTTGCCATGAGACTCAAGCTTTCTAGAACGTTCTAGAATGTAGATTTTCCTTTTATCCAGATACAGTGAGGCTTATAATTTAGGAGGTAATTGCCATTGAAAAGACAGCTTGGTATATTCACAGATACCAAGAGGAGGGGGCACTCCATGCCAAGGGGGCCACATCAGGAGACACCAGGGTCAGTCGGGAAGCAGAGGGGATAAGGGAAAAATGGGGACAAGAGTCCTTACTGTGTTTTCCATAAGAAGGGACATGCCAGACTGTCCTTAGGATTAGGATTGGCTAGTCTGAATAATTTTGGCAGGCTCTGGGGCGTAGGGACTGTTCCTGGTTGTGGTACCTGGCCCTGGGGTGATTAAGGCAGAGGAAGAATGGCCCTGAGTTCGAGAGGCCATTAGAGGAAGGGGTTGGGGTACAGGCCGTGGACGCTGTGGATGGGTCTGACAGGAACGGCATGCCCGCATGTGAGTTGTTTGCTAACCCTAGGAATCAGCCGCCCCTGCTGATTTAAAACGGCCGGCCACAGTTATTATTACAAGTTATTATTACAAGTAGTGTGTGGGTGGGGTAGGGGGAGAGGGAAGAAAGGAAAGAAACCTCATCGGAAACATAACTGTGTTGAATGGAAACACTAGAGGTCATGGTGGCTGGGCCACATGATGTGCTGCAAATCTGATGAGAGAAGGGACATATTAGAAAAGCTTCAGGGGCGCCTGGGTGGCTCAGTGGGTTAAGCCTCTGCCTTCAGCTCGGGTCATGATCTCAGGGTCCTGGGATCGAGCCCTGCATCGGGCTCTCTGCTCAGCAGGGAGCCTGCTTTCCCCCCGCCCCCTGCCTACCTCTCTGCCTACTTGTGATCTCTGTCTATCAAATAAATAAATAAAATCTTAAAAAAAAAAAAAAAGAAAAGCTTCAGATCCTAAATCGGTTTTGTTTTGCTTTATTGGGTGGCAGGGAGCTTTTCCGTCTGACTTGAGATTATTTGGCTCATATGCAGTAGGCAGTCACAGCAGCTTTGGAGGGATGACAGCCTGGGTTTGGATCCTGGCTCTGGCACTTAGGAGCCGTGACATTGGGCTGACCTCTCCAGGTCAGAGCTTCTTTATCTAATATGGAGATAATAGTACCTTGAGTGAGCGCTCAAAGCTGTTAGCTTTGAATAAGTCAGATCCCGTTAGAAAGCAGCCTCCTAAGAGAATGCCACCAATCTTGTGTCTAGTGTATGATTCTCTCTCTTATTTCACACCCTTATTAACAAATACTGTATTTTCATTTTCCATTTCTGTTCCCTTCATCTTGATGTTACAACATTTCTAGTTTTTCTACCAAAATTGATTCTGAAAAAAGGGTAATTTGAGCATGTGTTAGCATTAAAAAAGAATATAAAAAGACTAAAAAGCACAGACATGCTACAAGGGACAGTTATATCAAGAAATTCTTCTAGTCTCAATAAAATTTTGTGTTCCAATTTTCCTTTTATTAACATATAATAGTTGAGACTTATTAATTTCCTTTTTCTTTCTAGAATTTGTGTAGGCTCATAGAAGAGAATTAGAAAAATGTGACATAGGACAAAGAAGGGAAGTTTTAAATCACTATAATCTTTCCATCCAAACTCATCATTTTCATGCTTTCTAATTGTCTTTTTTTTCTAAATTAGTGTTTTAAAAATATAATTGTTGCTCATGATACACATACACTTCATTGTTTTATGTGACATTGTATCACAGTTGTTGCATATTTTATTATACCGTTTTTAGTGTCTAAGTAATATTCTCTTTAATACTTTTATGGTTATTCTAGGAATTATTGAGATAAGTGAGAAAATGTAGCTATGGAACAAAGGTCCCACAGCGATGGCCTATGGGCTAGAACCATCCAGAAGACATATTTGGGAGGGAGAACCAACTTTAAAAAACAAACAGAAAAAAACTTTTAAAAAGTCAATGAAGTTTGTTTAAAAATATGGTTTTCTGCTTCTCTTTAAAACTTGGACCTGGCGATATTGTGTCTGCTTTTTCTTGTGCAAGGATATTTAGCAATAGAGTATGGTCCCCTGTGCACTTGCTGTCAACTTTTCAGTCTGCTGAATCCCCATCTCTGTGGCTCCCACTCACTTAATTTGACTGCATCGGAGGCTAAGGAACTTAGAGGAGATTCAAGCCAGGTGCATGGTTGAGGTAGATGCCTGTAAGGCCACACCATATTGTGAGTCTAAGGCTTTGCTTTGGCCATAAGGTCTGAGAGACTAGAGCAGAGGGAGCAGTGAAGCTACAAGTCATTTGATGCAGCATGGAAGAAGGAGGGGGAGGATGGTCCCAACATTGAAGGCTGTGCAGTGGAGACTCCAAGGTCATTGACTGGTAGGGGAAGATGACAAGTTGGCTTTTGACTCTATGGATTTTTTTTTTCTCTGAAGTCCTTTGTGGAGGAATTTAAAAGTATGAATTATTACTATTTGTCTGCCCTAACTGTGAAGCTTCCAGAGGCAGATATGATTCTTAGAAATGGCCAGCAGTATCTTCGATTTCTCTTGCTGACGTTGGCTGAGATCAGAGGAAGCACTGAACTGCAGAGGACGAGCTCTGGCCATCCAGTCGCCAAGGCAACGAGCCCACTTACCCCTCAGGGGTGTGATCACACTTTGGGTGCTGAGTCAAATGACTCTGTCCAGAGCAGAAAAGACTTGAGACCCCATTTCAAAAGGAGTTCTTAGAATAATCAGACCATCAGCCTGAAGAACACGATGGCTACTTTCAAACACGTAAGGTTGTTTTTGTATTAAAAAAAAAAAAGAATCCATTTCTTATGGATGACTTTGAAGTATAAAATTAGGAATCATAAGTAAAAATTGTGTTTTGGCAGGTTTAAGAATAAATATGGTGGAAACCCTTCTAAAAACGAGAGGCCATCAGAAACAGAGAAATCCCTCTGGAAAGTGGTGAGTTTCCTTTCACCAGAGGCACACAGCCACATGCTAGAAAATGACTTGTCAGGGAGCCCGCGAGGGATGCAGACACTGACTCTTTGTCTTAGCCAGTCTTACCACTGTGTGATTCTGTGAGCCACAGCATCCTACAGGCAGCTCCAGAGACTCTTAACTTGATAGATGGAGGCGGCAACTCTGAAAACACAACTTGCATTTCCTGTGGAGCCCAGAACTTGAGAGTAATCTTCTATCTCCTACTCAGATCTGCACTGGTTGCCAAACTGCAGGGGAGTAAAAGACTCCGCGTTATCTTGATAGACGAGCTGGAGAATCCCACACAGCTGTGTTGTGGAAATGTTCTCGATTTCCCTCATGATAACATTGAGTCATAAAAGGAAGAAATGAACATTTATTTGCCAACTCCACCTGTCTGTTGGGCCCACCATATCTATATTAGCATCAAGGGAACTTGCCTATAGTGCTGAAATTTTCATCAGTAGGAGAGAAGCAACTGTTCTTTCCCTTAAATGGTGGTTAAAGCCAGTTCCTTTTTCATCAGAATTAAATGATAAAAATTGAGCCTTGGGTGACTCTCTTGTCAACATTTACATTCAGTAACATGTTTGGAACCACAAAAAAAAAAAAAAACCTCAAAATTTTTAAAATTCAGAATTAGGGTAAAACATGCTTTTGTTCTGAATCCACTCTGAATACCAGAAATGGTCTTTTATTTAGAAAAAAGGAAGAAAAAAAAAGATAATTGTGTTTTCTGGATGAAAGCAAGATCAAATGAAGGAAGAAAAAGGGAGGTAAATGAAAATTCAGGAGCAACAATATTTTCCTTAAATGCCAAGTTCTGGGATTTATCCTTTTCTTTTATTAAATTTCTTGGTAAATTCATTATTTCTGAAATCACTGCAATGACATCTCTTTCATTATCAGAGAAGATTAATTTTGGAGTTGAGTGGGAAGTGAGTTTTCAATCTATCCAGATTAACTGATGCACTAATTGAAGTGCCTGTTTTCTTTTTATTTATATTTGCAATTAGCTCATCTGCTTTCTTTACACTTTTAGGATCGGCTATTTGCTATGCAAATTCCTTTTAAAAAATTGACCGTACCCTGACCTTTGACCCTTACTCTCAAATTGAAGTGTGCATATGTCCTAACGGGACAATGTGTGTTGTCCTGTTCTTAAGAATAATGCAAACACCAAACCAAAATAATCAATAACAAAACAAAACAGGTTCTCCGGACCGCAACAGCAAATCAGACCTGGCATCTGTACCCACCACCTTCACAATTTGATTGATAACTGTGATTTGCTGACTCTCTCAATTACTCCGGTTTCATTACAGTCTGAGAAATGTGCCAAGCACTCATTTGATTTTTATTATCTTTCTAGCCTTGTGCTTGCATGAAATCCCCCAAACTGGCATTTCAGGAAAAGCTAGGAAAATTACAACCAGAAGAAAAAATATATATGTGTTTCTTCAGTGTGACTTTGCCATCAGGGTCATCTTGTGTTATCACCCAGAACCATATAGAAATGCACCATGTGCTGCAAACCAGCACATGGCCTGTTCTAAGTCCTCTTAATGTGCAGATCCCGTGTATATTTGGATTTTCTTTTATTCTGCTAATAAAATCCCCTTTCTAATCTTGGGTGAAGAGAACCATTTTCCAGTCCATTCTAACAATCTTGCTCTGCAACTACCTGGTCACCAATTCACACACAATTTGGTTTTGAAATGGCCTTGAACTAAAGGTGTAACACCAAACCTTATGACTATAACAGTTTTGGAGTGTTGTAGAAGCACAGGCTATTTTAACTATGTACCATTTGAACTCAGAGCAAAAGTTACAAATTTTGTCTTTTCCTTCTGGGTAGTAAATATTAGGACATACGGACTGTTTTCTGCAACATCCCTAAGATTGAGGACTCTCAAGCTTTGAACTACCAGTTTAGGCAATGTCCAAGCCTTTTACAGATTTAAATAGAGCTTTCTAACTCTGGCCACTAAATATAATTTTAAGAGAAAGGCTAATGCATGTCCGTCTAAATAGCACCCCTTTGGAAAATAGCATATTGCGTTAGATTTTATCACAACACACATAAAAAGACACCAGGAAAAGGAAAGGTGACCCCTCTTGAGTTCTAGTTCCAATCTGGGTATTAGTAGTTTCGCTGATATTCTTCTTCAGCAGTAACATGTAACGGTAGTCTCTCCAAATACCCTGCTCTCTTGACCAATGCCCTATGGGGGTAGGGCATCGGTAACCATGTAACCATGTGTTAGACGGAATTTGAAGTGGATCGTTCTCTCTGCAATAGCAGCGGTGCAAACTGACACCTGGAGGCTTAGCCTCTTTACACTTGGCGCATATCCAGTCTCATCAGTCATAGCTGCCTCTTCCTTACCTTCCTCATTCTTGCTTCCTTACTTCCCTGGGTAATGTGTATGCAGTCTACTTCCTGGACTACACGCAAGCTCTTTCAATGTTGGGATACCTTCAAATGCATCTTTGTAGGTAAAGACCATCTTTGTGGTCTTCCCTCCCAGGTCCAAACATGAGCTTGGACGTAATAACCATGTTTTTTTTTTTTTTTTCCCCCAAAGATCTTTCTTTCTTTCTTTTTTTTTTTTTAAGATTTTATTTATTTATTTGACAGAGATCACAAGTAGGCAGAGAGGTAGGCAGAGAGAGAGGAGGAAGCAGGTTCCCTGCCGAACAGAGAGCCTGATGCGGGGCTCGATCCCAGGACCCTGAGATCATGACCTGAGCCGAAGGCAGAGGCTTTAACCCACTGAGCCACCCAGGTGCCCCAATAACCATGTTTTAATTTATTTTTTTATGTAAATAAATAAAACTGCAAATTATCTATTATTATAACGTTCTTGGGCTAGGCTTATATAGAACCTATATCAAATTTTGCTTGGTTAATATTTATTTTTCACACTAAAATTGCATTGTTTTCTTAGAATCACAAACTCAAGTTTATATTTTCTATAATCTGAAATTCTGAAATTAAAATACATTTATGTAGGATTATATATATATTTTTAAAAATTCTTAGAAAAGTTAAAAACTACATTAAGCTCTACTTTTCCATTGTTTCCTACACATTTTCATCCTTTCTAAAGCTTTCCATGGTTATCATGGAACATTTCCCTACAAATTATCAGACCCACTGAAAGCAGAATTGTCAATGAATGATACCTCTATTCGGTGACAACCCTAGCCTTTGGGTTCAACCCAGGTTTCAGATAGTCTCTCCTAGATATGTTTAATACCTTCAGAAACACCATGTCTGGAAAAAAAAACAAGTACTCATAAGAAAGAATGCAAAGAATAAAAAGGCAGAGGATGTAGAGGAAAAGAAGAAATGTTTAATGACATATGGTGTGTTTCCATTAAAATATTAAGCACAAGTTTCGGAAGGTCCAAATGGTATCATGCCTACAACATTGCGTTGTTAGGGAACTATCACCAAAGTCATTCTTAATCTTTTGTTTCTAATAAATCACAGAGATGCATGATGTTGACTCCCATGGGCCTTAACATTTTTTAATGGCTATGGCATAAATGACATAATATCCAGATAATGGGCATTTTCTTTTTTAATAGTTGTAACACTATCTCCATCACTGGTCTGATAGTGAGAGGAAAAAGGAGTAGAGTTACTGGGTTAAAAGGAATGACTATATGACGATCATAGTTAATTATTCAAGTTCTCTTAAAATATTAAAAATAAAAATTACACTTCTCACAATGATGATATTGTAGTGATAACTTGCATTTGGGCTTTCCCCACCAAATTTTAAAATAATTTTGTATATTTTGGTTATTTTACTGATAAACACCAAACTCAAATATTATAAACAAGAAAACCGAGATGTAGAGCAGTGTAAGGAATACGGCTGTGTTTGTGTGTTACCAGATAGCTGGATTAAAAAAACAATCAAGAGTTTGTTTGGGAAGTGATTAGGTTCAGAGGAGGTCAGGAAAATAATTTATGTCTTTATAAGAAGAGGAAAACACTGGAGATGTTTTTTCTCGACTGCGTGAAAACACAGCAAGAAGGCAATTGTCTGCAAAGCAAGAAAAAGGTTCTAACCAAGAGTAAACCATGAGCGACGTAGACTACGGGATTTTGTTATAGCAGCCTGAGCTGACTATGACGACTATCTAAACATCATTCTAGCTTTGTCTCTGGCCCAGTTACAGACACGTGTCATATCAGTCAGTCTTATAATGATCACCTGGAATATGCATTATCTGCCTAAAATAACTATTCATTACTTGTAAGTGATTAGGGCTTCTGTTCTTGTTTGAAATTTATTCTTAAAGGTTTCTGACATAAAAATCCATGAAAACCTTCAGATTTCATGCGGCACCATTTTGGACTTATTTGAACTCATTTTGAGCTCGTCTGCTAAAAGCAATCTTAGTATCAAGGCCATTGTCAATTGGCAGTATAAAACCTAAATAATTACCTGTATAATAATATCCGCACTTTGTTTTTTTTACTTTTTAAAACATTTTTATTTATTTACTTTTTTTTTTATCAACATATAACGTGTTACTTGTTTCAGGGGTACAGGTCTCTGATTCATCAGTTTTATGTAATACCCAGAGCTCATTACAACTCATACCCTCCCTAACGTCCATCACCCAGCCACCCCATTCTTCCCACACCCCTCCAAACCCCTCCACTCCACAACCCTCAGTTTGTTTCCTGAGATTAACAGTCTCTTATGGTTTTGTCTCCCTCTTTGGTTTCATCTTGTTTCATTTTTTTTCCCTCTCTTCCCCTATGATCCTCTCCTTTGCTTCTCAAATTCCACATATCAGTGAGATCATATGATAATTATCTTTCTCTGATTGACTTGTTTTGCTTAAAATAAGACCCTCTAGTTCAATCCCTGTCATTGCAAATGTCAAGATTTAGTTTTTTGATGGCTGTGTGTGTGTGTGTGTGTGTGTGTATGTGTGTATACACCACATCTTCTTTATCCATTCATCTATTGATGGACATCTAGGTTCTTTCCATAGTTTGGCTATTGTGGACATTGCTGCTATAAATATTCGGGTGCACATGCCTCTTCGGATCACTACATTTGTATCCTTCGGGTAAATATCCAGTAGTGCAATTGCCAGATGATAGGGTAGCTCTATTTTCAACTTTTTGAGGAACCTCCATACTGTTTTTCAGAGTGTCTGCTCCAGTTTGCATTCTCACCAACAAGGTAGGAGGGTTCCCCTTTCTCTGCATCCTCACCAACATCTGTCATTTCCTGACTTGTTAATTTTAGCCATTCTGACTGGTGTGAGGTGGTATCTCATTGTGGTTTTGATTTGTATTTCCCTGATGCCGAGTGATGTGGAACACTTTTTCATGTGTCTGTTGGCCATCTGGATGTCTTCTTTGCAGAAATGTCTGTTCTTGTCCTCTGCACATTTCTTGATTGGATTATTTGTTCTTTGGGTGTTGAGTTTGCTAAGTTCTTTATAGATTTTGGACACTAGCCCTTTATCTGATATGTCGTTTGCAAATATCTTCTCCCATTCTGTCAGTTGTCTTTTGGTTTTGTTAACTGTTTCCTTTGCTTTGCAAAATCTTTTGATCTTGATGAAATCCCAGTAGTTCATTTTTGCCCTTGCTTCCCTTGCCTTTGGCGATGTTCCTAGGAAGAAGTTGCTGTGGCTGAGGTCGAAGAGGTTGCTACCTGTGTTCTCCTCAAGAATTTTGATGGATTCCTTTCTCACATTGAGGTCCTTTATCCATTTTCAGTCTATTTTTGTGTATGGTGTAAGGAAATGGTCCAGTTTCATTTTTCTGCATGTGGCTGTCCAATTTTCCCAAAACCATTTGTTGAAAAGACTGTCTTTTTTCCAATGGACATTCTTTCCTGCTTTGTCAAAGATTAGTTGACCATAGAGTTGAGGGTCTATTTCTGGGCTTTCTATTCTGTTCCTTTGATCTATGTGTCTGTTTTTGTGCCAGTACCATGCTGTCTTGATGATGACAGCTTTGTAATAGAGCTTGAAGTCTGGAATTGTGATGCCACCAACTTTGGCTTTCTTTTTCAACATTCTTCTGGCTATCTGGGGCCTTTTCTGGTTCCATATAAATTTTAAAATTATTTGTTCCATTTCTTTGAAAAAAATGGATGGGATTTTGGTAGGGATTGTATTAAACATGTAGATTGTGTTAGGTAGCACAGACATTTTCACAATATTTGTTCTTCCAATCCATGAGCATGGAACATTTTTCCATTTCTTTGTGTCTTCCTCAATTTCTTTCATGAGTACTTTATAGTTTTCTGAATACAGATTCTTTGCCTCTTTGGTTAGGTTTATTCCAAGGTATCTTACATTTTTTGGGTACAACTGTAAATGGCATTGACTCCTTAATTTCTCTTTCTTCTGTCTTGTTGTTGGTGTAGAGAAATGCAACTGACTTCTGTGCATTGATTTTATATCCTGACACTTTACTGAATTCCTGCATGAGTTCTAGCTTAGGGTGGAGTCTTTTGGGTTTTCCACATAAAGTATCATATCATCTGCAAAGAGTGAGAGTTTGACTTCTTTGCCAGTTTAGATGCCTTTAATTTCTTTTTGTTGTCTGATTGCTGAGGCTAGGACTTCTAGTACTATGTTGAATAGCAGTGGCAATAGTGGACATCCCTGCTGTGTTCCTGACCTTAGGGGAAAAACTCTCAATTTTTTTTTTTTTTTCCCATTGAGAATGATATTCGCTGTGGGTTTTTCATAGATCTCTTTGATGATGTTGAATAGTTTTGATCAAGAAAGGATGCTGTACTTTGTCAGATGCTTTTTCAGCATCTATTGAGAGTATCATATGGTTCTTGTTCTTTCTTTTATTAATGTATTGTATCACATTGATTGATTTGCAGATGTTGAACCAAATTTGCAGTCCAGGAATAAATCAAACTTGGTCCTGGTGAATAATCTTTTTAATGTGCTATTGGATCCTATTAGCTAGTATTTTGGTGAGAATTTTTGCATTCATATTCATCAGGGATATTGGTCTGTAATTCTCCTTTTTGATGGGGTCTTTGTTTTTGGAATCAAGGTAATGCTGGCCTCATAAAATGAGTTTGGAAGTTCTCCTTCCATTTCTATTTTTTGGAACAGTTTCAGAAGAATAGGTATTAATTCTTTAAATGTTTAGTAGAATTCCCCTGGAAAGCCATCTGGCCCTTAGCTCTTGTTTATAGGGAGATTTTTGATGACTGCTTCAATTTCCTTGCTGGTTATGGTCTGTTTATGTTTTCTATTTATTCCTGTTTCAGTTTTGGTAGTTTATATGTATCTAGGAGTGCATCCATTTCTTCCAGATTGTCAATTTTGCTGGTGTAGAGTTGCTCATAATATGTTCTTATAATTGTTTGTACTTCTTTGGTGTTGGTTGTGATCTCTCCTCTTTCATTCATGATTTTATTTATTTGGGTCCTTTCTCTTTTCTTTTTGATAAGCCTAGCCAGGGGTTTATCAATCTTATTCATTCTCTCAAAGAACAAGCTCCTACTCTCATTGACCAGTTCTATTCTTTTGGTTTCTATTTCATTGACTTATGCTCTGATCTTCATTATTTATCATCTCCTGCTGGGTTTAGGCTTTATTTGATGTTCTTTCTCCAGCTCCTTTAGGTGTAGGGTTAGGTTGTGTACCTGAGACCTTTCCTGTTTCTTGAGAAAGGCTTGTATCACTATATACTTTTCTCTCAGGACCACCTTTGCTGCATCCCAAAGATTTTGAACAGTTGTGTTTTCATTTTCATTTGTTTCCATGAATTTTTTCAATTCTTCTCTAATTTCCTGGTTGACCCATTCATTCTTTAGCAGGATGCTCTTTAGCCTCCATGTATTTGAGTTCTTTCCGACTTTCCTCTTGTGACTGAGTTCTAGTTTCAAAGCATTGTGGTCTGAAAACAGGCAGGGAATGATCCCAATATTTTGGTACTGGTTGAGACCTGAATTGTGACCCAGGATGTGTTCTATTCTGGAGAATGTTTCATGTGCACCAGAGAAGAATGTGTATTCTGTTGTTTTGGGATGGAATGCTCTGAATATATCTGTGATGTCCATCTGGTCCAGTGTGCCATTTAAAGTCCTTATTTCCTTGTTGATCTTTTGCTTAGAAGACCTGTTCATTTCAGTGAGAGGGGATGTTAAAGTCCCTTACTATTATTGTATTATTGTCGATGTGTTTCTTTGATTTTCTTTTTAATTGGTTTATATAACTGGCTGCTCCCATGTTAAGTATATAAATATTTACAACTGTTAGAACTTCTTGTTTGATATACCTTTTAAGTATGACATAGTGTCCTTCCTCACCTCTTATTATAGTCTTTGGTTTAAAATATAATTTGTCTGATATAAGGATTGTCACCCCTGCTTTCTTTTGATGTCCATTAGCATGGTCAATTGTTTCCACCTCCTCATTATTAATCTAGAGGTGTCTTTAGGTCTAAAATGAATCTCTTGCAGACAGCATATCAATGGATTTTTTTTTTTTTTCCAATCTGATACCCTGTGTGTTTTGATTGGGGCATTTAGTCCATTTACATTCAGGGTAGCTATTGAAAGATACAAATTTAGTGCCATTGCATTGCTTGTAAGGTGACTGTTATTTTGTGTTGTCTCTGTTCCTTTCTGATTTATGTTGCATTTAAGCTCTCTCTTTGCTTAGAGGACCCCTTTCAATATTTCTTGTAGGGCTGGTTTGGTGGTCACAAATTCTTTTAATTTTTGTTTTCCTGGAAACTTTTTATCTCTCCTTCTATTTTCAATGACAGCCTAGCTGAATATAGTATTCTTGGCTGCATATTTTTCTCACTTAGTGCATTAAATGTCTCATGCCAGTCCTTTCTGGCCTGCCAGGTCTCTGTGGATAGGTCTGCTGCCAATCTAATGTTTCTACTGTTGTAGGTTACAGACCCCTTTTCTTGAGCTGCTTTCAGGATTTTCTCTTTGTCTCTGAGAGTTGTAAGTTTCGCTATTAGAGATGAGGTGCTGACCAATTTGATTGATTTTGAGGGAGTTTTATGTGCCTCCTGGATTTTGATGCCTGTTTCCTTCCCCCAAATAAGGAAGTTCTCTGCTATAATTGCTCCAATGTACCTCTGCCCCCCTCTCTCTTTCTTCTTCTTCTGGCATCCCAATTATTCTAATACTGTTTAATCTTATGGTATCACTTATCTCTGAAATTCTCCCCACATGATCCAGTATTTGTTTATCTCTCTTTTTCTTAGCTTCTATATTTTCCATCATTTGGTCTTCTTTGTCACTAATTCTCTCTTCTGTCTCATTTATCCTAGCAGTAAGAACCTCCATTTTTTAATTGCACCTCATTAATAGCCTTTTTGATTTCGACTTGGTTAGATTTTATTTCTCCAGAAAGGGATTCTCTAATATCTTCTATGCTTTTTTCAAGCCCAGCTAGTATCTTTATAATTATCATTCTGTCCCAACATCTTACTAATGTCCATGTTGATTAAGTCCCTGGTAGTTGGTACTTCCTCTTGTTCTTTATTTTTTGAAGTGAGTTTTTCCATTTTATCATTTTGTTCAGAAAAGAACAGATGAATGAGAGAACAAAATGCAAAAAGGGTAACAATGACCCCAGAAAAATATACACTAAACAAATGAGAAAAGACCCAAAACCAGGAGGAAAAGAGGAAAAAAAAATATGAAGAATTTGAGCAGACAGGTGAATAAAACAGACCCACACACCAGATTTTGGGTGTATTTTGGTCTGTTAGAAGAAACTGCCTCCCAAAATTTTAAGGAAAAAAAAACCACATATATTTACAAAAATAAGGGTAAATACAGTGTAGGGATGGGATATGGCTGTAAAACTGAAACTTAAAAAAGATTTTAAAAAAGAAATTGATAAGAAGTTGGTTGAAAAAGAAGAAGAATTTTTTTTAAAAAGGAGATAATGTAATCACGTAGGTGAATAGAACAAAGTCATACACTAGATTTAGTATATATTTTAGTCTGTCAGAAGAAACTACATCCCAAAATTTTAAAGAAAGAAAACATATATATATAGTTATTTATATATATGAAATACTATTTATATTTTATTTATTATTTATTTATACATAAAATATATATATAAAATAAGGCTTTATATATATAATAAATATATTTATTATATATATAAAAATAAAGAATTTTATATATATATACACACACACACACACACACACACACACAAAATAAGGTTAAAAACAATGAAGGGATAGAATATGCCTGTAAAAATGAAAATTAAAAAAAGATTTCAAATAAGAAATTGATAAGATGTTGGTTGAAAAAGGAAAGAAGAAAAATTAAAAAAAAAAAAGAAATAGAAAAAGAAAAGGAAAAGAATAGAAAATAGAAAAAAAAGAAAAAGAAAAAATGAAGAAAAAATAAAGAAAATTAAGAAAATTTTAAAAGTTAACTTTGAAAGACTAAAGAATCATGGGGGGGAAGCCATGAATTCTACGTGCTGTGTTCCCCTAGCGCTCAAGTTTTGCAGTTCTCATTGACTAGTAAACTTGGTCTTGACTGGATGTTCTTGCTGATCTTCTGGGGGAGGGGCCTGTGCAGAGGTTTTCAAACGTCTTTGCCTGAGATGGAATTGCACCACCCTTGCCAGAGGCTGAACTAAGTAATCTGCTATGGTTTGCTCTCAGTAGCTTTTGTTCCCTAAAGGATTTCCACACAGCTTTAGAGGATGAAATAAAAATGGCGGCCTCCCAATCTCTCACCTTGGAAGAGCCAAGATCTTGGGGCCCCACTCCTCAGTACATCCTCAGAGAAAAGCACTCAATCTTTCTTGTCTACCTAGTCTCCAGCTGCACTCTGTTCACCTGGCCTGTGACCGAACATTTCTATATCTGGCACATGATCCCATTTGGAATCTCCCGATCCAGTAGACTCCTGCAGTATGATCCCATACCCCTCATCCTGGGGGAGGAAGGGGAGTCTCCCCAGATCTGCCACTTACAAGGCCCCAGCTGGAAGGGTAGTGGCCTGACTGTGCCACAGCTTATGACAACCCCAAGCTGAGACACCATCCCCTCCCCCCCCCCCCCCCCCGGCTCCATCTTTGCAGCCAGCTTCCCCACTCTAACACCTGGGAGCTCTGCTGCACTCAGGCATCCTCAGTCTTTCTGTGACCCTGAAGGACCTGAGACCACACTGTCCCAGCAAGGGTTCCACCTTCTGCTTAGCCATTGGAGCAACATCCCTCTGTGGAGCAGACTTCTAAAAGTTCTGATTTTGTGCTCTGCTGCCCTCTCCTTTGGCAGTTGCTGGCTGATGGAGACTCCCTCCGCCTGTGATCTATTTTCCCAAATATCACCTCAGATTCACTTCTCCTCATGTCCTACCTTCGAGAAAGTGGTCACTTTTCTGTTCATAGGAT
Organism: Lontra canadensis; assembly: GCF_010015895.1. Taxonomy (NCBI): domain Eukaryota; kingdom Metazoa; phylum Chordata; class Mammalia; order Carnivora; family Mustelidae; genus Lontra; species Lontra canadensis. Next base: position 3,358,858 of record NW_022630995.1, read on the forward strand.
TGCTGCTATTCTTTTCTTAGATCTCCTTCATAGGTGTTCAGAATGGTTTGATAACTGTCTGGCTGAATTCCTGGAACAAGATGAAATTTAGGTCTCCTACTCCTCTGCCAACTTGCTCAATGCCCTCCCTTCTTCTTCTTCTTCTTTTTTAATAGTATATCATTGTTTAGGAAAATTGATTTTTAGTCTTTCTGGCCCAAGCTCTATTCAGCACTTACGCTATAGATTGGAACTCTAAACTTAAGTAGATAAAATAAGCCAATTGCATTGTCATTCAGGCTGATTGTGTTAGTTATTAAATTTGACAATAGCATATTTACATTATCACAATATACTTTAAAGTCATGAAAATGATTTGCAAACGATATGAGAGTAGAATAAATTGGGAATAAAATTGCGATGCAAATAGCTTTAAAATGAAGAAAAAGTGGAACATAAGATAAAATTTTATGTAGCAGAAGATTTATGTAATAGGTACTTGAATTCAAATTGGGTATATCTCTTTCAGAGGGTTTTTTTTTTCTTCTAAAGAGTTTTCCTATTTATATAAAATATTTTTTGATTTGTAAAAATTCCATTTGATGAATTTTTCATGAATATATTACTTACCCTCTTTATCAGTCTGTATCTGGTCAGGAAAATATTAATATTACAAACAGAAAAATGTAGCCAGGAATTGGATACAAAAGTGTTGGAATGTTGTAAGAGCAAAAGGGAGGAGGTGACATAACTCTGATCTTAGAAACTATACAGAGGTGCTATTGCTCCTAAGAGAGAGGAAGGAAAATCAGCCAGATCCCATGATCACTGTGCCACTGAGGTTGCTGTAACTGCTGTCCCTGGAGCCAGATGAAAGAAACCAGGAGGTTCTACTACAACTAACATTGCAAAATCCCAAAGCCTGTAGCTATAGCAATGGATTCAGAGCCCAAGAACACTGTTCTATAGCGGCATCTGAAGCACCTCTTGCCTCCAACAACCCTACATCAAGAACCTGAGTGGAAATCTGGAGTCCATACTGCCATAGAAGAGCCTGTATCTTTGCTGTTATTTCTGCCACTGCCAGAGCTAATATCTAAAAGAGGAAAAAAAGAAAAATACCTTTTTCCCTTTCACTTTATCACTTTCCCCACCTCCCACTGTCAGAACATAAAGTAGCCAGCTGAGAAGGGTGACTGGGAATTATAGTTTCCAGACATCTATCCACCATGGCACAGAACAGAGCACAGAATGATGGAGATGGACCAAAAAAACCCAAACAAACAAATAAAAGGACCAGGTAAATAATGTATACTAATAACATACATTATTAGTATATAACAATATATAATAATAATATAATACTAATATACAATTGGTAAATATTTTTTCAAACACTTGAAAGATATAAAAATTAAAATAATTATTATACTTGTAATATTTATTAACAAACAGTTATTTGATACTTTGAACATTTGCTTTGAACATGATTTAATAGGAAATCTTGACCACATACATACATACAAATAATATGTACTTAGAAAGTCAAATGAAATTCTTGTTACCTCGGAGAGATAAGGGGACTTTTTCGTCACCTGCAAACACAAATCCCAATCTGCTGTGGCCGTCTCAGCCCGTTCTCCCTACGGAGGCAACTGCTGCAACTGCAGGTTCTATTCCGATGAATCACAGTACTCTCACGCTGACCCCTGAAGTTAGGCTATCCGCTCTGGGTACCTCATTCCTGAACAACTGACTCACATTTGAAGTTTCCATTACCCCTTCAGCTTTGCTCGGTAATAACTTACAGAACTCAGGAAGGCACTATATTTATGATAACAGTTTTATTTTAGCAAGAACAAAAAGATACAAATCATAACCAGCCAAAAGAAGTGGGAGGCCTGAGAGGGTTCCAACATAAAGCTTCCAGTGTCATCTTCTTGTGGAACCAGGGTGTACCAGTCCCCTAGCATGTCAGTGTAGAACAATATGCACAGAATATTGCCAACGGGGAGGCTCCCTCAGGTGTTGGTGTCCAGAGTTTTATTGGGATTCCATTAAGTGAATATGATTGATCGAATCATTGGCTATGTGATTGAACTTTTCAGCCTCTCTCTCCTCCCCGGAGCTCTGGTGGTTATCATGTGACTCAAAGCCACAACCCTCTAATTACATGCTTGGTCATTCTGGTTGTGGCCAGCCTCCATCTTGAGTTTATCTCATTACCCAAAACTATTTAGGGGCTCACCATAAATAACAAACACACTTTTATCACTCTGGGAATTCCAGAGATTTGGAGGTGACCTCTCAGGAACCAGGGGAGAAATGTCAGACAAATTTTTAAATAAACAGATCTAATACATAGAACTGTTTTAAAGCCAGTCCTTACCAAGATAGCAGATTCTTAGAGCTTTCTCCCATGTCAATAAATGAGATCTGAAACTGTTCCTGCTCTCTAAACCTGGCAAATGGAGCCAAATAAGTCTCCTCTCTCAGGGTTACTGGAAAATGACTCTGTATCTCCGTGACTGGAAGCTCTAATATGGACAGACTTCATCTGCATTTAGGAATAAATTTGCCTTTAATTGCTATAGTTAAACTCTGCCCAAAGCTTTCCATTGTCTTACCTATGCCCATCCTTTAAAATCCCTTGAACAATGACTAAAGCATGGATTTGGACTAAGAAACTTAATCCTCTCTGGACAATGTGACTTGGGACTATTGGCTTCTTTCTACTCTCCCTGCCATTTCACCATTAAGGACCAAATGGAATATATAACAGTTATGACAAGATAAAGAATTAGATTTCAGACAAGGAGCTTACCATTAATATAAGCCTGCTAGGTGTTTTTAAGAGAAGGAATTAACAAAAATTATTTCCTAATGGTATTGTATTGAAGAGAATCTTTCAAAACAACTTAGAAAGTCATACGTACCCCAATGTTCATAGCAGCAATGGCCACAATTGTCAAACTGTGGAAAGAGCCAAGATGCCCTTTAACAGATGAATGGATAAAGATGTGGTCCATATATACAATGGAATATTATGCAGCCATCAGAAAGGATGGATACCCAACTTTTGTATCAACATGGATGGGCCTGGAGGAGGTTATGCTGAGTGAAATAAGTCAAGCAGAGAGAGTCAATTACCATATGGTTTCACTTACTTGTGGAACATAAGGAATAACATGGAGGACATTAGGAGAAGGAAAGGAAAAGTGAATTGAGATAAATCAGAGGGGGAGATGAATCATGAGAGACTGTGGACTCTGAAAAACAATCTGAGGGTTTTGGAGGGGAAGCGGGTAGGGGGATAGGTAGTGGGTGGTAGGTGGTGGGTATTAAGGAGGGCATGTATTGCATGGAGCACTGGGTGTGGTGCATGAACAATGAATTTTGGAACACTGAAAAAAGAAAATAAATAATTAAATAAATAAATTAAAAAAGAGAAAGATCTGATGATTTTCTTTGTTATTTCATTCATTCCTAAGAAAATTGTTAAGCTTTATAAAAAGCACAAATGATTGCTTCATTTGTTTTAGTAATCTTTTAACTATATAATCAGGTTGATTATAAGATTATTAAGTTGGCTTAATGTTACTACTGTTTGCCTGGTATCTTAGGAAATATGGTAAGAATGATGAATGTGGAACTGAAAAATAGCTCAGGTATTACTGTTCATGTGCTTTGTTAGGATAATTATTACTTGGATTATTTCAGTGACATTTCAACAGAGAAATCTATGGTAGATTGAATTATTGATGAAAATCATTTAATTCCCTCTACTCATAATTACACCTACACTTTGAAACAAAGTGTACTTCCCTAAACCTCTGCCATGTGACTGGCTTTGGTCAAAAAAATATTAAGAGATGGGATACAGCAGAGACCTGAAATGTGCTGGTGCTGGGCCATGCATTCTGCAATTCGGTGGTTACCATGAGAAAAGCTTCCCCAGGGGCCCTGCGTGGCTCAGTTGTTAAGCATCTGCCTTTGGCTGAGGTCATGATTCCAGGGTCCTGGGATTGGGCACCGCATTGGGCTCCCTGTTCCACAGGAAGCCTGCTTCTCCCTCTCCCACTCCTCCTGCTTTTGTTCCCTCTCTTGCTGTGTCTCTCTCTGTCAAGTAAATAAATAAAATCTTAAACAAAAAAAAAGAAAGAAGGAAAGAAAGAAGAAAGAAAGAAGAAAGAAAGAAAGAAAGAAAGAAAGAAAGAAAGAAAGAAAGAAAGAAAGAAAGAAAGAAAGAAAGAAAGAAAGGAAAGTTTCCCCTGGATAACTATTACTACTGTAGCATCGACCCCAGAATTATCACAGTTGGAAGAGATCTGAGCCCACCCGTCAGTGGAGACTAAAGTAGATTCAGACCCATTCCATAGCTCACAGCCAAGACCAGCTGAGCCCAGCCTAGTCAATCAAGCCCTAGCTGTCCTATTAACATACAAAAGAGAATAAATGATTGGTTCTCCTAAACCACTGAATTGTGAAGTGATTTTCTAAGTAGTATTTTATAGCAATATTAACTAATGCAGAAATTTGTACCCAAGAGTGAGGTGCTGCTTTAACAAATATTTGAAATATGTGTGTCAGTTTTGGGATTGGCTGGTGGAGAACAAAGGAAATTTGAGAAAAGCCTGGGAAAATATTACATAGAGACAGCATGTGTTAAACCTATCACCTATGAGAACCTCAAAAAGAGAAAAGAAATACCTATTGAATTTCCAGCATTGGAGGAAAAAAAGTTTTGAGGCAAAAGTTGAAAATATGGTGATTGTTACTAACTGCATTTGATAAAATCCTACAAGATTGAGATGAGCTCAGAAAAGAACTTATAGGTAAATAGAAATAAATAATTGTTGTTTTAAGCCACCGTGTTTTAGAAATGTTTGCTATACAACATTTTTGTGGCAAAGCTGACAGATCCAGAAACAAAATCTGCATTAGTTTTAATCCAACAGCACTATGGTCTTCTTTCCCTCTGTGAATAATCTCTTTGCTGGGTATTATGAGAAAAAGAAGAAGGGAAATTTGGCTTCCAGAATTATTGCTATTTGTGGGTTTTATTTTTAGATGAAGTAACTTGAAATATATTTATTGAAAAGGAAGTTAATACTTTAAAAATATAATAAAAAATCAATGTCATTCAATATCAATATCAATATCAATAATTTTTTAAATACAAGCTGCTTTACATTACCTACAGATCCTCCTTGACTTACAATGAGGTTATAGTCAGATGAACTTATCGTAAGTTGAAAATAACATTAAGTCAAAAATTCATTTAATATATTTAACCTTCTGAACAGCAGAGCTTAGCGGAACCTACTTTAAATGTGCGCAGAACATTTACATTAGCCTACAGTTGGACAAAATGACATCACACAAAGCTTACTGTAGAATAAAGTGTGGAATATGTATGTAAGTTACTGACTACTGTACTGAAGGTGAAAAAACAGAATGGTTGTGTGGACACAGAATGTTCGACAGCACCTCAGTTCTTTGGCCTTAGGAGAGAGCGGCTGACTGGGGGCTGTGGCTGCCACTACCAGCATCATGAGAGCATTGAGCTACATCTTGCTCGCCCAAGAAAAGATCAAAACTCCAAATCTTCAGTACAACTTCTACTAAAAGCTTATTGCTTTCACACCATTATAAATTCAAAAATTGTAAGTTAAACAATCATAAATGGGGGAAAGTCTGTTTTTATTTTTAAATAGGACCTGGCATCCTTACCACAAGACATATTTTAAATATTGAAGGGTTGCTAAAAACTGAATAATTCAACAGTTAAATTACATTATACGTACTAGTTTTGCCTATCAGTGAAAGAACAATAAATATTCTTGTGTTTATTTTAACTGCTGGTTAAGGCGTCTCTGACCGAATTAAGACATCCCAGAGTTGAACTGAACCAATATGGCCAGTGTGATTAATTTGGTTTAAATCACTACTGGAGTCCTAATTCTATGAAGAGACCTCATAAATTCTAGCACAGGACAAGCCAGCAAGGTTGCAGTGCCAGTGTTAATGTTTGTGCCTGTGTCCTGGCTCAGTACATTATCCCCAAATGAAGACCAACCTAAAAGCAGTCCAACATGAGATGGGCTGCCAGAGTCGATTTCCAGCGTTATAGCAACTTGTACGTATTTATTCACCTCAGTTGTCTGATTGAGAAAGAGTATCTAGATCTATAAAGGGCAAGTACCTGGCACACAATGGTCCCATAAAATTGTCATAAAATGAGAGTATGAACATGATTATTATGTGGCCAAGAAGTTCACCATCTGACAGAGACAACAACAAAGGCCACACCTTGTATTTATTTAGGGAAATTTTGTGCACAATCTCTTTTTTTTTTTTTTAACCCTCCCACCCTCTGGTAGCCCAACCTTCCAGAAAGAAAAATAAAATTGAAATATGGGCACAAATCAGATGAGGAGAGGAAAATCCTTGCTGTTACTAGGAACCCACATAAAACTTTCAAATTTCAATTGTGTCAAACGTTCCAAGTTTAATATAAATATTTTAATAGTATTTTCTCACTGTATACATTTAAACATATCCAGGAGACTCACCCAGTAAAACTAAATGATTTCTTGTCCCTCTGTGAGCTGTCCACTGAGTCACAAACCTCATAAGCTTCATGATCCTCACAACAGGGAGACTTTTTACCACATGCCACAGATTACATTTTTTCTTTCTTTCTTTTATAGCTGGAAAAAAAATTCTTTTTCCATTTCTTAACTTGCAATTTTATTCCCTATGCCAAACCAGACCTTTGGCTGTCCTTTCCCTAAAAATATAAGTTTTCCTAGTATCAAGGACTTTTAACTTTTCCAGAAGAAGAGGTTTGTTATTTTTATGTAGTTTTTGGTTTTGTTTGCTGAAAAATTAGATATATGGAGACACACTATTTTTAAAGGCTCGCTTTAATTTGTTGGATGATGACCAACCTAAAAAACGTACTGTTAATATGGAATATGAAAACTCAGTAGACATTTCTAGATCAAAGACATCAAAGACATTAGTAAGAGTAAACTGAATGAACTCTTAGAGTAAGATTTGCTTCTCTATGATTCTCTTTTGACAAAAATCCCTTGTTAATTCCCTCCAGATCAATCAAAATATTAAGGCCAAGGTTATTTGCATCCATCAAATGCAGTGAGACCCACTGGCATCAGGGTGATGAAATTCTGGGTATCAATTGCCCAGGAAGTTCACAAGCAGTAACAATAAGCTGTTAGCATATTTCCCACAGACAGGGCAGAGGATGACTGAGTGTTTAACCAGTGCCCAAATATCACAATGCACCTCTTCTACTTAAGAATGGAATCGTCAGGGGCGCCTGGGTGGCTCAGTGGGTTAAGCCGCTGCCTTCAGCTCAGGTCATGATCTCAGGGTCCTGGGATCGAGTCCCGCGTTGGGCTCTCTGCTCAGCGGGGAGCCTGCTTCCCTCTCTCTCTCCCTGCCTCTCTGCTTACTTATGATCTCTCTCTGTCAAATAAATAAGTAAAATATTTAAAAAAAAAAGAATGGAATCGTCAGCTCCTAAATTTTGGGTATTCTCAAGCAGTTAGCGCAATTTACTGTCTGAAAACCATCACATCACTGCTACTTTTTTCTTTTCTTTAAGATTTATTTATTTGTTTTAAGGATAGAGAGAGAGACTGAGCAGGGGGAAGGACAGCAGGAGAGTGAGAAGCCTCAAGCAGATTCTCCGCTGAGCGTGGAGGCAGATGCAGGGCTCCATTCCAAGACCCTGAGATCATGACCTGAGCTGAAATCAAGAGTCGGCTGCTCCACGAACTGAGCCACAGGGCGCCCCATGTCACCACTATTTTTAGAGCCAATTGCTTCATGAATGTTAAGGTAAAGGATAATTTTGTACATCTAACCATAATTGGCAGACAGGGACAATGTGTTCCATGTGTATTTTGTCATTGACTCAAGAGAAAAGAGTAAAAGGAGGAAGGGAAACCACTGCTCGCTTTTTTGGCATACAGTAACGGCTGTTTTGTAAAAACGTAGATGAATCCAGAAAGCATGCATTCACTTATTAGGAGAATCTGATGTCATCCCACTAAGAGAAACTGTTCAGGTTTCTACGGTATTTTACTTCTGCAAGCCACATCATTATTTCCATCAGCTGTTAATGCTGCTACTAAAATTAGGGCCAGGAACTCCACAGTTGAAGTGACTTAAGTGGGTTTGGAAATGGCATTTGTTCATACTCTCTTTATAAGGTTATGGTTTGGGTAAGGATGGTATGTTGAAGGAGCTCATTTGTGGGATTTATTTCTACAAAAGTAGCTGTAGCCAAGTTCAAGGGGTATGATGCCTATTTGAGATTTCTCAATTCTACTTCAGTGGGTTGGAATGCCCTGATCCAGTTTGGCTCAGAGATAATATTTCCTCTGGACTGGAGTTGTAAAGAAAGCAATTTAAAATGCATAAACACAGTGCCTGAGCCATGCCGTATATCCACTACCCAGCAGGGCACTCACGCTAAGCACTGCCTCACTTCCTAACTGCTCAGCCGAAGTCCTAGCTCCCTTCCCAACTGTTAATATTCATGCGAATTTGCACCAGTGGGGTCAAGCGGATTAAGAAGCATCATATTGGAACATCGTAGAATAACTTGAAATTTCTAAGACCACATTTCTCCCAGAATATGCGCTACAAAATGAAGAATCAGAAATTTTTATTTTTTCTTAATTTTTGGCGTAGTAAAAGAAATATATAGTTATATATGTAATTAGATGTTGGGAAGCCCGAGTTTTAGTTTGGCTCAGACACCAAATAATTAAGTAATTCAAGCAATACATGTGAGCGCTCACTGAGTGACGGTCATATTAGTAGATGCTGAATCTAGAAGAAATTCCTGGTTCTTGCTCCTCCAAACTCTGCAGTGCAGTAGCAGAAGCTAACGGAGTGTTTCGTTTTGGCAGGTAAGAACATTCTCAGCCCGTAGGTCCTACCGGTAAAGCAGAATAGTTAAAGCAGCTACGATTTTAGCTGTGATTTTGTGAGTTGATGTAGAAAATATGTCTCATAAGTCGAACATTCTCACAATGAACCGAGTATCAGGCAGTATGACTGTACTTTACATGCATGCTGTCTCGGTGCCCACAAGGACACCATGAGGCAAGGCACTGATACAGACATGCTATATGCCCAGCCCAAGGTCCCGCAGCTGCTAAGTGGCAGACCCAGAATCGGGATGCCAGCCTGTCAGCCTCCAAAGGCCATGCTCTTACAACTGACGTAAGCCACTTCAAAATAGGAGTAAACTAAGACCGTCCATCAGAGACATGATTAAGATGGAAATATAGCCTACGAGATAAAAAGCCATGATGCATTTTCAGGATGGACCTGAGGTATCGAAGGGAAGATTGAGAGGAATCATTTCTAGACCACATCTGTTTAGAGATTAAGTACAGATATGTACTGTTATATTCCATAATTTATAGTTTTCTTATGAAATAATAATCAAGAGAAGAACGTGAGCTGGAATGTGGTGGTTGGGAATCATAAAACGTGTTTTTGTCTGCATACATTTATTGCTGGTTGGCTGAAAGGAAACCACGTGACAGTCCATAGAGGCCCCAGCAGGGTGTCCTGGAAATACACTGGCCCGGGAGCCCGACTCCTGCCAATGACTCTGTATGGAACTGGGAACTCATTTCCTTGAACCAGTATTCAGGGCTTCTATCTGAAAAATGAGGACAATGGATCTGGTCCAGTTTTTAGCTTTTTGTGACTGTTTCCAAAAGAATTAAGCTCTGTGATATAGTCTGAACTTGGGAGTAGAAAGCCCAATATCCACTAAATATATATATATTGATTAGACTTTGGTTTTTGCTTTCTTATTTAGAAATAATTTTCCTGTCTGCAACCCTCACTGGAACACACACACACACACACACACACACACACACCTTCTCTCTCTTTTTTAAAAGATTTTATTTATTTATTTGACAGAGAGGGAGATCACAAGTAGGCAGAGAGGCAGACAGAGAGAGAGAGGGGGAAGCAGGCTCCCCGCTGAGCAGAGAGCCCTATGCAGGGCTGAAGGCAGAGGCTTAACCCACTGAGCCACCCAGGGGCCCCTCACTCTTTCTCTCTCTTACCTGCCTAATTTCCAATCATTCTTTCAGGTCTCAACAGAGAAATCCCTCTGTTAGGGAAGCTTTCACTGTCTCTCAAAGTCTTATTTAAGTGTTCTCCTGACTCTATAAAAGAGCCCTGTGCTTCCTCTGTCACTGAGGAAGGTGAGGGTTGGGTTTGATAATACATGTAGAATGCTCGATTCACGCTCAGCTCATAAAAATACTCAGTAACTAGTAGCTAACATAATCATCACCATCATCCTTATGCTTATCAAGCTTATGACACTACGTTTTATTAGTCTCTTTGAATCTCTGTGTCCTTTAGTAGGTGTTAGATTTAGCAGGGACCGCAACGCTCTGACTTACTGTTGCATCACCAGCAGCTTAGCACCGTGAATGACAAGAGTAGGTAAATATGTCTTAATTAATGTTAAACAACACATAGCAGTTTACATAAGGAGACTTTCATTTATGCAACAAAGTTAAGCCTATAAACACTTATATTCTAGTGGAATAGACTGAAACCTGTAGTTGAAAATAATTATGTTATGAGGGTTATAATTAAGTTATGAACTAAATTTTATAGAGACATAGAAAAAAAGTAATTGATCTTTCCTGGGAGGTGAAGCATACAACATTTGTGCTGAGCCTTGTAGAACCAGAGTGGTTTCACCAAGCAGTAGAGGTGTGAGAGAAGGGTTATGTCACACGGGGGGAAAATGGCATAAATAAAAACACAGGGTGGGAAACTTCAGAATGTGTTCCTACTACTGACTTACTAGATGTTGGAAGAGTGCACTGGGGGTCAGAGAGAAGTTTATTGGAGAATTAAGGGAGAGGACAATGGGGAGATAGTTTAGACTTTTAAATGTCTTAAATGTCATGTTATTATATCATGATGTGGAGCTTTCTTTTCCTTTCTTAAATTATGTTACGTTAGTCACCATATAGTACATCATTAGTTTTTGATGTAGTGTTCCAGGATTCATTGTTTTTATAACACCCAGTGCTCCACGCAATCCATGCCGTCCTTAATACCCATCACCAGGCTCACCCATCTCCCCGCCCCCCGCCTTCTAAAACCCTCAGTTTATTTCTCGGAGTCCACAGTCTCTCATGGTTCGTCTCCCCCTCCAATTTCCCCCCTTCATTTTCCCCTTCCTTCTCCCAATGTCCTCCATGTTATTACTTATGTTCCACAAATAAGTGAAACTACATGAGAGTTGACCTTCTCTGCTTGACTTATTTCACTCAGCATAATCTCCTGCAGTCCCATCCATGCTGATGCAAAAGTGGGAGCTTTCGAAACACTTTTCCTCATCTCTTAGTCACCGCTCAACACCATGTAATCTGTATCTCGACTTTTATGAAAAAGCTAGGTAAGCATTCATCACAGCTATTCACTTGGGATTATATTTTGACTTTCTGTTTAATATTTCCTCTTTTCCAACCTAAACCCCCATTTTTGGAATACCTCTCAAATTTAGATAATTATGCCCACTCTCAGCTGCTAAGTTCAAGTCATTAAAATATTATCTACCTGATCTCTTATTTGGAATAGATCATTCAGATCACCTCCAGTTACTTCTGAAACATTAAACATTTATCTGATCCATTAACTTTCTACTCTAAATTTTAATTTAAACTACCAGAACCACTATTTGTTTTTAAAATAATGTCTTCTGTGCTCAACTTCGGCAGTGCATAAAGTTGGAACAATACAGAGAATATTAGCCCCTGCACAAAAGTAACATGCAAATTCATGAAGCATTAAAATAATAATAATGATAATAATAATAATAAATAATATTTTGTAAGAAGAAAATATTGTAGCAATATTCTACATGCTAAAAGATTCTACATTACTCTTTTACACTACTCTGTTGAGAGCTTGATCAGTGAGGTCATAATCAGCAGCTAAATTATCACAAATCTGGTAAATAAAATCAATCTGCTAGGAAAAACACTTTAAGAGCCTGTGTGGCTCAGTCAGTTGAGCACTCAACTCTTGATTTTGGCTCAGGTCATGAACTCAGGGTCTTGAGATCCAGCCCTGCATTAGATTCTGTACTCGGTGAGGATTCTGCTTGTTCCTCTCCCTCTGTGCCACCTCCTTTCTCAAATAAATCAATAAAGTATTTTAAAATTTAAGTGAACAATACTTCATATAACAAATATTCTCACAAATGTAGCTCGGCATCAAAAGAATTTCTAATCTCCAGATTATAAATCGATATTCTTTTAATCTATATACATTTTTTTTTCATTATTATTGAAAGGTCTTTTCTTAGAGAAGTGGGTAAAAATTCACTTCCTGTTAAGATTCAAAATTAATATTGATTATTTAATAAAGGTGACAAAATCATTATTTTCCAATTCTATTATTCCATCAATATCTACCAGTAAGAATTCTTCTCAAAGGACTTTCCATTATTAACCAGCACTATTTAGTTAGCTTTAATTTCATTTCATGAAGGAAAAGCAGGTCAAATTTTTATTTTTAGTTTTTTGCTTTTGAATAAGGTAGTTAATGAGTTGAGTTTTGTTGGCTCTCTCTTTTACATTATAAACTTATGGACTTCTACATAACAAAGTTTTTCTTAATAAATTGTATTCAGTGTTCTTTTTGATGCTTAAATTTTACTAACTTTTTGATTGTTGAGATCCTCTTCATTTTGGCTACTGTGGTCTTTTGAGGTAATTCATTTTCTTTATAGCTTGCATTTTGGCCTCCCCCAGATTTTAGGTTCATCTTATATAACTTGGCTTAGACTTAGACACAGCCATTATCCTGATACTTTTATGGAAATAAATAAATACAGATCATAATCCAGATAACAGATATGCTCATTGCTATTATTACTGCTTTTCAGGGGTCAAAACCAGGAAATGAGGTGGTGGTAGCTGTTATTTTTGTTAATTCATGCAGATATTTCCAATTCAAATTGAATTACATGATTTTTGTTTACTTCTTTATTTCGTACCTCTCTCTCTTTTCCCCCTCTTACAATAATTTTGTGTGTGTATGTGTGCTAACACATTAATGAAATTGCTTTCTTAGCCCCGATTGTCTACAAAACGGAACTGGAGGCAGATTACCTATTAAGGGTTTATTTACTGGAAGATGCAAACCCAAACACAGGACATGTGGAGTGAGGTTGAAGGGAATTGAGGGAGAGGAAGAAGCCTAGTCATGTAAGAAACCTTCCAATCAGGCTTTCAGAAACCACTAGCCTTAGAATAGTCCTCAGTGGGGGAAAAGGAAGTGAGAAGAATTTATTTTCAAGCTCCTTCCTGACTGGCACACTGGTCAAATTTGTCTCAAGAGTTGTTGATGGTCCCACACTTTCACATATGTTGCCTGGAATTACTCAGGGAGCCCAAGGACACCGAATTCCATACTCTAGTACACCACATATCATCTGAGTACACAAAGTTAGAGGAGCTAGAACTCTGGTCTGGTCAGGTCAGGAGCTGATGCAGCCCCAGCCCATGGCAGACATGATGAAGCCCAAACCCTCATTCAGGAATCCAAAACAACGGGCAGTATTTAGAGAGGAGGCATGGTAGCCACAGCTGGGACTCTCTCCTTAGCAAGCAGGCAGGTGCCAAAGAGTCCACAATGGTAGAACCCTAAACGTTTTCACATTAAAGCTGAATTCAAATCTTTAAGCCAAATTATATAGTTTCATTTTTAAAAAATGAATGTAAAAAAATAAAAATAAATTAAAATTAAAATATGAATGGAAGATAAATATAATCATGTTATTTATCTTATTTTTAACAGTTACTTTCAAGTTATTTTTAACAGTTATATGTGGAATTTCATAAATTGAGTCCTATACAGTTTTTTTTTATAAAGATTTTATTTATCTATTCAACAGACAGAGATCACAAGCAGGCAGAGAGGCAGGCAGAGAGAGAGGAGGAAACGGGCTCGCTGCTGAGCACAGAGCCCGATGCAGGGCTCAATCCCAGCAACCTGAGATCATGACCTGAGCCGAAAGCAGAAACTTAACCTACTGAGCCACCCAGGTGCCCCTAGTTTTTTTGCTTCATCCTAACACATACACATACACACACACACACACACACACACACACTAAAATTAATGGTATCAATAATATTTCTAATAATTAGATTAATGAATAAAATGTAAGACTTTTTTGAAGCTCAGTTTTTAATATATTGCATCAAGGATTTACAGTAAAAATACTGGGTGTAAAAGTCAACTACAATAAGTATTTTCTTTGTGTGTTTATCTTGCTAACTTGATATATAATTGGCTCATTCGTTTCAGTTTGATTCAGTGTTTTAAGATCAGATATATTTCTCTCTCTCTCTTTTTTTTTAAAGATTTTATTTATTTATTTATTTGACAGAAAGAGACACAGCAAGAGAGGGAACACAAGAAGGGGGAGTGGGAGAGAGAGAGGCAGGCTCCCTGCTCAGCAGGAGCCTCCCAGTGTGAGGCTTGATCCCAGGACCCTGAGATCATGACCTGAGTGGAAGGCAGACACTTAACGACTGAGCCACCCAGGAACCCCTAGATATATTTTTCCATTTCAAAGTAACTTATTTTTGGAGTATGAAAATTACATATGTTCCCAAGGTGAGAATTATATAAGAAGACATATTTAGAGAAGTCCAAGTTAACTGTCTTCTTTATGCTATACTTTTTCCCATTTAATTAACCATTTTTATAACACTGATTTATCCTTCCTAAGTTTCTTTTTACAAATATATATCTATATTTATATTTCACTATCACTTATACAAAATATAATTTACTTTAAAAAATTCTTTTGCCTTTTGATTTTTTTAAATTTAATATATCCAGTCATTTCAGGTCAGTGTATACAAAACTTCCTCATTCCTTTCAGTGTCTGCATAATATTTTCAACTTAATTTTAAAGAAGACTAAACCAAGAGGTACTGCATTTCCTTACTTTTTATTCTCCAGTGCCAGTACAATTTTGGGCATCCCGATTTGACTCATGGAATAATTAAAGAAATGCTATAGGGAGTATTTTGGTGTTAAAACTAGAATGTTTGCAAATACTTCCTCCTTTTCTCAGGTCATTTTATTAGAACACCTAATACCTCTAGAACACCTAATATCTTGCTATGGATTGAATGTTGATGTCCCCCTAAGTTCATATATTGAATTCCTAACACTTGATGTGATGGCATTGGAATGTGGGGCCATTGGGAGGTAATTAGATTCTCTGGAGGTCATGAAGGTAGGATCCTCATGATGGGATTAGTATCCTCGTAACAGAAGGAAAAGAGACCAGAGATCACTCTCTCCCCACCATATAAGGACGTAGCAAGAAGGCAGCCAAGAGAGGGATCTCAACAGAACCAAATCAGCCAGCACCTTATTTTAGACTTCTAGGCTGCAGAACTGTGAGACATAAGTATCTGTTGTTGAAGCCACCCAGTCTGTGATATTTTGTTACAGCATCTCAAGCCAATTAAGATAAACTTCAACATTATTCATCCATCACCAGACCTAAATAAAAATAAATAACTTAAAAACATCTACAGCATCCATTCTGTTACGCTATGTCTTTTGATTGGAGTGTTTAGTCAGTTTACATTAAAGTAATTATTGCTACATATACATTTATTGGCATTTTGTTATTCATTTTATGGTCATTTTCATTGTTTTTATCTGTTCCCTTTTTTCTTGTTCTCTTCTCTCATTGTTACTTGTCTTTCTTTCATGATATGCTTGGATTCCTTTCTCTGTTTTCTTCATATCTGTTACTGGTTTTAGATTTGTGGTTACAGTTAAGTTTGTATATAACATCTTCTGCATATAGCAGTCTACATTAAGTTGATAGTCTCTTAAATTTGAATCCATTCTTTACTCATTTTCTCCCCACATTTTAGGTAAGTGTTGTCATACTTTACATCCTTTTATTTTGTGATTCCATTAACTGATTTTTACAGATATACTTATTTTTACTGCTTTTGTGCTTCCTACTTTCTTTTATTTATGATTTTTCCACTCAAAGAGTTCCTTTTAACATTTCTTGTAGGGCTCGTTTAGTGGTCATAAACTCATTTAACTTTTGTTTGTCTGAGAAACTCTCCCATCGCTTCTCAGCCTTTTGGCTAAGATCAAGTGTGTCTGAGAAACTCTGTAGGTCTCCTTCTATTCTGAATGATAGCGTTGCTGGATAAAGTATTCTTGGCTGAATTTTTTTCCTTTTAGCACTTTGAATATAACATGTCACTCTGTCCTGCTGAAAAATCAGCTGATAGCATTATGGGGTTTCCCTTATATGTAACTGCTATCTCTTCTCTTGGTGCTTTTAAAATTCTGTCTTTATCATTATTTTTTGCCATTTTAATTACCATTTAATTTTGTGTGGTCCTTTTTGGGTTTATTTTCCTGGGAAATCTCTGTATATCCTGCTTCTGGATTTCTGTTTCTTTCCCCAGATTCAGGAAAATTTCAGCTATTTTTTCTTCAAATAAATTCTCTGCTCCCTCTTCTTTCCCTTCTCCTTCTGGGATGCTTACAGTATGAATGTTATGATGCTTAATGGTGTCACTGATTTCCCTGAGTCTATTTTATTGTATAAGATTTTTTCTCTCACTTGCTCAGCTTGATTACTGTCCATTGCTCTGTCCTCTAGGTGACTGATTCATTCTTCTGTTTTTTTCTAGCCTACTATTTATACTATCTAGTGTATTTTTAATTTTATTCATTGTGTCTTCATCTCCAATTGGTTCTTTTATATCTCATTGTTAAGGGTCTTATTAATTTCCT
This sequence comes from Lontra canadensis, assembly GCF_010015895.1. Lineage (NCBI taxonomy): Eukaryota > Metazoa > Chordata > Mammalia > Carnivora > Mustelidae > Lontra > Lontra canadensis. The sequence continues at coordinate 3,375,730 of NW_022630995.1, forward strand.
CCACTCTTTTCTAATGTCCAGAGAGTATCTTTCTGATCATTACTTTAAATTTTCTATCAGGGATATTAATTATATCTGTTTTCCTTAGGTCTCTTATTATGGCTTTTTCTTGTTCTTTCACTTGGTACACTTTCCTCTGTCTCTTCATTTTGTCTAACTCTCTGTGTCTGTTTCTTTGTGTTAGAAGAGACAGCCATGTCTCCTACACTGGAACGTAGTGGCCTTATGAAGAAGAGGTCCTTTAGTGCCCTGAAATGTAGCATCCTCTCTTCACTGGAAACTGGCACTTCGGGAGTGTCTCCTATGTGTGTTGCATGTGTCTTACTGTTGTGGCTGAGTCAATTTTTCCTTTAGTCCAGTCATCTGCAATGGTTCTTTGCCTGTTGTGGGCAGTGATTGGTTCCTGTGGAGTTGGTGGGCCAGTCTGGGGACTCCTTAGGCTTGAGTTAGGTCACACCAGGTGTTTGCCAGAGATATGTAGTAGCACCACACTGCCAGGCATTTTCCTTCTGTTGTCCCCTGAGAAGCTTTCTTTGGTGTGTGGGGTCTGCAGTCAGACCACTTGTGTGCCTCCAGCCCACTTCTGGGGACTACATCCGACTCATGTATGTGGTTATCTTTCCTTCTGTCTGAAGCAGAAGTCACTTTGGCGTGGCACTGGCCACTGCAGTGGCTGCTTGCATACTGCTAGGCCTCTGGCACAGCCGTGAATGAGCTCCCAGAGAGTATTGGAGAGGGCAGATCCACTGAAGCACAGCATTAGGGTGCAGTGTGGGTGTGGGAAGTGGTGCTAGCAAGCTTTGTGTGCCTTGGGTCCTGTGTGAGAGGGAGCCTGCAGTGCCAGGACTGCAGTGGGCTGTCCAGAGGAGTAGATTGGTGGGAGCGCAGTGCAGGGGGGAAGGGAGGCCGTGCTAGTAAGTTAGATAACTTTTTCCCCGAGTGGCCATGTGTTTACGCTGGGGGTGGGAAGGAAATGGTGCCTGTTAGTTTCTTTGTTACTGGAGCAGCTTCCCAATGATTTCTGTCCCTCTGGGACTTGATTTGAGATTAGAAAATAACTCTCCCTCCTGTATGAGCTAGCACCTTTCAGACTGTTGCTTCTATGCTATATCTCTGTGGGTTGTTAGATGTGCTGTCTCTTTGAGGGTGGGGAATCAGTTTCTTCTGGTTCTCCTGACTCTCCCAGAGCCAAGCTTATCGATTTTTTAAAATTCCAGGAATTAACTCCCATGGGTTGTAAGAACTCATGAAATTGGGCCCTTCTGTTTTTCAAAGGCAAATGTTATAGGGATTTGTCTTCCCCATGCAGGATCTCCATTTTGAGGGTTGTTTCTCTCCCCTCTTTGTGTCCACAGAGTCCCTCCCTCCCACGGACAGCCCTGTGAATCTACTTCCTGCCTCTTGGCCCTTTCTACCTTCTTCATTGTGACCTCCTCTCTACATCTAGCTGTGGAGTTGTTCCGCCAGTCTTCAGGTCATTTTCTGGGTAATTTGCACTGCTGTGAGTATTATGTAGTTGTATTTGTGGGACCAGATATACCTAGGGCTCTCCCACTCTGCATCGTCTCCCTGAACATACATTTTTAAGCAAAGCTATTTGGTTTTGTTATAAGATGAATGAAAAAAAATTAGTGTTACTCATCCCTTTTTCCCTCATTGTCAAAATGTTTCCATACTCTAGTTTGAAATGCCTTTGATGAGCAGAAGGCTTTAATGACACAGATAATTTGGAGTTGACAGCATTTTACTATTTTTGGTATAATTTTACTGTTATTCATACACTAGTTCTATTACTCTACCTTTAGTACAGGACATCTCCAAACATTTAATTTGCTAAAATGTTTTCTAATATCAAAGATGGACCATAGTGAGAAGGTATAGTGAAGAGGTAGTTTATTGAATGTCTGCTCATGGTTTCCCGTTATTCTTCACATGTCAAAATGTCCTAAGCTTCCTCCCTCTTTCCATGCCTTTTTTTTTTTAAATTAACTTTTCCCCACAGAATAGAGAGGGGATCTTGTGAATTATCAGACAATGAGAAAATCGTTAGGCCAGGTTTCCAAATGGGAAGGTTTGTGACTTAAAGATAGGTTTTTGTGCTCCACACCTGATTTGCCAGTGCCTGGCCTCCATTCATGTAGGCCAGGTTGACTTCCTACCTCTCTGTTCAGGTTCTTCTGTTTGAAACTAGGTAGATATAGTACCTGACTGTCCAGAGTAGATGACCAGGGTAACAACCCCAGAACAGTTATATGATGAAGTAAAAGACTGAGGTCTTTCTCTGAAATAAATATCTTGGGCAAGTATTAGGAACTTAGCCTTATATTTATAATAAATTATGTACTTTGTGTCTCTTTGACATTTTCTTTCTGTTCTTGAAATTCAACAGTGAAAAGTGAGTATATTTGGGCAGTACATTTGAGCACTAATATTGGATACTGAAAATTCTATGATGCCATTCTCTACTTTTTGTGTCCATGGAACACCATCTTCCACTTCCATCATTACTGTAGATCATCTGTGAACATCTACCATAAATCCACACTCAGATCGGGTAATAACGGCTTGTAGACCTAGATTGGCTGAGTTCAAAGTCTCTAATTATAGCTTACAAACTGTGTGATTCTGAGCATCCGTTTGCCTCTCTGTGCCTTGTTTACCTTGTCTGTACATTGACAATGATAAAAAATTACAATAATAATGATATAACAACATAATATAAAATACCATATTATTATACTTACATAATGACAATTATATTAATCTTGATCCTATGCAGTAGGACCTAAAGAATGTGAATATATATAAATATATACACACATAATGTGTATCTCATACATATCATATGTATAAAACAGTGCCTGGCTTATGAATTGAAAATTCTGGCTTAATGTTTTTAGTAATTTGTCTTTATAATTTCTGTAATTTATATCATGGCATTGAAAGTTGCAAGAAGATAGCTGGTGTTATCTCAAAGATATAATTGAAATATTTTTTTAAAAGCCTACATACATACACATGTAAATGGGAATATTTGATAATAATATAATAACACAATATAAAAATGTGAGTTAAATCAGACAATTAAAAATAGTTTGTGAGGGACAGGTAAAATAATATAGATATTTTTTGATCTGTGATAGTTTAAATGCAGATGTATTTAAAAGTCAGAAGTTAAGCTCTCAAGGTCTTTTGCAAAGCCATAATTCCATAATACAAAGGAAACATTCCTTTTTGAGATGTTCCAATTTTGAGATTAATGCATGCACTTTCTATTAAGATATACATAGAGAAATAAAGTTAGGTAGACATACATCGTAATTCAGATTTGCCTACTTACAGATGGTAACATTCTGTGCAATAATAATGCTCTCAAAACCATTTGCAAATTCGTCCAGCAACAACTCTGCCTTTAATGATGAAGTTTCCACAGCGGCAGATGGCAGAGTGAGCAGTGAAGGATGCTGCTGGCCCACCAGGGCTGTGTCTGTCACTAAAGCGATCTGGCTCCAAAAGCCAAAGTCTGTTGAGGTCATACTGGCTATTGCTCCATTGGAATGACTTGATTGATCACATTTGTGGTTATTCCATAAATGATGACCTTCTAGAAGGGGTCCCGGCAGTTTCATCCTGCTGTGGGAAAGTGATATAGAGAGACACACAGTATCCGCAGTCTATCGACATATCCTAGAAACAAAGGGGCAATTTATGGAACTTAAAAAAAAAATACACTCACTGGTGTTCCCTTCTTTGTCTCAGTGGTTGAGTAGCTTGTAGAAACAGCTGCAGCACTACTTTTAATATCACATTTAAGAAGGGAAAAGGAAACAAGACAAGAAAATATATTTTTAAATGCGTTTTTCAAAAAGCAAGGATTTATTGTTTTAATGAGAGCATATAAACTTGAATTGAGTTACTCTCTAAGCACCTAAAATTGGCAGATAGTGTGGATAAAAGAAAATAAATTAAAAAACTTCAGTGACCAAGTGAACCATTAGTATATTTTGGAGAAAATTATATACCATTTCATGGGAAGTTTAACCCAATATAATACCACTTACAATGAATATTTTATTGAAATCATCAAGTTCCATTCATAATGTGATATTGTTGGACTCACTTATTATGTAGCCAGTATGTGACCGTACTTTTCACTCAACCTCTCTTAAACTGGAAGGAACAGAGTGCATCCCTCAGTCCCTGTTTATGAAACAGTAACACAGAAAATTACAGAAAGGTATTCATTCTCTTGTTCACTGACTAGAATTAGAAGAGTAGCCCTTCTGTGTAAAGTTGCCATTAATAGCAATAGAAATAATACTTTCATTTATAATTACTTGCTTTATTCAGAAAATTCTAAGTCTTGCACATACATTACCTGTCTTCAATTTTTATAGCAACCATAAGACTTACTTATAGACTCCACAAGGAACAAAGCCAGTGCTGTGCTGAACCAGGGAGAGGTTTTTGTGAAATTTCAGGAAATTTGCAAGTTATTGTTAAACATGACCATTAATAAAAATTAATTTATGTAAGCTTACAATTATATAAATTATATTAAAAACAAGCTAATAAATACTTAGAACTCATCATGCTCTAAATATTTCATATATTTTACTATCATCTAGGTACTTGAGGTCTTTTACACTTATGGTTCATGTACGTATGTGAATGGAATTCTATACGATCATGTGCTACTATGTATGTCTTCCCAACTTTGTACTCAGTGATGCTGTACCATGCAGGTGGCTTGAAATCAACCACAGTGGGACTGTTTATACCATGGAATTGACTCTTCCACCCCAAGACTCAGGTGTTCACAATCAGTAGTCTATCACTATTTGAGACATGTTTTTCTGACTTCTAGGCACATTGTGTAGTAAGCCATGCTGTCTCCTTGAGTGGTTTGAAGCATGGGTTTTCTTTATGGTCTCTGCTGGCTTTGGGAGAGGGATTTGGCTGTAGTATAAGCTTTTTCTGGAGAGATAGTCTGTAGCTTCTATTAGATTTTCAGAGACTCCCTAACCTAAAAGAAACTTTTAAAAAAATTGATAAAAAACCATTTATATAGGATAAAATACTGTATCTTCTGCAAGCTCTCTTTTTCTCTGAAATAAAGAGATCAAGTAGCCTGTAGTAGATATGATTAAGGATTTTCCCCTCATAATGTGTTCCTGAAAATGTCCCTCATGTACATGTTAATTAGTGAACCCTTCTTCGCTTATTTTTCCCTTGCTGTTTCCCCTTTTAAAAAGTTTCCAGATTTAGCAAAAAGTCTCCCAATAGCATTAAATACAATCAAATACTTAGGAATAAATTTAACCAAGGAAGTAAAAGATCTAATACACCAAAAACCATAAGACATTGATGAGAGAAGTTGAATAAGACACAAACAAATGGATAGATGTTCCACATTTATGGATCAGAAGTAATATGCTAAAATGTCCATATTACCCAAAACCATGTGCACATTCAATGCAACCCCTGTGAAAATTCCAATGGAATTTCTCACAGAAATAGAAAAAATATTCGTAAAATTCATATAGAACCATAAAAGACCCCAGTCAGCCAAAGCAATCTTGAGAAAGACAAAGGTGGATGCATTACACTTTTTCGTTTCAAGCTACATTACAAAGTTGTAGTAATCAAAACCATATGGTGCTGGCACAAAAACAGACAAAGAAGCAGGCTGAACAAGATAGCCTAGAAATAAGCCTTTGCATATACAGTCAACTAATATTGATAAGGGAACCAAGAATTTTCAGTGGGGAAAGGATGGTCTCTTCAACAAGTGGTACTGAGAAAACTGGACATTCACAGCCAAAAGAAGGAAATGGGGTCCTTATTTTATACCACCCACAGTTAGCTCAAAATCTATTACGGACTCAGAGGTAAGACCTAAAACTGTAGAACTGCGAGGAGAAGACGGAGGTGAAGACTGTAGTATCACCTCACAGCTGTTGGATCGACTATTACCCAAAAGAGAAGAGAGAACAAATGCTGGTGAAGATAAGGAGGAAAGGACACACCGGTGTGTGGTTGGTGGGAATGTAAACCGGGGCAGCCACCAAGGAAAGCAGCAGGGAGGGTCTTTAAGAAACTAAAAATAGATCAGAATAATAGGAGTATATATCTGAAGGAAATGAAATCACGAACTGGAAGAGAGAACCACAGCTCATGTTCACAGCAGCATTACTTTCAGTAGCTGAGACGTGGAAATAACGTAAGTATCTGTTGACGGACGAATGGATAAGGATGTAAGATTATTCACACACACACACACACACACACACACACACACACACGCACACACACAATGGACTCTTATTCAGTCATAAAAAAGAAGGAAATCCTGCCATTTGCCACAACATGGATAGACCATGAGGGTATTGTGCTAAGTGAAGGAATTCAGATAAGAAATGACAAATGTTTTACGATCTCATTGATATGTGGAATCCAAAAATATTGAACTCATGGAAACAGTAGAATTGTGGTTTCTAAACAGAATGGTGGGGGAAATGAGTTGATGTTGGTCAAAAAACACAAACTTTCGGTTATAAGATGAGTAATTTCTGGGGATCTAATATGCAGTATGGTGACTATTGTTCACAATACTATCTGCGTATTTGAAAGTCTGTGAGAGTACAACTTTGGTGTTCTCACCGTAAAAACAACAACAAAGAGGTAATTATGTGAAGTAAAGGATGTGTTAACTAATTTTACTGTGCTTAAGCATTTCATAAAATATGCACATAACTAATAAATAATATTTGGCCCATATTCTAAACATTATTTTTTAGCTGAAATTCAAATTTAAGTAGGCATCCTGTATTTTATCTGACTCTCTACTTTTAAAGATCTTCTTCACTCTCTACTTTTAAAGATCTTCTTCATTCTTCCATCTTCCTTTTCTTCTCATTCAGAAATCTATTGGATTCATGAACCACAACTTGACTTTTACATTAATTACGTAAGAATTACTTATGTCTGAATTCATTCCCAGTTTCATTGCTTTCAAATTATTTAACTTCTTCAGGTCTCAGTTTTCTTTTCTGTAACACAGACCTTCTTAGGATTGCTAACAAGAGTAAATCAGGTAATATATTTAACAATTACTGTAGTGCCTGCCAGTTAGTAAGCCCACAATATATACCAGTCATGATGATGATGATATAATCATCATGTTTTCATTGTCATAAAGTTGTAGCCCTCTGGATTACAACTGGCCACATAGCACCCAACATTTCTCAGCACCCAACATTTCTCACACATGCATTTCCTTTCTCACCTTATTTACCTTTTCTGGAATGAATCATCAAACTTATATAACTATTCCCATACATCACCATCAATAGAACCCCAAACTTCCATTGGATTTTATTTCCTGTTTTGTCATGTTTTTCCCCAGCTTTATTAAGATATAATTGACATATAACATTATATAAGTTTAAGGTGTACAAAGGGATAATTTGATATACTTACATATTATAAAATGATTACCCAGAATTGTTGGTTAACACCTCCATCACCTTACATAATTACCATCTCTTTTTGTGATGAGAACATTTAAGATCTACTCTCCTAGTGACTTTTGATCAACTCTTCTATTACAGTACTATTAATTAGAGTCACCATGCTATAACCATAACATGCATGTTGATCCTCCTGGCTCTTACATTGGTGTGGTCTGAACATGCTCATTTATACTGAAGGATTAGAGCCAACTCACCCATAATTTTGCTAACATTGGCCAGAGAGCTGGCTAGTAAGGAAGATAATAATGACAATTTATGGTCTGAATTCTGCCAAAAGCTGAGTTAGGGTCTTTTGCATACGTTTTTCATTTAATCCTCATAGTAACTCTATAAATATTAATATTGACATTTTATAGATAAGGAAAAAGGTGGCCTTAGAGTTAAAAGAAGCAAAAAATGGGAATAACTTTGGACTTGAATATTGGTAGACAATTCTTCACACTTAGGTAATTACAACTTAGAGTAGTATAGGTGTTCTTGAGGTTTTTATTTTTCTCCAAGGATGTTCATATACAATCTCGTTTATCCTTACAACCATCCCATAACTGAGAAAAAGTAATTATTGTAAAAGTAACTATTTTCTCCCTTATATAAGTAATGAAATTGAGAACTGGGAGGTTAAGTGTATTGTCCAGAATTATACAGTAATTAGAGTTATCACTAGAACTGAACCCCATAATTCAATACCCTCAGTTTTCCCTAATGCACCAGGAAGAGCAAGTAGCTTTCATCACACATGAAAATGCTGATCAGTTGGTATTGGCTACCCAAGTACCATGTTAATAAGATCGTTAAGGTTTTTTTCTAGGTTCAACAGCAAGGAAAGCCTTAATAAATTAGTAATATCTGCCATGGACATGAAAGGTGGGGCAATAATGATGACCTGAGAAGAGGGAATTGAACAGGCCAGTTGAGGAAAGTGTGAGATGCCCAAATAAACAATAAATTACCAAACTTCAAAGTGAGCAATCCCAGAATATCTAAAGATTCTTTACTGAGAACCCAAGAGTGATAATTCTGTGTCATTTAATTGCCCAAAAGAACAAAAGAATGGATTAGTTTAGTCCAGACAACATTTACCTCTTCTCCACTATCATATGTCTCTGGTAATACTTCATGGAACCCCAACGTATAACTGGGAAAATGCAAAAGTCCTGGAGTCCTGGCCATTCTGAACTTCATCCCTGGAAACTTCAAGTGACCAGAGCACAGGTTAAATATCACAAATCTAAGACATTTTTATCTAACACTACCTGGACAATGAGTAATTTTACCTTTGGAAAAGTCAATGAATCCAGCCAGGAATTAATTACCTTCTCTATATCCATGGAAATAATACATTTATTGCGGGAAAACCACAGAATAGGAAATCAAGGTACTACCTTCTGTTTGTAACCTAATGTGTGAATGCAGCTAACTTCCTTCATGACTCCAGTGTTTCTTTCCTTTACCCATGAATTGAAAGACAGTGGTAGTTATTTCATTGATTTCTTTATCAAAGACTTATAATGTCAAAGTATAACAAGCTAGCATAGATCAAGGACCTCTTTTTAAACTCTAATATTTCAGGAGTGCCTGGGCACCTGAGTTTGTTAAGCATCTGCCTTCAGCTCAGGTCATGATCCCAGAGTCCTGAAATTGAGCCCCACATCAGGGAGTCTGCTTGTCCCTCTATCTTAGCCCCTGCCCACCACCCCACTCCACTTGTTCTCTCTCTCTCTCTGTGTCAATAAATGAAACTTACAAAAATTTTAAAAATTAAAAAAATAAACTCTAATATTCTAGGAATCAGAGCCTATGTATGAACATTGTTAGAGTCACAAATATTATTTTGCCCCAATATTCCCTCAGTTTTCTATTTGATGTGCTTTATACACTTTTATCTTCTTCATAAAAAAATAACATTTTCTGATGGTGTTCAGTTTGACTTCGAGGAATAATTTTTCATTGACTAACTTTGTATGATTAATATATTTGTTAAAATCTTTTTAAGCCTCTGTTGGACAAGTCAATCTGCTACTTGTATGCACATAAAGAATATACTAATACACACACATACACGGTCATATAAATATATATGTCTGTGTATATATATATATATACATACATACATATATATAAAGAGCTCCTTGAAGTCAAAGGTTATATTTATAATTCCATATAAGATAGCATCTAACAAACACTGTCACATATTAAGTAATTGGTAAATGTGTTTTAATTGAATGGGATGAAATATGTAGTATATGTATACATATGTATATATCTATATATATACAGTCTATGTATATTCAATCCTCAAACATCTTTGTGCCTTCAAACACAGTACTCTCAAAGACACACATAAAATAGGTAGTATAGCACAGTGATTAGAAGGATGTGATTTAATATCAGAAAGACCAAGACTCAGATACCTGCTTTATATCTGTGTGGCCTTGGATAGTTTTCTCAATTTTAAAATAGGGAAAGTAAGATAATACCCACATTGTGCGGTTTTTGTGATCTTTAAAGGAGATAAAATATATATTTTACCTAGATAGTACTTTGCACAAAATAAAAATCCAGTAAATATTAGCTCTATTATAATTAATAATCAAAACCATTAATCTTAATGCTGTCATTATTCAAAAAGTGGATTTTTGGAAGTTCTCCAAAGAACTCTTTAAAGGAAAGTAAAAAAAAAATATGTTCAAAGACTTCTTGTGTGTAATTTGCATATCATGCCGAATTTTTAAATATATTATCTCATTAAATTCTCACAATCATCTTGTGAGGTAGCTGTTGGCTTGTTTTCATCTTACAGAGAAATTATGAAACTTACTCAGAGTTATACAGCTATAACAGTGATATCTCACTGTTGCAATATTCAAACACAAGTCTGTACTAAACTATGATATGTCAAGTTCTGCACTAAATATAAAATCTGATGTTTATTCCATGACCCAAGAATTTAATATGAGTGTACATCTTGAATTATTTTAAAAGAAGAGGCAATAATCTCAAATATTTTCCCATGAATGTGTGTGGAAGTGAAATAAAAAAGAAGTAAGGGGAAGCAACCCTAGGAAGATTTACCACGATCACACAATCAGCAGACTACTAATACAGATTCTTCCAATATTTTAATTATAAACATGGTCCCTCTTTCTATAAGCCTACCTACAAATTAAGTCTTTAGAAATGACTTAATTCTTCAAGTTGAATAATACAAATTGCATCTAACATGTATGAGGCAACTATATATATATGATTTTAAAAATTGAGAACGCATAGCAGTACCTCTACCCTGAAGTTCATACAGGAGAGTCACAATAGCTTCTCCAAGTATGTGATGTTGACTTTATTCATTCACGTAACAAATGTTTATTGAGCATCAACTGTATGCCTGTTATAGTTACAGGTGGTGGGTTATACTAATGAGCAAAACTCCTGCTCTTATGGAACTTAAATTCTAGTGGGAGAAACACTAAATCAATCAATTAATAAAGGTATAACATTCAACATGGCACAAGAGGAAAAATAAAGCTGGGTAAAGAGCTAGAGTTTTGGAAGAGCAGTAGTTAGTAATTTACAATTTGTGGGCAAGGAAATCTCTCTGATAGGGAGATCTTTGAACAAAATCTTGAAAGTCAAGCAGTGAGGCATACTGAAATCGAGGGGATGAGCATGGAAGGTGGAGGGAAGGCAAGAGCGAAGACTGTGTGTGAGAGCTGTGTGCTTGGTGTGTCCAAACCACAGTGAGAAGGCCAGAGTGATTAGAACAGAGTAAAGGATGAGAGGATTTAAAAGTAGGCCTTTTTAAGACACCAGATTTAAAATATATAATTATCTTTTAGTACCCTTACGAAAGAATGAATCCAAAAGGTGAAGACATTTCAGAAGATCTTTGCTCCCACCAGGCCTTGTCTCCATCTCCACTGTGTCATGACAGAGCCTGAAGTAGTGATGAAAGCCTGGCCAGCCGAAGTCATTATCTGGCACTTAATTGGCAAGCAATTATGGCTGTATTTTGGTTACAATGCTGTAATTTAAATATTTTTACAATTTTAGGCAATAATCCTGAGTGATTATACATTTTGTGAATGAGACCTTATGCTTCAATTGTATGTGGCAGAAAAAATGATAGTGTCATGGGAAGTTTTAAAACAGCACTTAGACTGATATTTGAGGTAGTTTACAGTCGACTCAGTGGTCTTAGAGATGTGTTCCACCTCTCCATTGTATATTTCGGTCAATGGCCAACTCACCCTACAACTTCTAAAACATTGAGTAAAATACTATCTCAGTTAACCATCCGTGACTGAGGTGTCAACTTCTTAGTTCATGAGAGAGGTTTTTGTTTTTATCAATTAAGATAGTTCCACAAATAACAAACTCACCAATGTGATAATATTTCTTGCCTTCTTCTCCTCAGCACTTGATAATTTCAGCATCAGAGTCCTTTGAAAAACATTATGCATTAGGCCTTTTCTTACTGAGGAAAATGAAAATTCTGGAAAGAATGGAATTTTACAATATTCTCTGTCAAATATTGGTTTTTCTTTTATGATTCTCTTGTTATTAGAATCTATGTCATATGTTTTATTAATAAATCATTATTTTAATTGCTAAATTAGTATACATTTAAAAATGATGATTGTACTCAAAGAACAGCAAAAAACACTTAGCAGTCATGGGGTCAATTTATCGTAATACAAGCATCTTTTTGACCATGAGGTGACTCCTTGTCTGCTCAGTTCTGACCACCTGCCTTCTGAAAGAATGAAAGGCACCAGCAGAAAACAGCTCAGATGGCAGAATTTGGGAAAAAGCCAGTTTGCAGAATGTGAGATTCTACTGAATATATTATCAAAAGGTCCCATATTGAACTTTTTTTGAGCACAGAAATGAGATAGCTGTGGTACCTAACCGCTGCAACTTGGTTCAAGTTCAACCGCTGGGTATTATTTCAATGAAATTGTGTAAACCTTCTGTGTGTGTGTGTGTGTGTGTGTGTGTGTGTGTGGTGGACATTCTCATTTTGAGTTTATTCAGAAAATCCAAAGAAATTCAGATATCAGAAATTCAGAATTTGCTGAGAGTTTCCCACAAGTGATAGGTTAAAGTCACAAAGTACTTGAAGTCCATTATGTCAGTCAACCCCGACCCCACCCCTTAGGTTCCTCAGTGATGATCTTTATGTGGCTTCATAAAATAAAAACCTTGCTTATAGTCACATTCTACAGAATCAAATTTTATGAGCTGTAGGAAACTAAGCTGGACATAAGAGTTTTATAAAAAGTTTTTCTTAGATGAAACTATCAGATTATTTTCTAGGAGAGGTAAGGAAGTTAGTTTCCCATTTGTTTAAATGGGGTTGAAGGAAAGGGGAATTTTTTTGACATTCATTAGGAATCTAAATGTACCAAGGAGAGTTGTAAAGTGCATTTTATTGAAGCTCATTTAGATTGGAAGCAGAGGAACATCTGTAACTACTCTGAAGGGGACTCTGGAAGAACTTTTTATGAGTAAACTGGGATTGTTGCTTTTAATTATTCGAGTGTATAGATTATTCAGTAACGTGTGTAAAGAGCTTACTTCGCTACCAACCCCAGGCCACTTCACCGGAATGCAAGAGATCCTTTCTCAGTTCTCTCTGCTTGTGCTCTGTGATTTAAAGTACAATCTTGAAAAACTGAAGCAAGTGAAAGTGTGATTTGTTTGCAGCAAGGAATTGTTGTGGAATTCCTTTGTGGATTTACTTTTCTGAGTATCATTTTACAGGACCCAGTAACAGCTTAATTGTTTGGGTTTCTATTGGATTCCCAAGGTGTAAGGACTTTTTTCTTCCTCATGTGTAACCTCATTTTGGATCCCTCTGCAAGGGTTTCCCAAGCTAAAGAATGGCAAGCCCATCTTGTGTCTGCAAAATTTAATTCCTAAATCATTTACACCAAGGTCCCATTAGATATTTTGATTTTGAAGAAGCAACATCATGATTTCAACATTTAAACATAAAATGATGTCTTCGGCCCCTAACTGGTGCATTGCCCGGGGTGAGTGATCACCGCACATTTGTTAACACGTCTCTCCACACTTGATAAGGAAAGGGGGCGAGGCCCCAGTTTACTGTTACATCCTCCTTGTTTGATGGTACATTTAAAGAATGAAAGGTCATGGTATCTTATCCTTTTTCGTAGTGAAACATGTCAAGCCATCATAAATAATGACACACATCTTTTAACTGTATTTCAAATGCAGTTTGTTTTGTTTTACAGGATGCATCTTAATGAGAGAGGATGATTCTAGAATTCTTGCTAAATAGAACAGTGTCAGCATTGGCAAATAGGATTCTCTTCTGAAATACGAGAATTTTTTTCATGACACAGATATAAACAATGAACAGGAAGTCGCAAGTCCACAAAAGGCATCGCTAAAATGGCATTGATAATTCATGCAAACAAAGCCACTGTCTCTCTATAGTCTTTTTTAAACCCCAGTTAACTTGAGAATAACTTGACTTTCATGGAAATTCACTAAACTATGTCTTTCTCTCCACTCCGTCTAGGGCTACAATTAGGAAAGATGAATTTTCAGAAGAACAAGCTTCAAATCGGTCATTCTGGCATGACAGATTTTATTATGGATGCCTACGTGCTCCTCAGAAAGACACTTCTCGACTCCCTGGGAAGAGAGCATATGACTGAATTTCAGTAGTTCAGTTTTTACATTAAAATATGGCCAGTGAGGGGTTCCAATCTGTCAGGGAAAAGTGGCCATGCGGCCAGAGTTATCATTTTACTTTGGGGGTCTTGTGTTTGCCAAGTGGTCAGCCAGCTGTCCAGGCTTTTAAAATGAGGAAACTGAAAAATCTGGGAGGTAAATTGCACTGGAACATTTAATATTCATTAAACCTGAAGGATTCTTAATGAAATTAAAGATAGCGAATTGCTGTTTTGAAATTTGGAGTTTTAATATTCCCTTAAATTCCATGTAAACAGTTAGACAGGAAATCAAATCTCACACAGCTGTGAGCATTGTTTCCTGGTGCAAAGAACATAAGCATTAAGGCCAATGGGCCTGATGCAGAGTATGTAGCTGCTTTTCCGCAGTTGTATAAACTTTCTGAGCCTCAGTTCTATTGTCTGTTAAATGGGAAGAGGAATCATACTTATAATGTTTACATTAATAGTAATTATAATTATGCATGGTGACAGACGCTAACTAAACTTACTGTGGTAATCATCTCACAATATATTCATTTTTCAAATCATTATGTTGTGCACCTAACACTAGCAGGATGTTACCTACCAATAATATTTGATTTTTAAAAAAGACTATGAAAGGAACAAAAAAATGTGTTTTGTGATACAGTAATATGTTTAAATTTCTTGGTAGTTAGAAGACAATAAAGTACAATAAACTATTTAAATGTACCTTAAAGGAATAGCAGAGTCTGTGCTTTGAAAATAGATTGCTAATGTCTCGTTAGCATATACCAAAAAGGATCACAATCTCAGAATATGTCTAAAGTGTCAATGCAGAACATTGATAGGGAAAATTATCAAAAATGTACCTTTTCATCCGAGTAAAGAGGTTAGGAGTGAAGCCTTAGGAGTAATGACTCCAAACCAAAGAGACTGTCTAGATAATAAGGCTAGATTTATCTTCCCTACTTTCTTGGGGGAGCGATGGGGGAAGGCTGCAGGGGAAAGTGCCAGCCAGTCACGTTTGCATGAGATAAATAATCAGTTGTGAGCTCAGTGTGTGATTCTCGTTAAAATCCAGACATTGGAACGGCTCCCGAGAAACGCATTGCCACCACCACCACCACCAATCTCTTTTGCATCTCATTGGCATTTGAGGACGTTAATTGACTCATTATTGCAATTCATATTCAGGAAAGGAAGTTGATTAAGGAAGGCAGATGCAGAATCTCCAGACACATTCATAGCTGCGTTGTTTGTCCCAGCAGTTTACTTGAGTTATTAGAATATTTAGGAGGCTATAGCCAGAGGGACAGGGAACGTGTCCCACTAAGTGTCACCCTCACAAAATAGATTTTTACTAAAAACAATATAATTTTGTAATAATCTTATTCGACTGTAAGGTCTAAAGAGTGATTATTTTCTTAGCTTTTTGAATACTAATTACAGCTATTCCATTGTTTTAATTGCTATTCTGGAAAATTGGCTCCTGATACTTGTGTTGTATCAAGGAATATTTTTAAAAAATCCATAAAAAGTATCTCTAGGTTGTATTGAGTTAAAGAACATTTAAAAATTACCATTGGTAGTAAAATTTTATAAATAGTTTTTAAAGGTTTCCTTTATTGCGACTCTTAATTTCGACTAAGTAAACTGGGATTAATGCATAGATCCAACGTATTTTATTTACTATCTGAGCGGTTGTTTCCTTTTGTTACTTTGATCATCTTTAAATAAGTGGGCTAGTTTCCATTTGTGTGTCTAATATTATATGCCGATAAGATAGTTTTATGTATATAAACATGGATACCTGTTAGATGACAACTTTCTGTTTTTACGTTTGGAGTGACCAGTATTTTGAGCTGAGTATTGAGAAGCATTTTCAATAATTGATTTGCAGTAATATGGCATAAGTAAAATACTATATACTATGTAATTCTGAGATCAGTTTAACATAAACAGTATAATTCACTTGCTACTTTTCTTTTTTTTTTTTCTTTTTAGAGAGGGAGAGAGAGAGAGAGAAGGGAGAAGGGGTAGAGGGAGAGGGAGAGAGAAAAAATCTTAAGTAGGCTCCACACTCAGTGCAGAGCCCAATTCGGGGGCTCAATCTCATGACCTTGAGATCATGACCTGAGCAAAAATCAAGAGTCAGACTGAGCTAACGACTGAGCCACCCAGATGCCCCACTTGCTACTCTTTATATTGAATTTCTTTAATAATAATAAATTTTGAGAAAATTGTTTTTTTCTTCTTAAATGTGAAAGTATTATTTGGGCCTTACTATGAATAGGTTTAGTACATAAAAGAAACAGAAATTTATCTTCTAAGAAGTTCTTCCCAATTAATCCTAGGAAAATCTCGTTTGACGTTAAGCAGTCATTTTTGCCATTTAACAATATCTTTTCTTTCCAGACTAACTATTGCTCAGATCTAACTAATTTTATCTTATTCACTTGATCTGTATCAATTATCCTGAAATCATAAGAACATGTGTACAGTTAATATATTTTATACATATATAAATGTATATGAAAAAGAAATGATAGCAAAATGTAATAGAGCCCTTTTGACTTGACCCAATAGTTTATTTAATTCACAAATTAATTTTCTGACCCCCACAGAAAATAAATCAGGGCTTACTTTCCCCCCATATATTAGTAATTTTAAATGTCAGTAGCATTACCAAGAATTTTTTTCTATAAAACTTCAACTAAAATTTAATGAGCAATAATTATGTATGTGCCAGGTATTTAGAGATGAAAGGTGGTCACAAATTAATAATGTATAATGTCCTTTACCCAAGAACTTCCAGTGGAGGTAGCATATACGTAATTCCATATAATAGTACAAAGCATGATATAGATGGTTCCACTAGAGAGTAAGCAAAGATAAATAAGAAGTCTCAGAAAGGAACAATCTACTGACAATCCTTTATAGAATTTAAAGGGAGATCAATGAAAGATTTGTGCCTCAGCCCAAGATGTATATGATTTTGATACAAGGAAGAAGAGTCGTTCCATGTGGATAAAACACTGGACAAAAGCACAGAGGTAGGCATGTTCTGAAAAAAAGTAAGTCGTTCTGCGTTATTGAAACGTAGAGTGACTGAAAGTAAACCAAGGGATGAGGTCAAAAGGTAGGCAGGGGTCAGACTGGTGAGGGCTTTGAAAGACACATTGAGGTGTTTGTTCTTGACTCTACAGATGACTTAGAGCTATGAGGGTTCTAGCAGGGCTAAGATGGATGTAGAGCAGCATGTGGTGATGCGAGAGCAGATTATGTTTCAGAGAGCTATTCCTGGTGCAAATGGGGTTCATATACTACACCAGGGAAAGCTTGGAAATGGGGTTTTGGGCAAAGCAATTAAAAGCTAAAGCCCAAAGAGGTAATAGCCCAAAGAGGAGGCAGAAAGTGGAGGCCATGTGTTTATAGGAATGGAGATGTAGAACTTTATGTACTAGGAAACTGAGCATTAAGTGCCAGAGGAGGATCGTTGGGAAAAAGAAAGAGAGGACAAAAATGATAATAACTGGGGCACCTGGGTGGTTCAGCTGATTAAGCTTCTGCCTTTGGCTTAAGTCATGATCGTGGGATTGAGCCTGGAGTCAGGATCCCTGCTCAGTGGGGGTCTGCTCCCTCTTCCTCTGCCCTTCCCCCTCCACTCATGCTCTGTCTCTCGCTTTCTCTCTCTCTTTCAAAAAGCAAAACCTTTAAAAACTGATGATAATTGCAAGATTCTTAGCTGGATTTTTGGCTTTATGACTGCTGTGATAAGAAGAAGATGAGAGAGAGGAGAGATATCTCTAATGAGGAAATATCTAGCAGGCCATTGTAAGCATGGGTCAGAAGGTAAGAGTCAGGGCTGGACATTTAGATTAAATTCAGAAGTGAAGCTATGGGACCATATAAAGGTATTTGTGAAGATGGTCATATCATGATCCAAGCTGGAGAATGAAACTTTACAAATGCCCATAGGAATGTAAAGTCCTTGATGGAAGGAAAGGAGTCAGCAGAGAATTTTCTTGCTCCCATAAAACTTTAGTTTATAAAGACCCAGAAAAATGGCAGGCTTAAAGCCCACGTGACATGAGAAAAGAGATTAGAGACACACAATTACCGTCAAGGTAAAGTCACAAAGTCTCATGTTTTTAAATCTAATCATCTGTTAATTTCCCCACTTACTCAACATTTAATGAGTAACTCTATGACCAAGACATTGTTCTGGGTCTCAAAATAATATGTGATAGCTCTAAAATATGAGACCATTTTTGAAAATCTTGTGAAATCCCTGCTTGCTTTTCCCCTTTTCCTTACATTTCATAATAAGGACTAATTTCTATTCAAGTTCTTCCTTTATCATGTAATAAAAATTAACATTAAGATATGTCTATGATAAGATACTCCTTGAGATTTCAATAATGCTTTTATAAACGTTTGTTCACTTTTATCCTCCCAGTGACCTTGTGAGATAGACAAAATAAGCATTGTGTTCCCTATTTTATGAGGAGCAAAATGCCCAAACACAGTCTTACATACAGTGATTATTCAATAAATATTTATTTGAAGGATTTCTACAAACAGGTTGTGCTGAAACTTTCTCAATGAGGTAGATTATAATTTTTAAATTTTAGTGTCATCCTTTACCAAAATAAGATTCTTTTAAACATAGAAAGTGAGAATCAAGTAAGTTGGTTTCTGCCTTACGTCAAACCCAAACATTCTCTTCTCACCGCCATTAAATATCTCAAGCCATATGGGCCACAACCCCAATTTAGATATTATACCCAAGCGACATCCCTTCCAGGTCTCAGAATCTTATCCTTATGACATAAAAACGAGCTTCTTGGTTTTCAACTTTTATTTTTTCCTCTTCCTAGGGAAAATGTATATACCACAGGTTTCGAACACTAGTTACTGCCAACAAATTTTGCTGTGTTCTCTTCCAGATCTGTCAAGTCAAAAATCTCACAGCAATACTTTCTGAAAGACACTATTTGCTGGAATTGTCCAAGAACCTCATATTAAGATAAATACTTGATGTCAATCTTGTGTTCAAGAGTTTGCATTATATGTTCTAAAACAAGTCTTAAGAGTAATTTTGCCAGTATGATAGTTCCAACTAATTGGTAAAGTTTTCCTGAAACACTAGGTTGAAAAGAGTTCAGTGGAAAAAAAAAAATGCCACAAGTAATTGTCAATGTTTGTGGTGGACACAGGGGAGGGAGGGGAACCCATGTGCCTTGTTCTAATGGCAACTTGAATCATAATCTAGATTATGAGATTTCCAGAGTGAGCGGTGTGATGTTCAGTTCTCTTTAAAACAAGGGCACACCCAGGGGGAAAGTGCCCCCTAACGTGAGGAAGGTAGCCTTTTGCTGGTAAATCTGGCATGCAACGCTGAAGATGGCAGTTGATGCTTTAATCAAACATGGAAGTAGACAACTGTTTTCGTCAATTCCTAATTGCATGTTTGCAAATACTTTTAACCTAAGTCTCAGTGTTTTCTGCGTTAACCAGCTGACATTTATTACAAAGCGGAAATGATGGGAAATTTAATTCAAATGAAAACTAAGCAATTATTTTGAATTTGTAAAATGAATTTCTCTCTAGGGGGCCTATGGAGATAACAGGAATGTGTGTTAGAGATATAAATCCCCATGCATCAACATAAACAGAGATAACTAAACATGACTGATTATAATAACAGAGAGAACTCTCCAGAGGGCTTCATGCACATGGACACATCCAAATACCATTTTGTTAAGTTTTTCTAGCACCGAACATCTCTACAGCCAGTTTTATCTTAAAATGGATTGTTGTCCCAGACACTAGATCATTCCCTCCAGAGCCAGGGTTGCCTCCAATTTAGGTGACTTACTTAAGGTCACTGAACATGAGGGACAAAGTAGAGGATATTTCAAAGGCTTTTGACTTCTAGGCCACTGCTTACCCACTGGATCCCACAGAGGAAAATGTACAAAACCTACAGTTCTACTTATCTATGTATTTTCTTTGGCTGAAATTGTGCATTTATAAAGTGATACCTGCACTCATGTCATGGTCCTTTCATTCAAAGTAGTCGAAAAGAATTTTATTCAACCCCAGGCAATTTATGTTTTTTAATTACTCTGGGATTACATAATGTGACACAGAAGGACCTGTAGATTCCATAGGGCAAAATGCAGCAAGAAAATAGATTGAAAGAGAGAATGACAGTAAGTATACCAGGTATTCTGTATGCCTAGATGAAAGTGAGTCATAGAAAACTGCCTATATTGCACAAAAAATATTTCCACATGTATCTTTTATCAGAAATTATATACCACCATTCTATCTATATTTCAGATCTGTTTGCTTTCCAGAATACTTGTCCCGACTCCCTCTGCCTCCCCCACCAAAAATAGCACATCTACAGCCAGTCTACCTGAAACGATCAGAGTGCAACCAGGACAACAGAAACCACTGTAGAATTCTTGAATAAAAAAATTCAGTCACAAGGGTTATGACTAGCTGAAGGTCAAATAGGAGATGGTAAGACAAACTAGAGATCATTAACAATAGATAGTGCCATTGCTAGAGCTAGAAGAACAGAGGGAGGTGGTATTTCCAGAATCTGGAAGCCAGGACCACTCAGCAGAGCTAGAAGCACACTCCCACTGGGAGCTGGAAGCACAAACCGCACAGAGCAGTAGAAACTGGCACCATGGAGGACAGCAGACACATCTGGAAAGGGTTGTGGGGAAAACCTTGACCTCCCTTTCTCACCCTTCAGTCTTCAGTCAGGTTTGCAAGAGAACAAGCAAGTTTAAAGAAAATTTTCCTGAAATGTAGAGCAGAGAAAGGGAGAAGATGCATCTGAAAACAAATGAGCAGTTGGTCAACTAATTACCTCACTTAAGGATTCTCCTTAACACAAAAGTCTGCATTTAAAAAAAAAAATCTGTTTAACTTACTTTGTGTAAAAAGAAATCAGTCTGAATTTTAATTTTGATTTCTTTCCATGTAGAGTGCATTATAGAAGTCTATTTCTTTACAAGTAGAAGTCAGACGAGAGCATTTTGGGGGAGTGGGTATCCAGACATTGGAAGCAAGGGTAAGGCGTAACATAAGTTGAGTAGAAGAAATATTTTTGCTGTTAATAAGTGGTTTCTTTTTTGGGATCCTGGCCTTTTGGCAAGCATGTGACTATTTACATTATTAACAGACCCTCTTTTCTTCAGTTTTGAGTAGAGACTCCTTGAAGACTATGATGGCATCTTTCAGTATGCATGTGCAGAATAATCTTGAACATTATTTCAAGAGAACCCCACCCTGGCCCTAAGCCCCATCATGTATCTATAGGGGAAAAACAAAAAACATGTCCTACTCACACCAGACTTTCTTTTGCCCTTTGTTAAACTCTCCAATCAAGAGTTAAGGTGATTCCACTTCAAACACATGGTCCTGGAACACAGAGAACACGTATGCCAACTGGGTTCATATGTATTTTTCTTCGGGGAATGTTTAACCAATGCCACCCCTACACACACACAAGTATTTAGAGACAAGTTTCAAGTTTCCAGATATTCTCCAAGGTACGTAAAATGTTTTTGTGTGATAGACAAGATAACCTTAAGTTGATACAAATAGTAGGAATATAGTGAAGGTAGGGAAAAGTCTTACATGAATCAGCCCTTATATATGGCTCTTCTGAAGTTGCCTCACTGGTTCTTAAAGAGTAGAAACTATACCTGTCTTGGCTTCTATAATGAAATATATAGTGGTCTTCATATGCTAGAAGAGAAGCTTCTAGATGCGGCTACTTTTCCTACAAAGAAACCTTTTTCTGAGTTGTGCTTATATATACCTTCTTTTTCTGAGTTATGCTTATATATATACACCAAATTTTATGAATAAAAACAATGTGGTCTTTACCATTAAAGATTCACCATGAGATCATGAAATGTCAGCTCTGGAAGAGACTTTAGAATTTATCTGTTCTAACTATTTATTTTATACAGGGGGAAGGTGAGACCTCATAAGAGAATATGACTTGCCTACCACTGGTCGATTCCATCTATCACATTCCTAGTTCCTCGTATCTGTACCTTAATGGTGCTGGGCCGTCACTTTACCTATCTATTAGGGTAAATTTATACTTGATAAGGATTTTTAATTTTCTACCAAACTTTTTGATTAAAGACAGCAATTGAGCAAGTCCATAAACTATGAAATTACATATCCATCAGTGTGTTGGCCATTTTCTGTCTGTATAAGCGTGGCAAAGACTTTTGACTTTGTTTCAAACTCTTGGTATCAAGATCCTTCATGAGGGCCAAATGTGACCAAGGAAATACAGTTAGCAGTAGCTAGCTTGTTTAGACCTCATTTTCTTTATCTGTGAAATTAGGACAATCAGAATACCTACTACATAGGGTCATTGTGAGAAAATCAATGAGCAGAAATGCATGGAAAGCTTAGACCTATACATGACACGTGGTGAGTTCTCTTAGTAAATGCTAGCTGCTGTAGTATCGGGTGCTTTGGAGTCAGTAGAATGGATGCTTTCACATTCCAGGAAAAAACCTGAAAGACATTGCCCTAATCATAAGCAAATGGAGATGCTAAACTTCACATCTGCTAAAATTTAAAGTTGATTATTAATGGGCACAAAGAAATTTCCATTTGGGAAATGGTTAAATTGACTTATGAGACAAAAGCCAGGTGCTATAAGATTCATTGTTTATCAATGAAGAATTCATAATAAGTTTAAAATGAGTTGCTTGGAGCACAATCTTGAAATAGGAATACATAAAATACCAAACATATGAATTCTTTAAGGCTTATAGCCAAAAGCCCAAAGGCTGTCTAGACCTGAAACATAAAAGCATCCCTTTATGGAAGAGTTTGGAGTAACTGAGGTGGTTGGTGGTGCTAGGATAGGAAGGAAAATCCCTTTTTGCCTCATTAGAGGCAGAGATCTTGTTCAGATCTATTTTTTCCCTTGTATGATAGTTTTTCATGTTATCTTTAGCCTGGCAGAATGTGGTCACAAAGATGCCTATAGCTTCTTCTAGTTTGCCTCTCCTGCCTGGTTCTCAAAGCTTTAAATCACAAAGAGGAAAACTGTTGAAACTGTTCTCTCAGTTTTGAGATTTTTTTAATATTACTTTTGCTTTGGCAAAATGCATTTATTCAAGCACAGTCTCGTCTGCACTCTAGAAAATGTGATACCATTTTGCACTGAATGTTTAAATGCAAAAAAAATTTGGCCGATTAACAAATATAACTTCTTGTGATTCTGTTCCAATAATCTTGGAGAATTGTTATACTGTAAACCCAGAAAATTAACATTGCCAGATAAACAGTCTGATTATATCTGGCATGATCGAGGTTTCACAGTGAGAAAATGTACAGTTTCCTAAGGCCTCTGACAGAAAGCTACTCTCAGACCTTTTCAAAGGTTTTCAGAAGTTATTACTTGAGATTAACTATGGCATGAACAAAAAGGTTTGAAGTCTTGTTTATAGTTAGCCTGTGGCTCTGAGTTAGCAAGTTCTCTCTTCAATGATCAGTATTTGAGTTCTGGGTGCTAATGAGTGAAGGTTAGCCAGAGGGAATGTGGATGAGGGGAGCAAAAGACCAAATCATTCTCCAGGGAGGGGAGAAGTAAGCATCAAAATAAAATTCAATAATTTTTAGAAGTCAAATTATGTTTTAATCAATGCCTCTAGAACAAGCTAAAGAAGCCCCACTGACGTTCCCAGCTGTAAGAGTAGAAGTCTGGTTTCACATTTGCATGATTTTGAAGGTCAAATGCCTGCTATCCAAGTCTTACTGATCCATATGGACTAGAAATGCCACAATATGCAATCATCATGAAGGCAGATTGTCTCCTGTAAATCTGTCCTTTCTGTAACACATTCAAAATGTACCGTATTGGCTGGATTATAAATCCTTTCAGGAAATGCATGCACATTTGTAGAAGCAGCTTCACATTGATGGATGATGGCGTTGGTGTTCAGAGAACCCTTAAAATAATTTATCATATGTATAAATCTGGCTCTCCATGTGTCTGGATTTCCTGTGACCAGGTATATACCTGTAACTCAAAATCCTGTTCCAGAAATGAGCAAAACCATCTCTGGGCTGTTATTGTGTTTTCCGTAGATATAAAACCTGTAGATTTTGCACTTCTGGATCCCAACTTTATTTGCTAAGTAGAAATTTACTTAAATGAACCCTTAAAAGTTTGAGAATTCATTTATCAAAGGATTCTTCTCTATTTTATTTCCATTGAACAATTAATGTCTCTAGTATGTTTAAAATATTACTAATTTTATAATTATTTAAATATACCTAGTACCTTCAGGAACAGAACCATTGTATAAAAGAAGGACCAATGAATTGTCCAGTGATTCCAAAGCAATCCATTGTATTGTAGAAAATTATTAACTTCTACATACCTTGTTCTGTAGATCTTCTAGTATGTACTAAACATTGTTGAACTCAACAACTTATACTGTTCTCTAAGCAACTTACTTCACTTTATTTACAAAAAGTAAAATATCATTCCTTCTCTCAGATTTCATGTACATTTCATAGCATTGGTGAAAGTAACATTTTCCATGCTCATAAATAGATAAATTAGAGACTCTTAATCTCAGGAAACAAAGTGAGGGTTGCTGGAGGGGAGGGAGTTGGGAGGGATGGGGTGGCTGGGTGATGGACACTGGGGAGGGTATGTGCTGTGGTGAGTGCTGTGAATTGTGAAAGACTTGATGAATCATAGACCTGTACCCCTGAAACAAATAATACATTATATGTTAATAAAAAATAAATAAATTTTTAAAAAGAAAAAAATAGATAAATTAGATCCATTCTATGGATATTCAATAACTGCTTGTCTCAAAGAAATGCAAACAAAAACAAAACCAATGTTGAGTTCTAATCTTGATTGCTTGGAAATATTATGCGATATCAGAGTTAGAAAGGGTTTCTCTCTAAATAAATACACTTATTTGACAAAGAGAAAACTGAAGTCCAACTTGGAGTGACCAAATAAGATCAAGTGGGTATGTGGCTTCCTTGGAACTAAGACTAGAATTTGTGTTGGCTCTCACACTAGTGTGTAACCATTTCCTATCATGCTGCAATGCCTCTTAACTCAATTAACAAGTAATATTTTATAATGAAAAATCTGTTCCAGGGGCAGGTGGCTCAGTGGGTTAAGCCTCTGTCTTCAGCTCAGGTTATGATCTCAGGGTCCTGGGATCAAGGCCCACATTGGGCTCTCTGCTCAGCAGGGAACCTGCTTCCTCCTGTCTCTCTGTCAAATGAATAAAATCTTTTAAAAAAATCTGTTCCATTTTGTTCACTAACAATGAACCATGAAAAAGAAATAAGAAAGCAATCCCATCATATTGCATGGAACACTGGGTGTGGTGCATAAACGATGAATTTTGAAACACTGAAATAAATTAAATTAAATTAAAAAAAAAGAAAGCAATCTCATTTACAATAGAATCAAAAGCAATAAAATACTTAGAAATAAATTTAAGAAAGTAAAAGATCTTTGTGTCAGAAATTATAAGACATTGATGAAAGAATTTGAAAAAGACAAAAATAAATGGAGAGATATCCCATGTTCATGGATCAGAAGGTTAATACTCTTAAAATGTACAAAATACCCAAGCCATTCATAGATTTTAATGTAATCCCTATGGAAATTCCAGTGGAATTTTTCACAGAAATAGAAAAAAAAAGATTCTAAAATTTATTTGAAACCACAAAAGACCCTAAGTAGTCAAAGTACTCTTGGGAAAGAACAAAGCTGGTGGTATCACATTTCCTGATTTCAAATTATATTGCAAAGCTATAGTAATCAAACAGTATGGTACTGGCACAAAAACTGACACATAGAGCAATGGAACAGAATTGAGATCCCAGAACTAAACTCATACATATATGATCAACTAATAGTCGACAAGTATTCTTTAAGAATACTCAATGGAGAAAGGATAATCTTCAATAAATGCTGCTGGAAAAACTGGATATTCATATGCAAAGAAATAATATTTGACCCCTATTTTACACCATGCACAAAAATTAACTCCAAATGGATTAAAGACTTAAACATAAGACCTGAACAGCAAATTCCGAGAAGAAAACATTGGCGGGAGGGAAACTCCTTAACATCAGACTTGGCAATATATCTTTTGGATATGACACCAAAAGGACAAGCAACAAGAGCAACACTAAACACATCCAAAAAAAAAAAAAAAAAAAAAAAGGTTCTACACAGCAGAAGAAAGTATCAATAAAGTGAAAGACAACTTATGGAATGGGATAAAATACATGCAAACCATACGTCTGATAAAGGCTTAAATTCCCCGATGAAGGGTTAAAAATATATAAGGAAACCACAAAACTCAATACCAAAAGAACAAATAATTCAATTTAAAAAGGGCAGGGACTTGAATATACATTTTTACAAGGAACACATACAAAGGCCAATAGGTGCCTGAAAAGGGACTTAACATCACTAGTCACCTAGAAGGTACATGTGAAAATCACAATGAGCTGTCATCTCACACCTGTTAGGGTGGCTATTATCCCAAAGACAAGAGATAAAAAATGCTGGTAAGCATGTGGACAAAAGGAAACCCTGGTGCATTGTTGGTGGGAATGTAAATTGGTGCAGCCACTATGGAAAATAGTATGGAAGTTCTTCAAGATATTAAGAAATAGAAGTACCATATGACCCAGACATTTCATTTGTGGGTATATATCTGAAGGAGATAAAATCACTATTTCAAAGAGATATCTGTACTCCCTTATTCTCTGCAGCACTATTCACAATAGCCAAGACATGGAAATAACCTAGTATCTGTTGATGAATGAATGATAAAGAAACTATGGTATATATATATATGTATAATGGAATATTATTCAGTGGTGAGCAAGAAGGAAATTCTGCCATTTGCAACAACACGGATGGACCTTGATGGTTTTATGCTAAGTGAAATAAGTCCGCTAGTGTAAGAGAAATGCTGTACGTACTCCACTTATGTATAGGGTCTAAAAATATTGAACTCATAGAGACAGAGTAGAATTGTAGTTTCCAGGGGCTGGAGGGTAGGAGAAATGGGGAGATATTGGCCAAAGGATACAAACTTTAAGTTATAAGATGAATAAGTTCCACGGTCTAATGTACAACATGGTGACTGTTGCTAACGATGCTGTATTTATACTTGGACATGGCTTCGAGGTAGAACGTTAACGTTCTCACCATTACAACAACAGCAATGATGACAACCATAACAACAAAATGGTAACAATGAGAGGTGAAGGATGTGTTAAGTAACTTTATTGTTTTTTTGTCCTCTTCCAGCAAGTATGCAGCTCTGGGAGGGACAAACGTGAAGCAGTAAGGGAAGAAGGGGACAGACACCTGCTTAGCTAGCCAGATCAGCACAATCAAGCCCCGTGATCCGGTTGGGGGGGGACCAACGTCACAGTCAGATCGCCTTCACATCCTGAAGTAAATTTATTGTGTTAACACTTTGCGATAGATACCTGTATCAAATCATCACTTCGTACACCTTAGACTTACATGATGTTATATGTCAATTATATCTCAATAAAGCTGGAAAAAGAAAAGAGTAAATGAGAAGCTGAATAGATGTTTCACAAGTTGTTTTTTGTTTGTTTGTTTGTTTTGCCCAACTGATGTCTTGTTTTGCACTCTAATTGGTTTACTTATGGCACTTCCCAGAAAGTAGGACATCATTCATTCATTTATTCATTTATTCCACAAACATTTCCTGAGAACTGGATATATGACAGGCACTCTAGTGGGTGATACAAGAGAATTTACAATCTAGTAATACAACCCACTGAGGAGCGGCACAAGCTTAGATGAACAAAGGGTTTCCTATTAAAATGCTTGCATTTGTTTCTCCAAGTGACCTTAAAATAAGACACAAATTCTGGAGCCACACTACCTAGGCTTGCTCTCAGCTGCACTGCGTCCTAGCTTCTGGCCTTCAGGAAAATTGCTGACTCTCTCTGTGTCAGTTTCTTCATATGTAAAATTCCAATACTTTCCTTACAGAGTTGCTGCGATAACTAACTGGGTTAATAAACTGACATAATGTGAAGATTTTAGAATCATGCCTAACCTTTAAGAAGTAGGTCAATGAACTTCAGAATTATTCTTATTACGGTTGATTACTATTATTTTTCAACAACACAATGATAAAAATCCTCCCCACAGAGAGCCTCCAGGACGACTGTGACTTAAACTCCATTTTGTATCATTTTAATCCTTTCCAGTTCTCCTCCTCTTCTTTAATTCCCATAGAGTTATCTCATTTCAAGATACATTTTCATGGCTATATCTGCAATCAGAACATTTAGCAGTTTGGTGATGAAATCAGGGCAGTTTGAGATGTCACACTCTAACTAGTTACACTGCACAAAGCCTAACAGTTTGCTTTCTGTTTTTAAAGAAGCGTTTCATTTAGCCATACTGGTGGCGGCACATGTAATTGAAAAGAGGCATATGGAGACCAGCATGGAAGCCTAACAAACACTTCAGAGTGGCTTAAAAACTATGCTAATCAGTTTGGGAAACCATGTTCTAATCTAAAAAAAAAAAAAAAAAAAGAAAGAAAACCACACACACACACACACACACACCCCACTCCTCAAACCTAAGGTGACTTTTAAAGAAATGTAATCATTGTCAATATCACCTAACACTGATTTATTTCCCTCTGCCCTGATAAATACTGAAAATAAAATTGAATCATAGGAAAGGGAAGAAATGAGAGCGCCCGTGACCCACAGTTTCGTGGTGCGGGAATGAACTTGTAATGGCAGTAAACCGGGGCAGGGGTCCCACCCTCAGAGTCGGTGTATACTTGTCTCTGCTACAGGACAGGGAGAAGGGACACAGGCTCCACGGCACTCCTCCTCAGCAAGAAAGCGCTGAGCATTACCTGAAAACAAGGAAGGCATCAGATGAACAGACCTTTATAACAGAATGTGCATCTGCCAAGACAGAAATACACCACGAGCTTCTGGTGCTGGCACGCTGACAGTATGAGCAAGCTGTCTTAGCAGTGATTTTGCAAATCATTGGAGTTTAAATTCTATATAGGCCGTAGAGCCCCTGGAGCATCACTTTCTATATTTGGCCTCCTCATTTAGCTATGTTTGGAATAAATAGGCTATGGGTAAAAATCATGCCCTTTAAGAGTTTTGCATACACAGACTAATTCTGCAGATATATTATATGTGAACAGAATGATTGACGTAAGTCTATGCTTACACACACGCGCGCACGCACACGCGCACACACATGCACACACACGAGGCTTTCTGAATGTATTTTTAAGTTGTTTTCCTGTGTGACTTTTTCTCTCTCTTTTTTTAAGTTCAGCTCTCTGGCATTTAGTAACCCACAAGCTGCTGTTTCTTTTTCCAAATAAGTTCAGCTTGATGGTGGGGCCAAGAAAAATGAGCCCAACTGATGATTGCAATCTCGAAAGAAAATATGCTTTTTATCAGAGACCACATGTTGCCAATGCCAATTAAAGCAAAACTGGGAGATTTTATCAGATACCAACCTGGAGAGGAGAAATGATAAGCCAAGCATAGGAGAGGAAATGTAAGCTTCAGGTGGAGTTGTTGGGAAGCCCATGTAAGATGAAATGTAAAAATTTAAGGTGGAAAGTATAGCATATGTTGTAGATGTAACAATCTGCTTAGCATCTAGATAAGAAATTGGACAAAGGCAACGTGAAGGGCTCTGATTCAAGGCGATCTGTTTGAATCCTGGCTGTGCCCATGGACGACCCGAGTCACCTTCACCTCTCTGAGCCTTAGTCTCCCCATTTTTAAATCAGGAATCACAAAACTCTGTTTGCATTTTAAAAAATGATAATGTGGATTAAAGTACTAGTTTCATAATATTTGCTTGATAAATGTTGAAAGAGAGAGAGAAATTGATTAATTTCTGGACAGATGCTTCAATAAGGAGATTTTTTTTCTTTTTCTAAAGTGTTACACAACCATTTGGACACATTCATCTTATAAACATATTAGGTAACGTGTGCATTATTTTACTGTCTTCCAAAGGTTGGCAAGGAGTACTGCAATTATGTGACATGTTCTTATAGTTTTATTCCTGACATCAATTAATAACATATTCACAAGATCATCTGATCGCATTCCATAGAAAAAGAATCATTTTTCCACTATTGGGAGGTATAAGGTGTCAAGGTTAAAAGGTTTATTTTGGTTTCTCTGCCTTGGTTTCCATCATCCTTAAAATGTTTATGCCACCTGTGAAAAATTATTGTAAGGGTCAAACGAGAGGAACCATGAAAAATTGCTTGTATCCAGAATATAGTAAAGGTTAGTTCCTTTCTCCTCTTCCCTCAGGTGAGTTGAGAAACTTTTATATTTTTAAGAAGTAATAAGAATTTGTATTATGCTAAGCAAAGTAAGCCAATCAGAGAAAGAATTATCATATAATCTCTCTGATATGAGGAATTTGAGAGGCGGTAGGGGGTTTGAGATGTTTGAGAGGTGGGGTGTAGGGAGGGAAAAAAAATGAAACAAGATGAGATCGGGGAGGGAGACAAACCGTAAGAGACTCTTAATCTCAGGAAACAAAATGAGGGTTGCTGGGAAGTGGGCGGGGAGGGGTAGGTTGGCTGGGTTATAGACATTGGGGAGGGTATGTGCTATGGGGAGTGCTGTGAATTGTGTAAGACTGATGATTCACAGATCTGTTCCCCTGAAGCAAATAATACATTATATGTTAATAAAAATAAATAAATAAATTTCCAATAAAAATAAGTAGGAATTTGTTAGATGAATGAGTTGAGTCTTTAATCCTGAAAAATGGGTACAAGTGTTGAAATTCTCAGATGGAGTCCTGGGAATATTTTTGCACTTACCGAAGTGTTGCACTTAAGAGTATTTTTAGAACTTGGTGAGAATAATTATTTAAAATATAACACCATGTAAGATGCAGTAATCAAGATATAAAAAACAGGTCTCAAATATATATTTTTCATAATAAAACTTGTTCTTTATGTAAACCTACCAGTCCTCACTTGAACATCTTTTCAGTTTATAGTGAATAGAAGATACTTGTGCTGTCCTCACCCGGGATTATTTGAATACTGTATTCTGCTAATCCTAAAGTTCTGGAAATTGTTCATCTCTTTCTAGAAAGTTTCACTATACATATTTGTATGAAGTAAGAGACCAAGGATCCCTACTCAAATCATTTTTTCCTTTTTCCCTATAGGTATATTCTTTAAAGCCAATTAAGGAATTTGGAGTTTCAGGAAGCAGATAACCAGGTCCTACATGTACTATCTTGACAAAGCCAGAGGCAGCATTAAGGTCAATAAAGAAAATGGGTTTCTATTAATGTGTCATTTCAACTCCTCATATTTGGATGCAATCATAATAATCGTGTGCTTTTTGCCAACTTTCCTGGGTATTCAACTCTCCCACCTGGACCCTGAGAGTAGAGTCAGTTACAAGCTCAGAGAACTAAATACAGTGCAGCTGGATCATAAGTTTTATTGAAGAGAACATCTGTTGCTTGGTTAAGAAGTTCTTCCGTATTTTTCTATTGCATAGACCCTTAAGAGTTTTATTCCTCTTCCCACGTAGCTCCAGCTTTTTGAAATTGCATTAAGACATTGTCAAGAAAACAATGTATACCCTTCATCTGAGTTAGTCATGAAAAGAACAGTTACAATTGACCCTCGGACAACATGAGTTTGAACGGCACTGGTTCGGCTATGCATGGATATCTTCTTTTATGAATATAATACAGAACTATGAATGTAGTTTCTCTTTCTTGTGATTTTCTTAATAACATTTTCTTTTCACTAGCTTAATTTATTGTAAGAATACAATATATAATACATATAGCATAAAAAATTTGTGTTTAGTGATTGTGTATATTATTGAGAAGGCTTCTGGTCAACAGTAAGATTTTAGTAGTTAAGTTTTTTGGGGGGCCAAAAATGTGGATTTTTGACTGGAGAGTCAGTCCCCCCAACCCCATATTTTTCAAGGATCAACTGTGTTTTATACCTACAAATGTGGACTCAAGTTAGGTATACACAAAGATAATACAATATTTATTGCTCACTTTTCAAGAAATCTGGACATTGCTGTCATCAGCTGCTGAAGAGTTTATATGAACAGAATGCAATTTGTTTTCACTGGGTTCATATGTATGTGGATCTCTCTTAGTCTATCATTGTTCATCTTTATTGTTACTTGTGTTGGTAGACTTTGTTAAAAATAATGAAAGTACACTGCTAACATAATTTATATTGTAGAAAAACAAAAATCAATCTAAATATTCAATAAGGTTAAAATGATTATGAAACATTACATAATATTGTAAATATTTGTGTGATTGATGTTTTTAAAATTTGACTTATAGGCAATTATAAAGATTTATTGGGCTATACCTCACACGTATTAAATTAATTTTCAGGGAAAGAACTAGACATTCTGCATTTTTAAGAAATAGATCAAGTAATTTTGGAGAATGTTACACTAGAATGTAAGAGTAAAAGAAAGGAATGTTATTTTTTTCTTGCTACTATAATCTCTGTACATCGTAAGTATTCAATGAATTTATGCTGAACAAATGGATACATTTTTTAAAAAATTTTATTTATTTATTTGATAGAGATCACAAGTAGGCAGAGAGGCAGACAGAGAGAGAGGAGGAAGCAGGCTCCCTGCTGAGCAGAGAGCCCGATGTGGGACTCGATCCCAGGACCCTGAGATCATGACCTGAGCTGAAGGCAGAGGCTTAACCCACTGAGCCACCCAGGCACCCCAAATGGATACATTATTATATTCTACGGAAAATGTGTTATTTTCAAGAATGAATGAAAGTATATAATAACACCAAAAGGTGTTCTTGATATAACATTGGATGAAAATAGACAATAAAAAATGCATACATTCTAAGATTACAAATATTTAAAAAGGATTTAAAAAATTTTTTTTTAGACAGAGAGAGAGAGCATTAGCAGGGGAGAAGGGGCTGGAGAACCTGAGACTCCATGCCCAGCACAGAGCCCAAGTCAGGGCTTGACATGGGGCTCAATCTTACAACCCTGAGATCATGTGTCAGTTCCTTAACCAACTGAGTCACCTTAAAAAGTCATTTTAAATAGAAAAAATAACACCAAAAGCATCATCTATATAAGGAAAAAAAAATTAGGGGTGCTGGGTGGCTCAGAAAATTTAGCATCAGACTCTGGGAGTCAGCTCAGGTTATGATCTTGGTCATGGGACTAAACCCCACATCTGGCTCCACACTCAGCACAGAGTCTGCTTGTCCCTCTCCTTCTCCCTCTACACCTCCCCCTCATTCTCCCCACTCCACCCCACTCATGCTTTGTCTTTAAAATCAATCAATCTTTAAAAAAAAATAGAAATAGAATTTCATCAAAATTAAAATCTTTGTAAAAGACTTTCTCAGAAATGAAAAGACAGGAGAGAATTATTTGTAAATTAAAATAAATAAAGTACTTTATCAAGAATATGAAAAGGTCTCTTAAAACTTAGCTGTAAGAAAACAAACGCAATTTAAAATAGGCAAAAAGAGTTGACTAAAGAAAATATCTGGATGGCAAATAGCATAAGAAAAATGCTCAACAACATTAGTCATTAAGGAAGTGCAAATTAAAACACTATGAAATACTATGACACATACATTAGAGAAGCTAAAAAAGTAGTTGACAACATCAAGTACTGATGAGGATTCAAAGTAATTAGGACTCTCATACATTTCTAGTAGAGATGCAAAATGTTAGTCTCTTTAAAAACAGTTTCTCAGTTTCTTATAAAGTTAAACATACACTTACCACATGGTCCAACAGTCCCACTTCTAGAAATGAAAACTTATTTTCACACAAAAATCTGTACATGCATGTTTATAGCAACTTTATTTATAATCTCTAAACACTGGAAACAATGCAAATGTACTTACGTTGGTGAATGGTAAACCATGGTATAACCATGCAGTAAAATCTTCAGCAATACATGAAAAAAATTTAATGATTAATGCAGTTGCATTAATCTCAAATGCATTGCAGTAACTGAAAGAAGCTGGGCACAAATTGCTACAACCTGTATGATTCTATTTATATGATGTTCTGGGAAACGGAAAACTATAGGGACAGAGGATAGATCAGTAGTTGTAATTGGTAAGGGGGAGATGAAGGTTTAACTCCAAAAAGACAGCATGAGGGTATTTTTTTAGGGTAACAGAACCATTCTGTGTCTTGATTGTGATGATGATTATGTAACCCTAAGCATTCATCAAAACTCAGATCTATACATTAAAAAAGATAGGTTAAAAAATTAGTGAGCTTTATTTTATGTATACTGAAAAAAAAAAGTTAAGAAAAAAAATAGAAGAAATGGAAGAAACCCTAAAATTAAAGACAACAATCACAGTGGTATGGTAGTGAATTTCTTCTTCTTCTTCTTCTTCTTCTTCTTCTTCTTCTTCTTCTTCTTCTTCTTCTTCTTCTTTTTTTTTTGCCTTCACTTTCCAAATATTTCTCTGATTTGGTTGAAATAATTATTTCAGTAATAAGTTATTTTTGTATATAAAGTAAAAAGCTTCATAATAGCACTGTGATTAGCAGAGTCATGTGTCCTTTGGTCTTCCTCATAAATTAGCATTGCATTTGCTTTATGGAGTTAAGCATTAGTTGTGATAGGGTCTATATGGCTGCAGATCAACAGACTGGGAAAAAAAACTAATCAACCAATCTAATATTTTTCTGTATAACAACCATCTGTTTAATTGCTATATTTAATAAAAATATAACTTTTCTTTATATGCTCCTTCTTTGACCCAGGCTATTTGCCTCCCCTTTGTGTCCACTCCTCCCACATCCACACCCATACACATACCTACATGTAAACATTGCCACATACACTGAGACATATTTCCAACTTAAAAAATCCCTGCATACTGTTCAAATACGGGTTTGAAGTTATCTTCCCTGGAATCTTTCCGTGATTCCTCTGCCCAGTCTCCTTCCAAGGATTTTCCCAAAAGGCCCCTTCTCTCTGTCTGCATGGCAGAGTTCACACTGAATTTACCACATTGCATTAAAACTCTCATTACTGAGACTATGGGTTCTGGGGAACAAATGGAGGATTTTAGAAGGGAGGGAGATAGTAAGGTGGCTTAGCCCGGTGACAGGTACTACGGAGAGCACGGATTGCATGGAGCACTGGGAGTTATACACAAACAGTGAGTCATGGAACACTATATCAAAAACTAATGATGTACTGCATGGTGACGAACATAACATCATAAAAAATAATAAAACTCTCAGTACAGGTAACTTGATACATGAACTAGATTATAAGATTTTTACAGCTGGTTGTCTAATATATTTCCATACCCCCACTAATTAGACAAAAGCCTGGAACATGGTAGCTACTAGATACATTTTATTGTCCAGCCTGAGTTGAATACACTTACTGTTTTAGGGGGTATTCTCTCCATATTTTTAGACTTACAAGCAATCTTTTCTCCTTTCTCTCTTTCTCTTTCTTTCTTTCTTTCCTTCTCCCCGCCCCTTTCTTTCTTCCTTTCTTCTTTTTAAGAATGTATTTTTTTTTTAAGGGAAAACTAATCCCTCATTGCTACAAAAGGGGGTGGTTGGTATATGTCTTGTTTGAGCTGAATAGATTTCTAGAGCCATATTCCCTGCTGCGTTCATTCACTGATTACCAAGTGTGGGCAACATCCTGAGAGCTTAAGGAGGGTAGGTTGTAATAAGCCTTTCAACAATATTGACAACATGGCTGCTTCCTAAGACCTTGTCAGCTACATTATTTTGTTATTCATGAGAAAAACTATTAAGGAACCAGATAGAGCAGGTTCAAATTTCACAGAAATTAAGAAGTTAAATACTAGACAGAGACTTTGTAGAAATCACATAAGGTTAGTTGATAGGTAACATATATCTTCTGGCCTCCTGAAGAACACAAGATCATAAATGCGTAAAATCAAAATGGGTGTGAGAAATCCACCTTTTCATCCCATTATTTTATTTGTTAATTAAATCATACCCACATTTCGTCCATCTGGTTAGTAGCAGAACCATAATCAAAACTTATAGTCACAGAAACATACATAATTTAGTAATTCTTTTTATTTTAAAAATAGAACTATAAAAAAAAGAATGTATGAATGTACAATATGAGCTACTTGCATGTTTTCTAAAACTAAAAACTAAGCCTTACTGTGGTTTTCATTCCTAATGCTTCCACCCAGTATCAAGTGTGGAACAGCAGCACTGTCTTTTTAACTAATTTACTAGTAATATATTTTTTAAGATTTTATTTATCTATTTGACAGACAGAGATCACAAGTAGACAGAGAGGCAGGCAGAGAGAGATAAGGAAGCAGGCTCCCTGCTGAGCAGAGAGCCCAGGACCCCGAGATCATGACCTGAGCTGAAGGCAGGGGCTCAACCCACTGAGTCCCCCAAGCATCCCTACAAAGAATATTTTTTAAAGTACTTAAGATAAAGAGTTTGAGGATGGCTGATTCCCAAGACACAAATTCCACAGGTCAAGGATTCTTTGTCACAGGAATTAGCTTAATCCTGTTGAGCAGGACTAGGAGAAGTCTAACATCTGATGAAGCCCTGCCCTACAGTAGACAAAGAGAAGCTTAACTTGCTGGAATTATCAGTGTCTGCAATACCAAAAAGACAAAATCTTCATGCATACATTGGGAAAAAATATCCAACTTACATCCTTGAGTCTTATGGCTCCATGCCACCAGTTGTCAACAAGGGTGACTCACAAGCCTGCTAGCGCTGCATACTCTCAAAGACAGGTGGCCCAGGAACCACAGCACAAACAAGCTCTACTCCCTGCTCATCCTAGGGAAACATGGATTCAGTGTGACACTTGCATTTGACCCATAAGCAGAAAGTTTCACCTGATAGAGGGTGACCCCATTAAAAATTAATACCTGTCTCTTCCATCCCAAGCTTCCTTGGTTTAGCAGCACAGTATCCATTAAAGATATTACAGGGGAACTCAATCACTTGTCCAAAGGAGATAGTGAATTAAAAAGTGCTCTGGGGGTAGAGGTAGTATCTCTATGGATAACAAGAGACCCATCAGGTTCAGTTCAAAAGAGCAGAAGTGACAAAGCCAGTCCCTATAGACCATCAATTACCTCTAACTAAAACAGCAACCACGTTTCTCAGAGAGACACTGCATTCAGCTAGGTTTTCAGCTTTAGCTTCAGTGCCTATCTCCCAAGCCCCACCGCCCTTGAGTCTTAGGCCCATTTGAACTTCTGCAGAGATGATAGATATCCAAGCCTGAGTGGTTCACACACTTTTGATTTAAAAATTCAAACATGCTCCTCTGTCACTCTTGGTGCAAGAAATACTCCTGTGTTTTCTCTTCTTTTCTTTTCTTTTTTTTTTTTAAATAGAAATTGAATTAAACAGCATGCTTTCCAAACAGATAGGAATGCTAATTAAAGGACAGACTTCACAGCCACATAAAAGCAGCCCCACACAAAAGTCTTCTCATTCCATCTCAAATGTGGTGTTAACGACTTGGTCAGACTGGGCTTGCATGAACTCTGCTCACTAAAGATAGAACAACATCAAACAGTCCTAGCAAAGAAAAGTGAATTCACAAATTTAAGTAATCATCTCCTTACATTTCTATTATGATTTGTGCTGTTTGATTGGTATGGGCATAAGCTAATGTCTTGATTACAGATGCCAGCAAAGAAAGTGTTAGAGGAGACAGGGTTTGTTCTGAGAAAAGCAAAAATATAATGCCGAAATGTGATCTGACTGCTGAAATTTTAATGTACTTTTTGTTATTGCTCACTAGAACAAAAGGTTTAATCAGGAGAATATCTTAATTTTAAAGCCACAACACAATAGAAACATAAACACAGCATAACCTTTACTTTTACTATATTTTCCCTAATTTGAGCATCATTTATTCATTCAAGAAGCTGATACTGAGTGTAGCAGGCCCCATGCTTTGTATTAAGGACACAAAGGTGAATAAGTCATGGTCTCTAATCCCCAAAGATGACACTCTAGGGAGGATGGAGGATGTTTGAACAGATGGTTACAGAGTAAGATAAGGAAGACAACTGCAGCTAAACGCACGGATTATTCTGAGTATCTTCCCTTGACTGAGAAGTATGTGTTGGTGTGGCTGCAGGGGAGGGGGTACTGATTTCTGGTAAATTTCTGGGAAGAAATTTCTGGTAAAGGGCAAAGAGGAGGTAAAATAATATTTCAGATGGACAGGGCATGAGATCGGGGCAGTGTGTCAGTGCTCTAAATATTTCAAAATTACTCGAATGCTCAGAATTCAAATGTGCAGCCGGAGCTGATGGTGGGATTGTAGGCAGCAGCCAGGTCAGAATGGCCCGGCCCACGATGCTAAAAATGGTACTCTCTGTTCTCTAGGTTGGAAAGTGATCAGTCTCCGGTGGAGGGTTGGAGTGTGCAGGGTGACAAAGAGCCCAGGTACGTCTGTAAAGGTCTCTGGTTCAGAACCACATATTTGTTCGCTCAACAAATAATTGTTGCATGCTCCCCTTGTGTCGGGCCATGCTTTGGGCGCTGAGGGTGCAGTACTGAACAAGACAGGCAAGCTCTCTTCTTTGTAGAGAGATTGATAGTGAACAATTTGAGAATATTAAGTCAGATTTAAAAATATTCTGGCTGTTATGTGGAGAATGAGCTTGATGGGGCCAAGGCTAGAGGCAAAGAGGCAAGTCAGGGGCTGTTGATAGTCTGAGATAGTCTAGGGGGAGTCAAAGGGTAGATGGTGGGAGTATGCATGGACAGAGCGATAAATTCTAGACATATTTAGAAAGAAAAATCAACAGGGCGTGATTATTGGAGGTAAGGTATGGTGGAGTTGGGGCAGAGGAGGGAAGGAAAATTGGTAGACGGTAGCTCCAGGAGGTCAAGATAAAGAACACATTAGATGTCGTCTGTCTTTATCCAAGACCACAGTGTAAAAGACCTGGGAAAACATACATAGCTTTACATGCAGGATGGCATACAAGACCAATGTTTCATAGGGACCACATTAAAGATGGTCCCACAGCGATTCATCTACATTGCCCTAGAGAAGATAAACACCTAGTGACACACCAAAAGAATTTCAGAAACAGGATATTTCTATTTTCTCTCATGAAGGAAGATGTGCTATTACACTAGCAGAGGGTTTAAATGAAGGACCTCAAAATTTCTGAAATTTTGAACTTATCCTAATGTCCCATCTCTATTTCTATGTCAGTCGTTGCTCGTATGAACACTGACATGGACTAACTGTGGCTCAGGTGAGCAAACAATGCAACTGACACTTCATTTTCCTCTGCCAATAACTCGGGAGGGAAGGACTCCACAAATTAGGTTGACACATGGTGTCTAGAAAGAATTAATTCCCACTCGGCTCTGGGCAGACTTACAAGCTGGGCTCCATCCATAAAGACTGATGGGAATTCTGAGGATGGGTTTGTGTGGTGCTATTTTCTATTGCCGTCGACAACTGGGCATAAGGATACCAATCACCAAAGAGCACCTTGTTGTTTTGCGGCTGTATCGTCCAGAGACCTCGGGAATTGTTCCACATTTGGAAGTTGGTCTTGACCTGCATTGGGTAGTTTGGCTGTACTTGTCATGTTGATATCTTCTGGCAGGAACACTGGAACACTTAGTCACTTATTGTAAGGGCTTTATCAGAAGACAAAAATATTTTGGGTATGCCAAATCAAATTATAATGCACTTGAACAGGCACTACCCATCTTTCACCCACGGTTAACATTCATTGTGCAGCGTCAGAAAGATTTGGATTAAGAGACATTAGGAGAAAAAAAAATATATATATATATATATATTTATATTTAAATGTTTCCTGTTGAAACCAGTGTTGCTTAAGGAGCAGTTACCCAGCGTAACTGGTAGATTAATTGCACTCACAGTACTCTCTAATACATATTGGCTGGAATTCAAAGTAGCTTTAGGCAAAATTATAAAGAAGGCCAAATTTTATCTTTGGAATCCCCTTGTTTTCAATTTACTCCTTCATTCATTCAATGTTTACTGAGTACCTAGTATGTACTAGACACTAGTCTAAGCAAAAAGTTCCTACCCTTGTGGGGATTACCTTCAGGCTTCTTTCAGTTCTTCTCATTCCCAGCCCTCCGTTTATCCCCTTGCTCTAGCTTTCCCAGAAATACAAAATACGTTTATTCTCTTATCTCATTTCTCCACTGAAACATATCTCATTCATTAATGATTACCTTTCTAGGGTTTTCTGGAAAAAAAAAAAAAAGAAAGAAAGAAACTCATCTCAAGACATTACTATAACACTTGGTAACTCAGTTCTGTAACTCGCTGATGTGAGAAATAGGAAAGTGGAAACATTTCAGAATCTCCGTACCAGACCATGGAATGTGAAAGCTCTAACCCCCGGACAGAGGACAGAGCGGGGGCAGCACAGCCCCGCCGGAAGAGGCTGAGTCCCGAAGCCAGACAGATTTGAATCCCAGCTGCTCCTCTGGCTGATGGCGCAACTTAATTTGCCTAAATACAGTTTCTAGACTTCAGTAAGGAATGCTAGCAAAGGATTAGAAATAATATATATATATATTCAGTGACAGGAGAAAGTAAATGGTCAAGAAATAATTATTACAATTTTATTTCCTGGAGATTAAAAATAAGGAATGTTTCTGCCATCAGTCCCATTTCTTCAGTGACTATATTGCATGTGTATTGGTCTTGGGGCTCATGGCACAATTAAAGGCCGCTAACTGCAGATCTATTAAGATCTATTCAGTTTTGGGGGAGAGGAGAATTTTTTTAATTTTGAAATAATTATTATAGAGTTAGCTTCTTGCTACGTAGAACTCTTCATTTTGCTAAACCATTTGAAAGTGAAATTGCTGACCAGGTGTGCTATTAACGCAATTTTAGCATTGATTTCCTTCAAAGACATTTTATGATGTAACCACAAGACCGTATAAATCAAGCTTCATAATATGTCCATATTATATATTTCAATCTTCAAATTCTCAGACCCCATTCAAGTTTCACCATTTTCCCAATAATGTACTTCATGGTAAAACAATCCAGTCCAGAACAACACATGGCATCGACGAGTCACCTGTCTTTAACCTTCCGCAGATCACGACGATTACAACAATCACAATAGTGCCTCCGTCTGCCCTTGTCTTTCATGACTTTGACAGTTTTGAGGATAACAGGCCAGTTACCTTGTTGAATATACCTCAGTTTGTTTTTCTGATATTTTCTCCAAGTTTGGAGTCACGTTATTCGTCTTTGGCACAAATACCACAGAAGTAACGCTGTGCTCTCATCGCAGCTTTCCAGGTGACACACACTTTCAATCTGTCCTGTTACTGAGGAGTGGTGATTACTGTTGTATCTACTATACTCTTCCATATTAAATTAACACATTTTTTGTGGGGTGGTACTTCGAAACCACATGTTTCCTCTTTCTTAACTTGATATATTCATTTATTTATTTTCATATTATTTAAAGTCATGGATTCCAACTTCATTCTATGCATTATAATCCCATATGAGCATTCCTTATTTTGATGCTAAAATTATTTAAGATTTGGCCAGTGGGAACTCCTTCAGGTGGAGTTCTGAGTCCTTTGGAGATGTCTCC
Organism: Lontra canadensis; assembly: GCF_010015895.1. Lineage (NCBI taxonomy): Eukaryota > Metazoa > Chordata > Mammalia > Carnivora > Mustelidae > Lontra > Lontra canadensis. The sequence goes on from NW_022630995.1 coordinate 3,417,729, forward strand.
ATCATTCTGCAGCCCCACAAGACACTCCAGCCTCATCTTTCACTTTCTTGGCCCTAGACCTAAGAATCAGCCATTTCTTCAAGGAACTTTTCTTCTTTTAGTGAAATATCCAGAAGCCAGTGTCTGCTGCTGCTGTTGGGGTATCTTTGCTCAGTCCCTCACAGTGGACAGAGGGAGAGAATATAAGTATGTGGATATAGATTTGGATTTATTTCCATATATATTGAAAGACACTGAAAAACATGAGATCACACCAATATTTTGAAATCCCATCAAACACCATGGGGAAGGAAAAGAAAAAAAGTAGAAGTTAAGGAAAAGGAGAGGAAGGTGAAGAAGGGAAGAGAAGGAAAGGGTGAAAAAAAGGAAAGGGAAGGGGACTTAAGAGGGAAAGGAAGGGAAGAGGAAAAAGAGAAGCAGAACTCTGTGATGTTTTTAGATACCCCTTTAGAAGAATGTAGAGAAGAAAAATTCACATTTCAAAGGGAATGACCGCAAAGGCTTAAAAAATGTGTTTTCTGTTTGTCTGTTTTTTAGTTTTCTTGCTTACACTCGACAGTCAGGCTTATGCCCTCCTATACCTCTTTCTGCCTTTTCATGAGAATGTGAAGAAGATTTGAGGATGGTCTGGACCAACTGTCAGTCAACTGACCCCCAGATTGAATGAGACTCGGCCAAAATAAGCAGACCAATCTACCCAATCCACAACTGTCAGCACATGGGAAGCCCAGCTGGGACTAGGAGAACCTCCCAGCTAAATTGTAGTCCTGTGAACAATGATAATTTGGTTATTATTTTAAGCCACTGAGTTTGGGGTCCAGTGTTATACATCATTATTCTGGTTTGTTGAATTAAGCTAGAAGTTATGCTTCAAAATCAGAAATACTCTTCCCCTGTCAATTTATATTTTCTGTAGCACTTAATATTCTATAGGCATTGTTTAACTCAAAGATGAGTAAATGGACTGTGGTTAGGTTTCAGGGTAAGCTAGATGTATATGACTGACACCATTAGAGTAGAATCCTATCATTGTTTGATTCACTAAATGGCCACAGGCTACAATCCAGAGCCACATGGTGAGCATTTCAAGAGCACAGACAATGTATCATTTTTCTTTGTATATCTAGCACCTGGGAGAGCCCCTACTACACTTGCAATAGTGTAGGAACTCATTCAGAAAGTGAGTGAATAAAAAGACAAGTGAATTCTGGTCAGTTATTTTAAAAGTTGAGCAAAATAAGTATTTATTTAATAAAAGAAGGAATGAGGATTCAAATTCACTGAACAGAAAATTCTTTGTTTAAAACAGTCCTTATAAAATTAAGGAGTAGAAAAAAAAAAAGCCAATAGACCTGAGTCTATAAATGAAGAAACCTGTTAGAATAAAGGAGAGCTGACAAATATTGAAGAAAGGGGCAGTTTTATAGTGCAAACATCATGGCAGAAGAGTTAGAAAAGAAAACATTTCATTTTGCTGAAAATCAGCATCCCTGGAAGTTCTCAGTGTATAACTTACATGTCACAAAATCCTAACGAGAGCCTGACATGCAGGTGTATTCTCCAGGTGAGTACACAGGCAGTATCCCAGGACTCCTGAGTTCCTGTAAAGCTGGCAACATTGCCTCCGAAGAGGGTGCACGTAGTTGTGTTTCCTGTGATCTCAGCAGAAATCAATTTTGTTAGCATCCTTTAAAAATAAATGTAGAAGCTTGACTTTCTTCTCCCATGTTCCAATTAAAATCAGGATTTTAACAATTATTTTCAGGAACCCAGTTGATGTTGATACATTACTATGCGGATAGCTCTGTGTTGTAGCAATGATGTTTTGTGCTTGGATGATAATAACTGTCAAAATGCAAGGGGTTAGTGAACAGGACCCACGGGGAATGGCAGGATGACACTCTATGCAAGACATTCTGCTAATAGGTCTGAGAGCAATTACTGTATGGTTTATGATCACACCACTTAACCCTCTCACTCTCAGACTGGAGGAAGCTTAGCCAGCAATTCGCTGGAGGAAATTTTCAGCATTCTGTGTTTTACTGATAAAGTCCGCTTAAGAGGCATGTAATGAAGACTGTCAAATATGTCTGCACGCTGGAGACGTGGACGTGGTCTATAACATGACTGCCGCACCGCAGGTGAGCAAGCCAGAGGAGGCTGGGGCCCCTCATTCTACCCGCTCCGGAACCAGCCTATTCCGATTATTTGCATTTCTAGCTTTAAGTTCACTTGACCAGTTACACTTCTCTTGCTTTCACACATGCTCCTTCCCGTCAGCATTAAGGTTTCATTATTTTCAACTTAGAGTGTTTTTATGGCATCGTGCTAGCTCTTATTTTCTTTGAAGAACATGTAATTGTATGAGTCGTGTTTACAGAAGACAATATAAGCCCTTGGTAATCATCTCTCACCTACTACCCAACATTCTTTCTAAAATATTCCAAATCTGCTACCATCTCCCTTCCTGCCAACCAGTATGGTGCCTTGGTTTCTCAACTCCTTAGTTTTTTCCGTATTCCAAATCATGTTCTGTAACTTGTTTACCCCAACATCTACAATCAAGAAAGAACCACAGGTGATCTTCAGATTAAACCATAACAAAGTGTGTGTGTGTTATCAACCTTGCACAAAAAATCATAAATAAATATGATTACTGAACAGAAGCTTCATAATTTGTAGATTTGGAGAAAGATAGTGATAATATGGTAAAGGTTAGATGTGATATTGAGGGGCACCTGAGTGGCTCAGTTGGTTGGGCGACTGCCTTCGGCTCAGGTCATGATCCTGGAGTCCCAGGATTGAGTCCCGCATCAGGCTCCTTGCTTGGTGGGGAGCCTGTTTCTCCCTCTGACCTTCCACCTCTCATGCTCTCTCTCTCTCTCTCATTCTCTTCCTCTCAAATAAACAAATAAAATCTTAAAAAATATATAGATGTTATATTGAACCACATTTGATTGGGAGAGTTTCTGAGCCCATAAGATTCACGTAGAATAAGTTTCTAATTCTATCCATCATGGCTGCCAGTGACTCGCAATTTGAAATGACAATAAAAATATTATCATCTAATTTGGTCAGTACATATAACAGGCATTTTACAAATGACCTCTGTGAGGTCCTTCTAACAAATACATGTTTGGTGTAAACAGACTACTTTTTTCTCCACAATCTCATACAACAAATTTAGCTTTCTTTTGTGTAATACTTGATTGAACCAATTTGCAAAATAGAAGTATTATTGCCAATAATAGCTTTCACTTTTTATCACTTACTATGAAAGTTATTTGAGGTGTCTGTTAAGTTGAGGTGTGTGGTTGAGAGCCCCAGCCATGGATTATAGGTACATTCGTACAGCTTGTAAGTCTAGAGAGTACTATTGACACTTTATTCATGATCAGTAGATACATTTGTATACATCTATATCTCTATATATTTGTATGTATCTTTAAAATACTTTTCACCACTAAAGTTTGTAATGGAAGGACAGCTTTCTTTAATTCTACAAAGGCACTGTTAAGGCCAGCTTCTGGATCCAGCTCTCTTTTGTTGCCATGGATTTCTGGACATATGCACACGTTATTTTAATGAAACAACCTCCCCCACAATTGAAAATTAAATTAGATTGAGTGAGGAATACCAGGCTTATCAATAGGAAATGATGCTATTTTATAATGGCCGTCCTGATGGAAAAGGATAGCATGTTGGATCTCAGACCCAAATCGGGGAAATGCAGAAGTTTTTCTGGAGGAAGTGCCATCTGTGGAGTGACATGCAAGAGAGGTGGAGTTAGCCAGACAGGTAATGGAGAAAGGATTCCAGAAGAAGGGAAAACGTCCGGAAGGCTGTAGATAAGAAAGAGAAGGGGAACTGAGAAGAAGAGAAGTTATCCGAGCTGGTGGAAGATGGGACCCGACAGTTAAAGTCCAGATTTTCAACGGCTCATGAACTGTGGTAAGGAGTTTGAACTTGGTCCTGGGAACAATGGAGAGCACAAGGTAAGGTTAGTAAATAGGCAGAGGGCAGCCAGTTAGAGATTTGGGGTCTTGTTGTGTTAATTACTTTGGTTTTTATCCAAACAGTATGTTTACAACATGGGAGAACAGATTGACATTTCAGGGAGAAATAGATAATTCAGGATAACCAGAAATGTGGGGGGAAATGATGAGAAGAAATAGGAAAGGCGAGGAGAAGGGTCATGTGCTTGCAAGAGATGATTCTTAGGTATCAGAGAAACTGGAGGCAGAGGGTTGATGAGAGGAGGCACCTCCGAGGACAGCCGGCAGTCGGAAATGGACCACTTTATCAAGAAAAACTGGTGTGTGTGTGTGTGCGTGTGCGTGCGTGTGCGTGTGCGTGTGTGTGTTTTAGAAGCATGTGTTTTTCCCTTCCCTGGCATGTTCTGAAAAGTGAGAAAAGTAGGGTTATGTAAGATAGGAATTGAGAAGACCCAAACAGCTGTAAAACCCACTGTATTTGGGATCATCTCGCTGGTCCAAAGAAGTATCCGAGGGTCTCGCAAGAGGATCTCTGGGTCAATATGGGAAGGTGGTGACACCCGAACTGGTTTGTTTTGTTTTGTTTTTTAAACAAGAGCATGGCAGTGTAAATCTGTTTATTCATTAAACAAATATTGATTGCATATCTTCCATGTACAAGGGACTATGTTGGGCACTGGGTATATATTGGCAAGGAAGACAAATACTGTCCCTGCCCTCATGGAACTTAGTCTACTCGGGGAGATAAACATCAGACACATAACTTTAAAATTATTATTCATTTTGAGAGTGTATAGCAAGGATTTCTACTAACCTTTGTGTATTTAAGGAAGTAATGTTTGAATGTACTGTGGGCCAAATTGTGTCCCCCCTGAATACATGTGTGGAAGTTTTAACCCTCACTATAACTGTATTTGGAGACAGAGTCTTAAGAGGTAACCAAAGTTAAATGAGCTTATAAGGATGGGGCCCCAATCCAACAGGACTGGTGTCTTCATAAGGAAAGAAGATACGCCAGAAGCATGCCTGCTCAGATCGCCATAACAGAATACTGCTGACCGGGTGGCTTAAACAATGGGAATTTATTTCCTCATATTTCTGGAGGCTGGAAGTCCAGGCTCAGGGTGCCGGCAGAGTCAATTTCCAGTGAGACCTCCCTCCTTGGTTGCAGATAGTCACTCCTTCCCTGAACCGTCTTTCTAGGCTTCAAAGAGAAGGCACGTCTCATTCTTCTTGTCATTACTGGTCACCAAGCAGTACGTAACAGCCTGTGTAATTACATATGTATGCATGAATCTTGATTGAATAAATACTTTTGCACTGTCTACCACAGTAACATTTTCTTCCTCACAGAAACCTGACAAGGTAGGTAATAGCATTCTCTCCATTATACAGGCAGGGAAACGGAGGCACAGAGTAGATGACAGAAAAGTAGGATTTGTTTTTGAAGGTTGGTCTCCCCTCACCATAACCATTATAATGTGTTTAATTTCCCTTATTTTTAAAGATATTTAAGTGAGATAGCATGGACAAGCTGTGCTCAAGAGACTCAGATGTAAGAAGACCAGCTTCTGGATCCTGTCGGTTCTAATGAGCTCCCAGAAATGGGCTCCAGGTCGGCTGCATTACAGTCCCCACCTCCTGGCAAGGAACTCTTTGATTAAAAAAATAAAACTCGGGGTGCCTGGGTGGCTCAGTGGGTTAAAGCCTTTGCCTTCAGCTCAGGTCATGATCCCAGGGTCCTGGGATCGAGCCCCACATCGGACTCTCTGCTCCTCGGGGAGCCTGCTTCCTCCTCTCTCTGCCTGCCTCTCTGGCTATTTGTGATCTTTGTCTGTCAAATAAATAAATAAAATCTTAAAAAAAATGTTTAAAAAAATAAATAAAATTCATGCAGTATTTTAGAAGGACCCCAAGAATAATCCATGGTAAGTCCAGCCAGTGTCAGATGGTCTGAAGACTGAGGGGGTCCACTTGGACAGAACACCTGCAGCCCGCGTAGGGGAGTCAGGGCAAGGAGCTCCCTGGGGGCCCTCCTGAGGAATTCAGATTCCCACTCCCTGGCCTCCCACTTACCCTCTTGAAGAGACAAGGACGGGGTCTTATAAATCTGCTGTTTAAACAGAGCAGGTTACAGATAACGGGAGAAACCACCCTTGACTTTCCCAGACCTGCCTTGCAGCAGCCCAGCCGCCCTGTGTGTGGCTCACAGCAAGGAGGAGCTCCTGAAGACATGGCGCCTGTGGCAGGGAGTCGCTGGGCCGTGGGGAGGAAGGCTGGGCCCCACCCACCCGTGCAACACTTGCTCCCGGAGATGTTAGCTTCTTTTTTATAAAAGTGAGGCTTAAAAAGAAACTTAAACCTTTAAAAAAAAAAGTGGATAATCACAACTTGATCAAAGGAAACATGGTGATAAAATGGTAAAAGAAAAAATAAAAATAAAGAAGAAAATAAAAATAGCTAAAATAAACAATATGGCATGAATGGGAAAAACTGTTCAACAAAACATATCTACAACCCAGTACAAATGGTGTGGGATGTGTCAAGAGTGAGGGCAGGGGCTGGGGACCAGTGGTGCTCTGCATTTTTCCCTTCCTGGCCCTTCTTCCAGGTACAGCCCCAAGTAGTTCTCTAAGCCTGGAAGCATGAGACCTTCGGAGAGAGTCCCTCTGTAGGAAGCCTCAGGCAAAGCCCTGAATCTGCCTTCCCTGCCTAACCCAGATGCCTTCATACCCAAACTTCTAACAGATATTTAATCAACACACAGAGCACCCGAGGAGCCTCTGGTATCCAGTAGTACAGTGAATACAGAAGAAAAAAAAAACAGACATTTTGGCGAGAATGTGGAGAAAGGGGAACCCTCCTACACGATGGTGGGAATGCAAGCTGGTGCAGCCACTCTGGAAAACAGTAGGAGGTTCCTCAAAAAGTTGAAAATAGAGCTACCCTATGACCTAGCAATCGCACTACTGGGTATTTACCCTAAAGATACAAACGTAGTGATCCGAAGGGGCCCGTGCACCTGAATGTTTATAGCAGCAATGTCCACAATAGCCAAACTATGGAAAGAACCTAGGTGTCCATCAACAGACGAATGGATAAAGAAGATGTGGTATATATATACAATGGAATACTATGCAGCCGTCAAAAGAAACGGAATCTTGCCATTTGCGATGACGTGGATGGAACCAGAGGGTATTATGCTTAGTGAAATAAGTCAATCAGAGAAAGATAATTATCATATGACCTCCCTGATATGAGGAATTTGAGAGGCAGAGCGGGGGGTTGTGGGGAGTAGAGAGGGGGGAACAAATGAAACAATATGGGACCGGGAAGGGAGACAAACCATAAGAGACTCTTAATGTCAGGAAACAAACCGAGGGTTGCTGGGAAGTGGGTGGGCAGGGAGAGGGTGGTGGGGTTATGGACATTGGGGAGGGTCTGTGCTATGGTGAGAGCTGTGAATTGTGTCAGACTGATGATTCACAGACCTGTACCCCTGGGGCAAATAATACTTTAGATGTTAATTTAAAAACATCAAAACAAAACAAAACAAGAAAAAAAGAAATACCTCAGCCCCCATCTGCCTGAACTTGCCTTAATTCTCCTGCTGTTGAAGAAGAACGCATAGTTTCCCTGTCGATCTTCGCTTAGCCAGCCACCTGTCCTCACAAGGCCCAGTGTAGTAATACTATTGTTGGTGTTCCCGACAAAAACCATGGCATCTGTTGCATGGTAATTGTGTATGTGTACATGCACACATGTGCATGTGTGTGTGCATCTGTGTTACATTTGAACCTGTGTTCTCTATTAACTTTTTTAAATGGTTCTGATTTAGGCAACCCCTGAGTAGGTTGCATCAACAGCCCTGATTCGTTACTCTCCCCCGCCGATAGTCAAGCCCTTTGCCATGTATCAAAGCCCAATTAAAATATTAACCTCACGTGGAAACTACCCCTCAGACACACCGGCACCAGTTTGACCAAATGTCGGGGAACTCTGCTCCAGTCAAGGTGAGACATGAAATCCACCATCACACCACGTGACTGCAGTTACTCCCACCAAAAATATGTGCTGTTTCCTTGACTTTAGCTCGGCCGTGACTACGTGACTTGCGCTGACCTTTGGAGGGTTAGCAGGCATGTCATGACCTAAGGCCAAACAAGCCTTTTGGTGCTTCTGCCTGGGCGCTTGCTTCTCTTCCACGACTCTGGGTATACCCTGCTAGGCCTCTGCGGAAACCAGCAACCCAGGAAGCAGAGGTGAGTCACCCCCGCAGAGCTCAGCCTGAAGGAGCCGACCGACCTCAGCCAACCCACACCCACGTTACCTAAGTGAAGGTTTGTTGTATGACTCTGAGCACTTCTGGGATTTTTTTATGCGGGCCCACGGTGCTCACACTGAGCCATGACAACATCCGTTTTGTTTACATGGACATTTTGTGTCCGTTCTACATGTTCATCTGTTGCCAGCTTTCCCCTACCACGGCTCTTTGATCTGTTCCGTAAAGACACCCTGAATTATTATGAGAGCACAGATATTTTACTGAGGTTTACCATAGGTTTAATACCTACTTTCTCAAAAGACTGTAATGCACACTTTCAGTCTTGGTGGTTACACACGACGAGTGAAACTCACCCAGTACTCTGTAAGTGTGCAATGTCCAGAAACACAATACTCTAATGCAAAAGACTGAAACTCTGCAACACATGGAGGAGATCCTGGTGGTCCCTGCTCACAACCTTTTGATGTCTCTCCACCAGTGTACAGAAAAAAAATCCAGAATTCTTAACCTGATAGCTGGGCTCCATGCCATCTGGTCTAAACCCCTCTTCTTGCCTGGTGTAACGTATAAGTTAAATGGCAGAATTAATGGGTTGTAATTATAAAAGTAACTTGCTTTTTATCTTTTACCGTCCCTTTACAACTCTTCAATGTAAAAATTCCTTTCCCTACCCCAAATGCAAACTTAGACAATCTCATGGCCATTTTTCCTCTTAGATTTTTTTTTTCTTACACCTCCTTTAAGTTATAATCACGATCGGAATCCAGTGACTAAATTTGCCAGTTGAACATGTCAATCAAAGCTCTACGTTGAGGTAATGTTAAATTTCTTTCCTTCCCCTGAACTGGGTCCTGGGATAAACTACTCCTTGCAGGAGAACAGAGGGAAGAAGTTTCCCCTTTTGTCTCATTCACTTCTTCCTTCACGAGTCCGCTGGTGTTTTGGACCTTGCTAAGGTAGAAGATGGAGTAGGAAAGAGAGGTAAGGGAAAGGTCAAGCACTCCTGAGGAGACATGTCCATAAATATGTTTCTAAGGGCGATGTCCAAGGGATTACTGCCTATGTTTTCTTTTAGGACTTTTATGGTTTCAGGTCTCACATTTAGGTCTTTAATCCATTTTGAGTTTATTTTTGTGTATGGTGTAAGAAAGTGGTCCAGTTTCATTCTTTAATTTTTTGCATAGCACAGGAAGCCATCAATAAAATGAAAAGACAACCTAGAGAATGGGAGAAGATATTTACAAATGATATATCCAACAAGGGGTTAATAGCCAGAATATATAAAGAATTTATGCAATGCAGCAACAAAAATACAAAAATCTGATTTTAAAATGGGCATAGGACTTGAATAGACATTTTTCCAAAGAAGACATACAGGTGGCCAACAGACACACAAAAAATGCTCAATGTCACTAATCATCAGGGAAATGCAAATCAAAACCATAATGAGATATCACCTCACACCTGTCAGGATGGCTAGTATCAAAAAGACAATAAATAACAAATGTTAGTGAGGTTGCAAAGAAAAAGGAACCCATGTGCACTGTTGATCAGAATGTAAATTGTAAAGCTACTGTGGAAAGCAGTTTGGGTCTCCCAAAAAATTAAAAATAGAAATACCATATGACCCACTGATTTCACTTCTGAGTATTTATCCAAAGAAAAGGAAAACATTAATTTGAAAAGATATATAACTCCTACATTTATTGCAACTTTATTTATAATAGCCAAGATACAGAAGTCACTCCAGCGTCCACTGACAAATGTATGGATGAAGAAGATGTGCTATATATAAATATGTATATAGCCATTAAAAAAGACCCTGAGATCTTGCCATTTGTGACAACATGGATGGACCTAGAGCATATCACACAAAGTGGAATGAAACAGAGAAAGACAAATACCATACGGTTTTACTTAAATGCGAAAACTAAAAATGACACAAATGAACACAAAAAACAGAAACAGACTCATAAATTCAAAGAATAAACTAGTGGTTGCTGGAGGGGAGGTTGGTAGGGGAAGGGGATTGAGAGGTACAGACTTCCAGCTATAACATACGTAAGTCACAGGGATGGAGAGTACACCGTGGAGAATATATAAATCGTCTCATGCTTCTGATCCTGGCCAATGTTTAAAACTGCCTCTTCCTTCGAATGCATATTTCTGCATGTAAGCAGGGCTTCCCCTTCAGCAGACTCCCCCAGCCCCTAACAACCTGGGTCCGCTTGTTTTGTAAGGCCGCTATCTGGGCAGGATCCTTTTTAAAGTAACAACCCAACTCAGTTTCCATGCCTGGCCCTTCAAATTTACAGGCACCTGAGTGGCTTGAGGAGGACGGCTCCATCCCAGATGTGACTCCTTTGCTGTATAAACTATTGGCAGAGTCCGTAGCCCCAAAAGGGCACCTATTTTAGGTCCTGTGAGTTGCCCCATGGAGTCCCCTTGCTAGGAGTATCTGGGGGGCTCGGTTAAGTGTCTGCCTTCAGCTCAGGTCATGATGCCGGGGTGCTGGGATCCGGGCTCTGATGGGCTCTCTGCTCAGAGGGGAGCCTTAGTAGTCTGTGAGCCCCCGGAGCTGAGAGAATTTGCCTCATTCCTCTCTCTATATCCTTCAGTGATCAGTTCAGTGTCGTGGAGAAACTAGATGCTCAAAATGTATGTGTTCCGTGTAGTGCTGGGATACTGTGCTTCTCTTCAGTGTCCAAAACATTCCCAATTACAGTTTCATTCAAATTAAAAGAGATTTGATGGGACATTCATTACTTAAAAAGTAACATTTATTAGTCTGTGTGTTGTGATTAGAGCTTTAATGTCATCAGGAAGAACTTTAATCTGACTTCATTTTCACTCCATTAAAAATCTTGTAACAATGTTAATAAATTAGATCTCCAGAGTCATAAAAGTATATGTCATCGCCCCAATCTGTGTGCATTTGACCAGCATTTGGATATTTAGCATAGTTTTAGATTTGGGAATATTCACCATTTATGCAAATTAATGTTTTCCATGATCTTAATGAGGCCACACAAAAGTATAAATTGTATAATTTTGGTCATTCCTATAGTCCATGACACTAATAAACTGGGGACTACACTGTAGCAATTAAAGTTCATTACTTTGCTTAAAATGAACACTTTCTATTGTGAGCTCATCACAGACTTGCCTTTTTTACGCAGAATTGTAATTAGACATCATAAAGAAACTGAACTAGAATTATTGTTTTAGGAAAAAAGGAGACTTAAGGGAACGAAATAAACCCAAACACGTAGACGTAGCATTAATAAGGCATGGTCATGAGGCGTAAATGCCCTCTTATGCACAAGATTTAATTACCAAGATTCTCAATTTAGAATCATTCAAGGAGCAATATTTACCAATTTATAAGTAATTTTTTTGTTTATAGACATGTAAAAAAGCCTTAGAATAGAGAAAGGAAACAAACAAAGAGTTAAATAGTCTGGAGAAAAAGGCAACCTCATCGATGCTCAAAGGCTCCCTTTCCTGGATGCCAACACAACAATACTTAGGATGGAAAAACTTATTTCATGCATATACTAAGTGAATACCTTTAATATGACAAGGAAATCTGTAGCTTTCTATGTATTTATTTGTTTTTTTCATTAACTTTGTTCTTATATTTTTCTGAATTCCCTAAGAAACAAAAAAGAATTACTGGAAGTCTGAGAGATTATGAGGTAGTTCATTGAAAGATTGGATTATTTTTTAAATTTTTTATTTTTTTTAATTTAAATTCAATTAGTCAACATGTAGTACACCATTAGTCTCAGATGTAGGGTTCAATAAGTCATCAGTAGCATATACTGCCCAGTGCTCACCGCATCACGTGCCCTCCTTAATGTCCGTCACCCAGTTACCCCAAAAGATTGTTTTCAAGGATGAAATGTACTACCTAGAAAATTCATATTCTCTTGTATTTTCTCCTATGATATGAGGCAAGTAAGAGCCCTCAGCCATGAATAATGATAGTTACCTTTCATAAAATGCCAAGTATGCATATAAGCTAGAAATCATTGTTCACAATAACCCTGAATATAGGTGTTATTATTCTCATTTAAATAAGTAAGCCCATTCAGAGAACTAACACAGTAAAGCCAAGATTTGAATTTCCGTCTCTCTGTCTCTAAAGAGCACATTCTGTCCCTGCTGTATCCCACCACAGCTGGGAAATGTTGCTGTTACTCTATTTGCTCTAGATTGGATTTAGGTAAATCTTAAATTTAATCTTCAGGTTATTGAAGCATCATTTTAGATCACATTACCTATTATCTGACAACCAGTATATGCTTTAAGTCAAATTTTGGATTTTTTAAAAAAGATTTTATTTATTTGAGAGAGAGACAGAGAGAGCCCAAGCAGGGGGAGGAGCAGAGGGAGAGAGACAAGCAGACTTCCTGCTTGGGGGGGGAGTGTTTTTATAGTGCTACGTTCTGAATTTCCTTTGAAATTCAGTAGAGTTGTCCCCTTTCAGAGTAACTCAAGCTGCACTGAAGTGTTTGCAGTAGTTGGTTCTTGCAAAATACTTTCTCTGAACCTATAACTCCCCATCAACTATAGATATAAACATTTGGCTGTGTCCTACGCTATTTTGACTTATCCTTTCTCACACACTTACTTTTTGTTTTTGTTTTGTTTTTGTTTTTTTTGAGAGAGAGAGAGAGAGAGAGAGAGCACACTCTTTGGGTCTGGGAAGGGGAGAAGCAGAGGGAGACAGGAAGAGAGAATGTTAAGCAGGGCTCCCTTCCCGATGTGGGGCTTGATCTGAGCCCTGAGATCATGACCTGAGCCAAAATCCAGAGTCAGATGCTTAAGCCAGTGAGCTACCCAGGTGCCCCATGCTTACTTCTTAAGATGATTTCTTGTTCAATGAGAAAATATTCTTTAACTTAATGCTTGTCATTAGAGGGTAACTGTACAATTGCCCACACTTGAAAACAAATATACTCTTATTAAACAATAATTATAAAAATTAAAATTCCTAATATTTATTTTCTTCCAAACATTGTGCTTTGGTGTGTTTAGGATTACTTTCCAGATCTTAAGCCTATCCTATGTCTAGTAGCATAAGGACGGTTGTGGGGAAAAAGAGAAAATCCTCGGGCTTCCTTTCATCCCTATTTGTATATTTACTTAACTCCTGTAAGCATTTTATAATTTTTAAAAACTTGGTTCTGAATGGACACTCAGATATGCAAATAGTAAGACCCCGACCCGAGGTGCTGCCGGGCGTTGCAAGGAAGCAGCGCCAGGACCGGGGCCATGGGGTCCAGTTCACGCCAGGACTTGAAGCCAGGGCTCGGAGCGCAAATTAGCTCCTGAGGAGAAGCAGGGGTAGGGACTGGCCAGGATCAGATCCTGTGAATGCAAAGAACAGTAGAAAAGTCTACGGTTTTTTAGCGAGTGTAGGAGGAAAGGAGCGGGCAACAGTGAGGAGATACTGAGTAAAAGCTGGGAGAGGGACGTGTCAAATTAGGACAAACGATCAAGTTAACGTCAAGTTCTAGCCCTGGTTCTGCTGCCCGACAGCCGATCAAACTGCTCGCGTTCACCTGCCCAAGACGACCGGCATCGCCCAGACAAGTCCTGCACCAGAAGCAGCACACCCCGGAGCAGAAACTGACCTTTGATGCACCACGTAGATGCTCCTGGACACCATCCTGTCACTTCTGCCTCGGTCAAGGGCTCGACCTTGACCCAGACTGTGTTTCTTCAGGAAAACAGCCAGTGGAAGCAGGGAAAGAGAATTCCCCTGACCTGAAATGGGCCCTGAGATCATGCACCCAAGTTTCTTTCTTCTTTCTTCTTTTTTAAGATTTTATTTATTTGACAAAGAGAGAGAGAGAGCACAAGTACTCAAGAGAGAGAGAGAGCACAAGTACGCAGAGAAGCAGGCAGAGGGAGAAGGAGAAGCAGGCTTCTGAACAGAGAGCCCGATGTGGGACTCGATCCCAGGACTCTGGGATCATGACCTCAGCCAAAGGCAGCCGCTTAACCACTTAACTGACTGAGTCACCCAGGAGCCAACCAAGTTTCATTAAGGAGCAAATCACCCAGTTTTAACCCCATATTCTCTGAGGGGCTAACATGAAGTTTGCATTTTTCACAGAAAAGTGACTGAGTGTCCTACAATAAAAATTTAGCTTTTCTCTTTATAAAAGCAAGTTAATAACTTCACATGTTTAGGGGGAAAACGAGCATGAATCTTCTGATCTGGAGTCTCCCAGAACCAGAGTAAATATACCAGTGGACCAAACTTGTTAATATCTTCAAGGGAACAACACACTATTGTCATCACTTTGCAACATAGTATCATTAAGTTATTCCAAGTTGATTCTCACTAAGAATCAACACTAAGTTGATTCTATAGTATTACTGATTTGATAGTGCCTCCGAGAATTGCCCTAGTGTATAGGCTATCTGAGTCTTAAAAATAAACTCTTGTTGGTAGGTGTTTGTATCTGCAATTTGGGGTGAAATTTTGGAACATGTAAGATTATCTCCTTAAATGGTTTTGTGTGTGTTTGTATGTATGACGAATTAGTTGTACACAGTTCTCACATAAAGAGAAAATAAAAAAGCAAAAACCATAATCACATCATTTTTTCTATCTCCAAATATGGCATCTTGGGATAATTTTTCATCCTGTCATAAATTCATAACTAGATATGTTACCATCTTCCTTTCTTTGTACTGATATTTTCTCTCATAATTATTTGTGAACTCTTGTCATTAAAAATATATACACTTACAGACTGGACTTTTCTTTTAAAGATAACTTAAGGACTAACATAAAATGTACCCTTGTATTTAGAAGTCTCTGTCTCACACACTTATATACTATAACTCTATTAGTTAGAATTATCATTCAAATGTAGAAACAGTCTAATGTGGAAGTGGTGGCCAGTAGCGACATAAACTCATTTTATTATAATTGAATTAGATACATGCATTAAATAATATTTGAGGGACAAAAGGGACTTTTTAAAAATTGGTTGTGGCAGGCTGCCCTCCCAGAAGAAGAGTGACCCCCTACAAATCTCCCTGTCCTCAAGGCCACTCTTCATCACACCAGAAAGTGGATAGAAATTCCCCAGACAAAAATGTTGATGTGGCAAACCCTACAGCAATCCCGCCGGGTCATTCAGCTCCACTGTGCATCTGGGACCCAGTCCCCTGATCTCATCAAGGTTGGCGCTGGTGGTCTCCCTCCCCACAGGAGCACTCACTTGCTGGTAGAGGGAGCGGGAGCTCATGTTCCTCCATACCATACTGCTATATCCTGCCCGCCTCAAACCAGGCAATGGATGGCTGCTTACGAGCCCCCAGGACCTGAGAGACAAAGTGCCTCTTCCAGAGTTGGAAGGCTAGCTTGGCTAGACTTCTGGGTCTGCTCAAGAATGTGTGGACAACCAGAATCCCGCACACCTGCTGCTGTTCCTATCTCCAAGTTTTTTCCCTAGAATGCTGCTCTGGCAGGTCTGGTGCATGTGTGCCGTCTAGCTATGTGCTCTGTTGCCATGACAACAGTGACAATAACAGCTACTCCAGAACAGCTATTTACTGGGCTAAAGACTATCAGCCTTCACCAAAACCCAAAGAAGTAATAAAATTATCTTCATTTTAGAGGTAGAAATTAAAGACAAAGAGGCTAATTAATTTGCCCTCATCTACTTAGATAATAATCTATGGGGTCAGATTTTAAATTCAGGTTGGTCTTTGCTTTGAATCTTTATAGTATTAGCTCAATTATTCAAACTGTTGAAAGGGAGAAAACTTAGCCACTTTGTTAACTAGGTCCTAAGCCAAAGAGCCTTAAATCGCTGTTGCTAAAACATGAGGTTTATTATATTGGCTGAAACTCTACAGAGTTCTGGTAGAGGCTGAATGTTTAAACTTGCCTTGAGTAGCCAAAGAGGGGCAGGGGCCTGCTTCTAGCATTTGTGGGCCAGGAGCAAAAGAACAAATAGAGGATGATATATGTCTAAATCTTTAAAAGTTATAGATCAAGCTAACAATTCATAAGTAAATCATGTTCTGTCCTTCTACTTTGATAAGTATACTTTAACAGAAATGATATCATTATTTATACATGCGCATCTGGCACACAGCTATGTTTTTCTATGACTGCAAACCAGCAAACCATCAAAACAGCTTAATTCAATTATTATTGTGCTTGTCTGCATGTTCTCTTTAGGTCTGTTATACTCAAACAAATAATAAAATAAAAAGATACGTAATTCACTATGTATTATATACTTTTTGATGAAATCCGTTTCCTTTTGCTTTCACTTCAGGAAAATCACCACTTAGGTTGTTATAATCAATATTTTTATATAATTTAGGTTCTATTGACAACAATGATGGATTAACCATTCTTTTTCAGGATACTGTAGCTCTTTGATCATTCATTTTAATTAAATTCCATCTAGAGAATCTTCATTTTCCTGAAGGAGTAGCACTTGGAATTTTTAATGACATTTTTAAAGCATTTCTTGTATTTGGAAATTAACCATGAATTTTACAGATCATTCTTAAATATTGTAATGAGGTCATATATGATAAATTACTATCATAGAAATTACTGCAAAATATTTTAAATGTAGCATATAAATCATTATCTCCTATATAACAATTTTACCTCCTCTTAAAGCAATAACTCAGTTCCATACACTACTTAAGTCCTCATTTAATTTTTTAAAAAATATTTTATTTGTTTATTCGACAGAGGGAGACACAGTGAAAGAGTGAACACAAGCAGGGAGAGTGGGAGAGGGAGAAGCATGCTTCCCGCTGAGCAGGGAGCTTGATGCAGGGCTCCATCCCAGGTCCTTGGGACCATGACCTGAGCCAAAGGCAGATGCTTAATGACTGAGGCACCCAGGACACCCTTAATTTTTTTCAATATTGGAATATTAAAATTTTATAATGTGGTATCCTGTTGTTGTTTTTTCCAGATCTCTCTTTAGTCAACACTACACTTGATCTATAATATCTCAAAATAGTTTCTTTGGAAATTATTTTGGGGATTATTTGTATGTGAACATAGTCATATAAATATTTCCACGCCCTTTTTACATCTATACATTTTCTACACATTTTAAAGAAATGTCATTCTTGTTGCATATTTTATTTGAAGTTACTTAAAATTTAGAGAAAACACTTTTTTTCTATATTAAAAAATAAATCCCTTTTAAAATTGTAATATCTGTTTTTTTATATCCATTAATTGTGAATAGAACAAATTCAAAATTAATTTTATTATCCATGAAAGTCCATGATTCACTTTTTGAGGATTTTTTGGTTTTCAGCTTAATTCTTCCAGTGTACCTCATAACTTTTCAAAATGCATTCTAATTGTTTTAAGTCTTGAGTTTTAAGTCTTGAGCATTCTAATTGTTTTAAGTCTTGAGTTAACATTCCCTTATATATCTGAGAATTCTCATGAAGACATGGACCTCACACTCTTCCTTCTTGCAGATCACCTGCTCTGGCTTCTGTCGCCAAACCCAAGGGAAGTCAGAAAACCCATGTATAAGCTGTTAGTTACAACCCAGAGCACTGAACTCCTTCCCAAGGATTTGGTTGGTGTGCCCGACCCCCAGCTGCTGTGGGTACTTTTGTTAAAGGCTTACACCTACAACCTTCTCAAGAGGACAATCACACCTACAACCTTCTCAAGAGGACGATCATTGGGTGATTGAGGTCACATTTCCTGGAGGTGCCTGTGAGTTACGCATCTTCTGTGACTGATGGGGAAGGTGCTACAAAAACCCCACCCCCCTGTCTCAGGTTGGAAAAGGCTATGTCACAATTTATATTCCAGAGCCCTCCATGGGATCATTTCAAAGCTACATTGCACTTGAAACCACATTCTTCTGTAGTTCTTTCCCACTTACTATCTGCCTCCCTCACTCCTGCTGGTTTGTCCTGAGAGCACCGTCTTGATGCATTGTGTATACTCCAATCCCCATCTTAGGGTGTGCATCTAGGGAATCCGCCATAGGAAAGAACAACGACGTGTTCAGTGTCGTCACAAAGACCAGTCCCTGGAATAGAGAGCAGAGTGAAGAAGGCTGGGCAGCAAACCTGAACATATGCCCACGGGAGACTGGAGTATTAGGCATCTGCAGGAGACACTGCTCGGTGCTCCCCCCAAAATGCATCAGCCCAGCCTTTCTCATTAACAGACCCTAGCTTCAGGAGTAAAAATGACTACATTTCTCAATATCTCTTAAAGCTAGGGATGACTGTGTACCCTAGTTCAGACCAATGAGATGTAGGCAGAAGTCTCAGGAGAGAGTCTTTCTTGCTAATCAAAAACCCAAAACTACAGTAGGAAGTTTTCCCTTTTCCTTTTCTCCTTCTTCATGCCAGGAGTGCAGGGACTGGAAGCCTGGAAGGACAATAGCCATCTGGTCATGATTTTCACGACCATGGTTTTTTTCATTTTCATGATCATGGTTTTCATGATCTGAAAATTATGAGGACAAAAGAAAATAAATATGTTATGATAACTTAGTAGTAAAAGATTCTGGGTCCCTGTTGTACCAGTCTGGACTTCCTACCCATAGATTTCTCATTGTGCAAGAAAAAGAAAATCTCCTCTTTTTCAATAACTCTTAGTCAGATTTTCTGTTATTTGTGGCTGAACTCATTTGTGTTATAGCAACCATTAAAAGAATAAAATACAGTTATACTAGAGACTCAGAGTTTTGTTTTCTCAGAGCAAAGCCCATCTATAACATCATACCTTTCCAAGTCTATGCATTTAGTCTAGTTCATGATTTCTCCATCAAGTGCACTGAAAAATAAAGCCAAGCATGCCGGCAAGGCACATCGATGCTTTAGTCATGCACAGTCAGGATCCTGCAGACGGAGACAAAATACGTGGGGAGTAAGGAGGCCATTCGGCATGCAGAACAATTTTAACAGGTGCAGGAAAATTAGCCAAATGGAAATAGGCTGAGGCCGAAGGCAGTTCCCAGTGTCTCATCCAAATATGTGTCTGAGAATTACTGCCCAATGTAAATGCTCATGGTTCTGGTTTCAAATTTTGCCCAAGAGGAGAAATAAGTCTTGTCACAACAAAGTATCCAAGTGCCTTTTGGGCAGATACCGTGCATATTTTCCAGAAGGAACAGTTTTCTGGGTCAAGTCACATTTGTCTTATATGGACACAGACATAAGTGCCTTATTGAAATAGCAAAGTACAATGTGATAAGTGCTAATACTTCTGACAAGTGTTAAAATTGAGAATCTATGTTTTTAAAGCCTTGAGGGTAACATCTCTTTGTCTTTGTGATAGGTACATCATCTTAAAGTCAAGCACCAGGAGCAATGGCTCTGGGCCTGAACTGAATATTTTGGGGATAGGGGAATTATGTGAAATAACTAAGTATCAGTAACCCAAACTGATTTATCACATCCTGTATTCCAGTGCAAAACAATTTCAGACAGAGACAATGAAATTCTATTTGGTCCAAAAAAGTGCTGTACAGGGTATTTTTTATGAGCCCTGTTACTATGTTACAAGAAGTGGACCATTAGGACGTGCACTACACCCATGCCTACACATACACTACGCTGGTAATCATCTATAATCTTTTACTTATTTTATAGTTTGAACCGAATGTTCCCTCTGGCATTGAATACGAGTCCCATACTTGGAAACCGAACTCAGCCAACATTTATATGAAAGAGAATCAACCCTAAGTGATGTAAGAAACTTTATTCCCAGAGATCGTAATTCCTGGATGTAAAATATTAATCTGAGGAGAAAATTTAAACTCCATTCTTGCCAACTACAAAAACGAGTCTGACTACCTTTGACTGGTGTGTGAATCAAACCACGTTGGACTGGTGTGTCAGATACAGTAATGACCACATGGAGAAGCAATTTGTGAAGAAACGCTCACTTTAGATAAGAAATGTTTGACCTAGTTTTTGTACTCTCTAATACTCAAAAAAGTTTATAGTCAAGGATATAGTGAACCACACAAGAGGATTCAATTTCTAGCCTGAGGTCGATGGCCTGATTCATCTCTCATCCATTCATCCATTCTTTCGTCCATCCAAACAGATAAAGACATTTAATGTGTGACAAGCTAAGTACAGGAATTCCAAGTCAAAAGTGGCAAAAATCCTCAAAGAGCCAATTTAGTAGCAGAGACAAACGATAAGGGAACAGTTACAATCACAAACACATGCACCCAACAAGGACACACACCAGGGCTGTGGACACTCAACAATCCAGATGGAAATGAGGAGAAGAAGTGTTAAGAAAAGCTTCACAGGGGCACGTGGGTGGCTCAGTGAGTTAAAGCCTCTGCCTTCGGCTCAGGTCATGATCCCAAGGTTCTGGGATCAAGCCCCACATTGGACTCTCTGCTCAGCAGGGAGCCTGCTTCCCCCTCTCTCTCTGCCTGCCTCTCTGCCTACTTGTGATCTCTGTCAAATAGATAAATAAAATCTTAAAAAAAAAAAAAAGAAAAGAGAAAAGCTTCACAGAACTATTTGGACAGATTATTAGGGAATCAGTGAGAATTGTCGACTTAATACCAAAATTAAGAAGGAAATAGCGAGTAAAATGCATCACATAGAATAAAAATGTCCACGAGGATGACCGTAAGCCCCAGTCTGTAAAGACAGAATGAAGCTGGATTATGAACGGTCATGCCTGGCACATAGGGATTTGGATTTTAACAGGGGGATCGGGACCCAGCGAGGGCTTTTTAGGTGTGGAACATGAGTAGATGTTTATTTTGGAAACCTGACTTTGACAAATTTGGTTATACTGGAGGTGAGGGAGAGGAAAGACAGAAATGTCATGCAATACGAAAGGAATAGGGATAGACTGGACTAAAACAGTGATCTCGATAATAGAGATAGACTGTGAGATGCTGAGATGTGGATACAGGTGAAAAAGAAAAGTAATCTTGGGTTTTTACTCTGGAGGTTTAGTGATATGGCATTTAATAATATAGGACAGATATCAGAAAGGAATGGAGAGGAGAGTTCAATTATGGTCACAAAGGGCACCCTGATAGAATTTTTTTGTGGACATTTGGAAATATAGATATGAACTTGAAAAGAAAGGTGAAAAATGGAAAGTCACGGTCAGTAAGAATAGAACTTGAAGGAAAAGGACCAGACATCATCTCTCGCAGAACGCATTATTGAAAAGAGAAAAGAATTAAGCATAGATTCTTAGGAAATATTCCATTTAAGGGTCGGACAAGACATGAAAGGCTGCTAATTTTAATATCAGCTATTAGATCTGGCTTGCATGGGTCCCTTTTTGTGTGCATTTGTTATTTGTTGAATTTTCCAATCTAGATTTAATTCAATTGACCAGTATGACAGAAAAAAAAGCGTAAAATTGAATATCATTTCAATAAATTGTACTAAACTTTTTCAGATGAGTCTCAATATGGACATATATTAAAATAGGATGAATACTGTTCTGCATTTGCGTCAACAGTTCTAACAATTTTGAAAGGAAAGAGAATCATCAACACATCAACTTTATGAGAATATCTTCAAAAAACTTCTCCAAACTATTCAAGAACTATAATACAATGTTAAGCAATTCTTCAGAGTGTCCAGATCTTAGCTTATGAATTTGAGAATGAAAAGCTGGCAATATGCTTAGAGTAACATAAAGAATATGTAAATCTGTTTATGAAGAAACATCACATCTTTAGGTATACACGTTTCAATATTTACCCCCGGTTTAATAATCACACATTTTTAATTTTCAGAAAATCTTAAAGGAGAAGAGATATTCGGAAACTGTAGCCTTCTTATCCGAACAATAACAGGAACAACAAAATACAATGTCCCACCTATTAACTGAAAAAGGGGAATTTAACTGAAATCACTATTTCTGATCTACGACACCGAGAACTTTCACTTTAACTAAATCTACCTATTGGTCTAGAACAATGCAGCTTATCATTGACAGATTGCAATAAACGTATCTTCTGACAAGACATTCTCTGAGCCTTAAAATTTGATAGTGTTTTCCAAGTATTTTTCTGTCCCCCCACAAAGAGTTTATAAGATCTTTTATAGATACCTAGTTTTAAACACCACATTGCCTCATTTGATACACAAAACACTTATAACATAGGCAAAACCGGCATAATTATTTCATTCTTAGAGATGAGGAAACTGAAAAATAATAATAAAAGTAATATTAAATAGAACTTTCCAAACCTAGCATGTTGCAAGCAACATACTCTGAACATTCCTTTCCGAAAGCGGTCTTATCTTCACAGATAACTAAGGAGTTAACACTGATTTTATTTTCAGTTTCCAGATGAAGAAACTGAGTGTTAGACAGTCAGGATCTTTCCGAGGTCACATAGCTGGTGGGTGTTAGAAATGGGACCCAACTAGATCCATCAGACGCTAAATTCCACATTCTTAACCTTTGTTCTGCTTTCTGCATGTGAAATGGCTTTGGGGAGTCCTTGTGGAGAAAGAGTAGATCAGGAGAAGACAGAGAATCAGGACTGTGTAGCAACTGTGAATTATTTGTGAATTGTGAATTACTACTAAATGCTAGCAGTGGGATTAACTCCAGGTTCATGACTCCAAATCGTGGGACCCTGAATTCAAGTCTTCACTTGAATTCAGTACCCTGAAGACGGACATAGTTGAGTAACATAGATGGCAACCTAGACAGGTTTTGACAATATGATAATGTCTATTGAGCACGTCCCATGTTCCAGGTACACTGAGCTGTATTATTCACAAATGTCACCTTATTTAATCTTAACCCTCCCCAGTATCACATGTCACGTTTATTTTTTATGTATTTAAATTTCAAGAAGCATCAATCAGGTTTTCAAGGGACCCTATGTCCAGGAAATGAAATAGAGCTTCAAGTGTCAAAAAAATGTCTAAGAACTACCCAGAAGCAATAGACAGGTTTTCCCAAGAGCCTTGCTGAGTCCAACTTGCTGCATGATGAAAATGTGCTCTCAGGAGTCCTCATCGGGGAAGGCGACCAACACGGAGACATGCTCAGCCTAATGGCTCAGTGCAGCCCTTTCCTGGCCAGGATGCATTTTATCCCCACGGTGGCTGGGCTCTTGAACTAGAACTCCATTTTCAGTCCCATGAACCCCTGAGATAGTGTGCTTTCAGGGTAGTCAGAGAGCTATAAGGTCTGGAGAATCTTGTATTTTGAAAAATATCGCAAACACAGAGCCATCACAAAGAAGAAAGAGAAGACATGCAAACTTTATCTTATCGCAAGACATAAAGTACTCAAAAAGTACAGCGTAACTGTCTATTTTTATTCAGTAGACAAACGCACATAGGAAAAATTCCGTTTGCTCACCTAGTGGTTATATATGAGGAGGAGTAACAGCTTTGAAATTAAAATAAGACTGTTCTTTTTGGTGAGTGTACACGAGCATAATATCCCATGGAATTTTTTCCCCAGACAGTTAAATTAACTCATTGGAAATGTAGCTACTAAATGATGCCTTCCAAGAAGTAACATGCAATCATTTCTTTTTCAGGCTTGGTTAAATTCCCTCTGCCTGTACAAATTTTATATCTGTGCCCAAATTTTATGTATCCATTTCTGATCATCGAACAGAGCACAGACTCTGGCTGATCTATCCCCAGTATTCGATAAACTCAAGTAAGCAGCAGTTTTCATCTTGTTCTAGGAAATTGCATGGCTCCAAGGGGTAAAACCCATCTGCATCGTGTCTGGGGTCGTGCTTTAGGGGGCCATAGGTTGCGTGGGTTATTGGAACGTGCCCACGTCCCCAAAATTGTACAACAGGATCTTGCCCTCATCTGACAATAGGAGAGCTGTCTAACTGAAGCCTTTGTTGTGAGTGAACGCAGAAACGACTTACTGAGCAGAATACCTTGCACTGGTCAGACTTGGTGTACATGGGATTCCCACGTGGAGAGGGAGACTAGAGCAGAATCCCAAAGCAGAGTCCAGTAAACAAGATCTACCTTTCAGATCAAAAGGTACATTCCAGGGAGTGACAAAATCAATAAGATCAGAAGCATTTAGCGTCAGAGTCCCCATTTTCTCCATTAGCAAGGTGGAGGTACACTTCGACTATGGGGACAGCACGGCAGCCTCCGCTGCTCCAGCCTCGCCAATCCTCCTTATGTGGCCGTTTCCCTAGTCACTGCACCGACTACCCCTCAGCCACAGGGGGAAGGGGCTGGGGGTACCAGGGAGTGCTACCAGTGCTTTGCTGAGTGACCAGACAAGTGACAAGTAGAAACCAAATGTGAAAATCCACAGCACTTGGTAGAGTTGACTGTCGTGTGCTCCTTTAGTTTGAAAGCATTGCAAGCTATATAGCAGGTTCATGGAAATTATTTAGCTGGTTTATAAATCAAATTGACCTTTATTTTTATTCAGAAATATGGAATGTGAAATATTCAGGTATGTGCAAAATACAAGAAAAAAGCCAGCAAAAAAATTTTTTTCAGACCACCTGGGTGGCTCAGTCGCTTAAGCATCTGCCTTCAGCTCAAGTTATGACCCCAGGGTCAGGGGACCTGGTCCCACATCTGGCTTCCTGCTCTGTGGGAAGCCTGCTTCTCCATCTCCCTCTGTCCCCCCCATCCCCGCTCATGTGCTTGTGTGTGCTCTCTCTCTCAAATAAATTAAAAATCTTCAAAAAAATATTTTTCTATCTTAAAGAAAATAAAAATCAAGGTCAGAAATTGACAGAGTATCTGAACTCATTATAGTTTAATACCCAGAAGTAAAGATTGTAATTAAAAAAAAAAGTTAATTTAAAAGGAACCTATACAAGCAGTACTACCTGATCTTTGGATTCCATAGACATGCCCCAGTGTCTTTCTAATGACATTCACGTCTTCTGCTTAACTTTGCTTGAGTAAGGCTTGCCATTTGCAAATAAAAAAACACCAGCTAGCAAACCGGCATGATGACCCTTGTCTTGTAGGTTCTGATATGGTTTGTGTTATTTCTTGAAAAGGGATCGGCATGCAGTAGGTGCTCCAGAGATGGTGGCCGTTGTTAGCAGAGTAAACTAACCACTAGGTTTAGCTGGCTTATCTCTTTGTATTTTAGACTCTGCGAAAGACAGGCCAAGCCTATTTAATGTTGGAGCCGCCGGAGGAGAGATGGATGGATGGGAGAGGTAGGGGGCATCGGTGTGGAAGCAAGATCCACGCTGGTGGTCAGAACGTGACAACTACTGAGGCTACATCACTCTCATGCCTTCCTCGGTCACCTCACCCTCTTAATGCTGGATGCAGCTCTTTAACAGCACGTAGCGCCAAGCTGAGAGTTTACGGCTAAGAAAAACCTCGGAGTTCATATGGGCTTCTTTCTCAGTTCCTAAAAAAAGCAAATGAAATTTCAAGTCAATTTCCAAGAAAAATGTCAGTTCTTTGCTAAGGGGCAGGTGATTAGCACTCTAACGATAAAAACGTCTAGTAATCACATGGGGATAAGAAAGACTTTCCCGTAATATTGTTCAGCTAGTCATGTTGAAAATAACTGAAAAGGATTTCGGATTATATTTTATTTTCTTCCACTGATTTAAATGATTGAAGTGTTGAACTGTAATTAGTAGTTAAAAATCAGATATCTAAACACACACAAAAATGACCTAAACACAAAAGTCCTATAGGTCTTAGTATATATAGGCCAAAGAGAGTAAACATATTTAAATGTGCATAATAAAATATAGTTCATTTAAATATCCTCATATGAATTAGTTTGTTAACCTTAAATTGTCTTTTTTCTCTGTTTGAGAAAAATGTTTAAAATAAAAATACAGGGGCGCCAGGGTGGTTCAGTCATTAAGCGTCTGCCTTCGGCTCAGGTCATGATCCCAGGCTCCTGAGGTGGAGCCCCGAATCTGGCTCTCTGCTCCGCCAGATGCCTACTTCTCCCTCTCTCCCTACCCCTGCTTGTGTTCCTGCTCTCACTCTCTCTCTCTCTCTCTCAAATAAATAAATACCATCTTAAAAAATAATAAAAAATACATCCATTGGGAAAAATAACATGGGAAACCAAAGTAATAGACAAACGCTTTGGTGGTTTATTTCAGGTTTTCTTAGTGTGGTGGAGAATGTGGTTTAACTGTGTTATAGCCACAGCAGCTTCATATGAAAGGGTTGAAGAGAGGATGCAGGTAGACTTTTTAAATAAATGGGAGGATTTTACCTTAAATAGGGAGAATTAGATGTACTTGCATGCATATGATAGCTGGAATCTACAGTTCCTTTAAAAAGAACAACTCCTCTTGTGATTTGTAAAAGAAATCAGCAAAATGTCTGGCCTTTTGGAGGACTCACAAGCAAGGAGCAAGAAGCATCCCTCTCCGGTTTCCATCTAGTACAGTTTCCAATCAGTAGAGGGCTCCCTCGTCTGTACAAGACCTGCATTACAAATGCACAATCTGTACCTGTAGCCAGCCACACACCGTGCACACACAGGCACACACACGCTCTTACACACACCAGCTAGATTAATAAAGCTGTCATTTTTCATTGTTTTCAAATCACCTCTAATATCAGTTGATTTTAAAGCTCAGGGAAATGAATGCATAGGCAACACCCACTGGCAATATGTTAGAACATTCTCCACCTAAAAATACCGATAGGTGTTTACAAGTTTCCTTCATCTCCCTGTGACTTTCCTCAGCTCTGATGTGCATTTGGCTGCTTTCCTGAATTCACACATCTCTATGTTTGCTCATGTGCTTGTGCATTTTGCAGAAGTGTCACTACCCAAGCTTTGCAAAATAATGAACTAAATCTTCTAAGTGATGCCGTTGAGGCTGTGTCTTTATTCTGCCCTCCAAAACTTGAGAGTACAAAAAAAAAAAAAAAAATTCCAACTAGTGATGTTTGCTTTTGATAGAAGTCACTGAACTCAGCTGTAATTTTTCTCCTGTTGAAAAATCGATGAAGATGTACTAACTGGGTTGACTTTTATTTGGGAAGGGGGTTTTCTGGCGTATTTTCTGGTGTATTTTTCCCCAGTGGCCTGTGGGCTAGCTGACTCACTGATCCATAATGAAAATGCCGAAACTATGAAAACCCCACTGGGGCAGACATTTGTAACACAGGGAATTTCTGGCTGAGCAAAGCAGGGCTGCAACAGTCTCGGGCTGTACCCCCAGGCCGGTTTTCATGATACAGTTAAAAACGAGCTGGGCTGCCAGCAGAATCAACTGTGTCAACATCTTGCTGGTGCTTTGTTGCAGTGGCCTAACAGAAGCTTAAAAACATTAGTTTGCATGGACCACTGGTGGAACCCACTTATATCCAGCTGACCCTACGTTACTATTTTGCTCAGCAGCCAAATCCAAGAATTCATTTGGATGCTCTTACAAGAGATAGAAGGGAAAGAGCCTGTGTTTTTGCGCACCTCATCAACCACCAGGCCTGTGAGACTTTTCCCACCCTCTCTTCATTCAGGTCAGGACTGATTGCTCCTCCCTCCTCCATGCCCCCGCTAGGCTATCCACCTCTGTGATCATGTCACTTGCTTATTCCGGTTTCACATATTCCCATCAGCCACTCTATCATGGCGTTGAAAATGGAGTCATTTTTATAGTAATAGGCTGCCCCTTGCCCTCTATCCCATTTACTCTTTGCCAAAGTCAAAGCCTTGAAGTGCCTCATCTCATCACCTACATATTTCGGGGCGTATCCAGAAGATGTCTCTCTCACTTTGCATGAAGTCAGTCAGCTCTCCGAGAGTGACTGCTGGATACATTGTCCCCTTCATTCAGGACGAAGAAACTCACCTAGGCCACAGGTCTGAACCTCGTTCCACAATCCGAAGCTCCTGCCCGTGAAAAAGGCATTTTGATGTCCTCTCCCAACCCTGCGTTCCTCTCTCGGTTGGTTATAAAATTGGAGTGGAAGGAAGAAACGTGTTTAATTGCAACCATCTCCCCTCCCCAACCTCAGGAGCTATGCAGTATCATCTTCGTGGACAAACGAAATCCAGAGAGGTTAAGCAACATACAAAAATCATCCGTTAGTAGGCGTCAGTCTCAGAACTCCAACCCAGCTCTTTCTAGGTCCAGAATCCCTGCTCATTTCACAGCTCCCGCAACATTAGGTAAGATGTTTGCCCTCGCATAGCAAGGGCTCATATCTACAGTATTAGACCTCTCCCTACAAAACAAGGGTGTAAATACAATGGCTTCATAGACTGTGGTGAGGTCAGTTTCAGCATCATTCTAAACAAAGCCCAACCCCTTTGTTTGGCACCAAAGTCACCCGCTCTTCATGACCGCAGCTCCCCATTGCCGATGCCTGTGCTCTGAAGTACGCCTGTCCACTCAGTATGGCATTTCCAGCCCTTCCTCTGAGCCTTTGCTCGTGCTAGCCCTCTCAACCTTCCCTTTATTCTCCCTTCGCCTCACCCACCTCGTTCCCGATCATAAGTTAGGATCCTGGTCCTGAACACTTTCTCCACTTACCTCGGACTTTCTCTGCTTTCCTTCAACAGTTACTGTTGTAAATGACATTTTGCATGTATGCACACTCTCATATTGCTGCACAGTTTTGCAAATGCATATGCCATTTTCACATGTCTGGATAGTAATTTCTGGAGATCATTAACAGTCTTCACTGTATGTGTATATATTAAGTAGTGTGTTCATATTAGATACAGGTGGCATATCTCATCACTTACAGATGGTTTTCACTCTGTTGACAGATAAATCACCCTTTCCCACTTCAAAACTACTCAAACTCCAGAACTCATCTACCTAGAAACCATGTCTCATATATCCCTGCCATTTTCTTTTTTAAATAAAAAGTTAAGGGTTTTTTTTTTCTAAAAATTTAATCTTGAAATAGAAAACAAGAGGATGAGAAGAAAATAGGTAATATTTAATCGTTTTTTAGAGTTTTCTATCTTCAGAAAATGTTTTAATGTTAAATTTTGATACATGGGGCAAGACAAAGTTCTTTTGATCAAGATGAAGAATACTAAGATTGGGTTGATTTAAACTAACAAAGAACACATACATTTCCATTGACTACCAGGGGATATTAGCATTATATGCATAATTATTTAACCATGGGTAAACATCAGTCCATGAATATGAAGTCTTTAGCAAAATTATAAATGTCAAAATACTTCGTAGAGTATTATATAACTGATTATACCAACAAACATAGCAGGTAGATCTCTGGCGATAAATATTTAAATTTTCAGAATAACTTAAGTTTCCCTTTGTAGTCATCATTTTAAAAATCTTTCTATAACTTAGAGAAAAATTATAAATTATACTGAGAGGAAATAGAGGGATGAGTAAGAATTTCTGATTCTAACAGTGTTGGTAAATAAGGTCCTCTCTTACAGAATCTGAATGGTTGGCAATGGCTGTATAGACCCTAAAGCATTAGGTTGAGGAAGATTCTGGGGTTCAGGCCAGCTTCCGTCAGGTCATGATGGATTAGTAATGTCTGCCACAAATGAGACACTCTAAGGGAGAGCACACGTGTCATATAGTTCTCTCCCTTATATGAAAGGACTCACTTAAAGTTCTATTGGTGAGATTTTGTTATTTTTGGTTCTTCTTTGGGGTCCGTGATAGGTTCATTCTCATTGATGTTGACTTCATAATGCAATATGAGAGCATGCAGTAGAGACGTATAAAACCCTCGGTGTTTTGGAATATGCTCATACTGGGACATAATGGTAGTAGATCACTGGCAGTGTCGTGGAAATAAACCAGATCTCCAAATGGTGGGGCAAGGAACAGGGAAGAAGGTGTTTGCTTTCCATGGTATAAATATGTCTACCACAACTGATTTCAAGTTACCAATGTGAAGCCATTAAAGTGAGAGCTGGGAAGAGTGTGCACAATCCAAGCTAGTTTGAGAGGCTGTGGCAAACCACTGATTGTAGATAGACTTCTAGGATTGAGTGTGCTGAGTAAATGTGGGGCCAAAGAACAGAGGACAGGCACAGTGACTCAGGGAAAGGCCAGGAGTCCATCGGTAATCAACTGTCTACAAATGGGCAGCAGTATCAGTTATAAATCAGAACTCAAGCCAACATAAGAATCAGTTTCAGGGCCATCCTTCACAAACATACAATGTACCTTATCGATTGGCATGATGCTCAAATGTTCCGGGGCCGTACGCTAAAGCGGCATAGTGTAGCAGTAAAGTACATGGCTTCTGCAGCCAGAACCCTTGGAGCTGAATCCTAGTGATGACATATATTAACTCTCTAATGTTGAGAAAGTAACCTATCCCTTTTGTGCCTCAGTTTCCCCATCTTCTAAAATAGGGATATTAATAGTACCTATATCATGGGGGTCGTGTTTAAGATTATAGTAGTAATTGTAAAGTACATAGAATAATATCTGTATCCAGTGCATTAGGAATAGCACTTAAGCGTTTGTATAATGAAGGTGCATAAAATGTAGTTTTGAAACTTTTATTGAGACATCATTACCAATATATAACTTGCATTTGAATTTAGGACAGAGCAACAGGATAGCTAGGATAAAAATATTCACTGGGGTAACTGATTAACTCACATTCATAAACATAACTTTATTTGTACTTTTATATTATCCCAGTAATTTGGGAGGATAACTGGGAATAATGATTATAATAACAAACATATAGCAATTTTCTAAAGTTCTTTTATAATTTAGAATTTTATGGCAAATTTAGTTACAAGGCCCAAATTTACTTACATTTTTATTCTTACAAACAAAGTCCATTTTAAATTGTGAATTAGAACTTATTTTTAATGTTAATTATATTACTGAATTTCATGATATCAAAAATTTATAGCTTTTAAATCTAAAAATATCATTATGGATATAATAAAGGACACTATTTTTTTCTATTAGAAATTTAAAAACCTTCCATTTTCCAAATATAAACTCATGAAAAGAAAAGAATTCTGGTAGTGGTCAAGGTCATTATCCCACAGTGATCTTTTTTACCTTAGCACTAGATTTCTAAACTCTTAAGTCAATGTAAATTCTACATTTAGTTGAGTTTTTAATGAAAACAAGTTAAAATAAAGGAGAAAGAACCTTTCCTGCCAGTTCTATTCAGCAGCATGTTAATCAGATTGCAGTAATAAGTATGAAACAATGCATGCAATTAGCAGTGGTTAATTTGAAACTATTTCATGTCAGTTTCTTTCAGAGCAATACGTTAGTAGAGTAATTATTTATTACCCTGAGGACATGATCAATGATATCCCTCCATAATAATGTCTGCAAAGAGAGGAGCATCTTTATCTGCATAAAAAGGAAGCCATAGAAACTGGTATTCTTTCAGCTAAATAAAAGCAGAACACTGTTTCTAAGCTGTTTCCAACTATTTCATTAGTAATGATAGATAAGCAAACCATTTGTTACACTTCAATATTTTTATGGTAACGTAATGCTGAGGGAAAGAAAAAAAAAACCCAACGAGCATTAGTGATTTAAATCCACAAAGCCTATCTTTATTGAGAAAGGGAAAAATGACCCATTTCTAAATGTCATTACAGTCATTAATGTGTATGGGCTAGGCTCTTCCACACACACAGTAATTCACTAGTCCCTTAGCTGGAGCTTAGGGATAGAATTTATGGGAGGCCCTGAGTGATAACACATGGTCTACACAGCTGAGCCATGGTTGTCCAAGGCACGGAAGAGATGCCAGGTTAACCAGGTGGCTGCAATTAGATGGTGCATTTGAATAATTGGGAAGGTTGTATTAGAGGCTACCATTTTGGCTTTCTGACTTCACAGTATACTGGACAAGAGATCCGTTATGTCTTCATATTTAACTACCTCTTTGTATAAGGTGTCATCGTGAGAAGGACTAGAAAAAAACTCACCTTTGGACGTTGATAGCCTGGAAAATGAAGGGGAGAAAACTAGAGAATGGAGTAAACTATAAAGGAGAACACTGGAAGATGGACAAAGCAGCAATGGTTAGAATGATGTCCAGATCTTACATAGGGCCTCTGCATTACAAAATTCCAGGAGGCTCCATTCATTGGGGGAATGGCACTCCTAGGGGTTGGACAGCCGACAGCCTGCGCAGCTACTTGTGGAAGACCCAATGTGAAATGACAATTTGGGAGAGAGGAATATTTTATATAGAACAGGTACATGTGTTTAGCAAGATATCTGAGGGAAACATCAAAGTCAAAATCCAGAGTAAGCACCAATGGAAGACATGAGTAGGTTTTGGAATTCAGGTGAAGCAAGCATTTACATAAGCTATTCATGACATATCATTCTGAGAAGGACCAGAAAAAAAACTCACCTTTGGAAGTAAATAGCCTGGAAAATGAAGGGGAGAAAACTAGAGAATGGAGAAAACAATAAGGGATATCACCAGAAGTTGGACTATCATGTCAGAAGCTGGCCCTCTGAGGGCAGTGGTGGCTCATAGCTCCAATAGCATCAAAGATCAAGCCAAACTAATAACATTACAAGATACGTAACTTACAGTATAGTATAAGCATAACGTGTAGATGAAAGAGTATGACCACTTTTCCAGTGTATAAAATGGAAATAATAATTGTATAATGAAGTAAAAATATTTTACTTTTAAGGGGGTTTTATGTGTTCTGTAAGAATTATGTGGGTAGTGGACTTCTATGTTATAACTGCCCAGACCTTTTCCTTCTTTGGGAACAGCATTCCCTTTTAATAAGAACTGTGCTCCTTCTACTCCATATTGTAATTCTATGGGGTAGTATTCTCTTGTGTATGACTCAGGTAACTTAACCATATTTTTTCAGTCTGAGTATGGGAGCTACCTGCCCTGGTAGGCCAGTTTGAGGGTTTTTTTGTAATGTTTTGCATTCCTATCAGAAAATACAGTAGCATCTGGTGTGGTACCCATGATATATGAAGCTAAGATCTGTCAGCCGTCATGTTCCCACCGTGTTAAAATTATAACCCAAATTTATTTACTGGCTAACTGATCAAATAATCTGCTTCTGACATTCATTTTTAACTTTTTCAGGGCTCTGGATTACCGCTTAGTGCATTCAGAGTAATGACTTATCATAGTTTGCCAATGATAGACAAGATTTAAGGTAACTCTGGGGAGTCATTACCAGTTTTTCCATCAGATTGGGCACAATATTGGTATCATTTCATGTGTTACTAATTTGGCAAGAATGGTTTCACTTCAAGAAAACCTAAAATGTAATGTGGAATTTAGACATGTTCTTAGTTTATCCACCAACCAATCAACTTAATAAAACCTAGAGGAATAGTCAAATCCCAGACCTCTAAGCAGAAAAGTGCTGAAAGTCAAGTTGTTGAGATCTTTTAGATTCCTCGCCCAGTAAATGAAGTAAGTACAGTTAGCAGCAGTAGAGAAATGTTTCCTATTTGATTTTATTAACTGATTGATATGAATTAATGCATTAGGATATTTGATTGTGTCATAAAATGTGTATATGAGCATCATGATTCAATTTAATGTCCCTATTACTGGTTGATGTGCCATTATATTAGGCTGAATTAAAAGAATTTTATGGAAAAAAAATTACAATTAAAGACTCAAAATTGATTGCATTCATAACTTAAAAGAAGATATTCTGTTCCAGTAATATTTTGAATAATTATAATAATATATCAGAAAACAATGTGGGAAACTCAGGAGGTAGACAAAGTAAAGCAAAGATAAATAGATTAAAGAGTAAAAAATAGAGTCCACTTTCTGTACTAAATTCAATATTTTCTCTTTAGCCCAAGTTTTTAAAAACTGAAAGAGCAACTGAAGTCACAGAGTTAACAGCTTATCTTAGCAAGTAAGTTTTAGGTCACATTGTCATAAAATTAATTTTCTTCTTTCATCTTCCAAATTACAAAATAAATTATTTCCAAATAAGGCATTTTTTAAATTTTAAATTTTTAATTTTTATACACATATAATTTTAATTTTTTTAAATGATGTTTTCATAAATAATAAGTTGACACTTTGAACAGACCATATCAATTCTCAAAATGCAATATGTACTTTCTGAATGCGGACCAACCACTATTTTGGACAAGATTAAGAGTTTTTGGGGAGTATGGGACATTCAGTGCTAAAAACAGGACAGTCCCCTGGTTGCTCCTCTTACATGTTCAAATTATTTGCTTTAGGTCTGAAGTTATGTATCCAGAAGCTGATTTAGAAAATGTTGTGATCCACTCCTAAAGACTTAAGCATGTTTCTCTCTCATTAGAAGTCAATGAAAGATGATTGTAAGTAGGTGAAGCATGATTCCGTAGGGAAACATGGCACTGATATTTGGAGCTTTTCTAAGAATTTTTGTTTCTCTTAATCCTACGGAACAAAGGAGGATTTCCGGTCAGGAAATATTCTACCTTTCTTACAGGGAGTATGGACCAAGGCCAACAGTACCATCATCATCTGGGATCTTGTTAGAAGCTCGTAATACTAAACA
This sequence comes from Lontra canadensis, assembly GCF_010015895.1. NCBI lineage: Eukaryota > Metazoa > Chordata > Mammalia > Carnivora > Mustelidae > Lontra > Lontra canadensis. Next base: position 3,452,464 of record NW_022630995.1, read on the forward strand.
CAAACCTACTTGTCAAAATATGCAGCATTAACAAACTTCCCGGCAACTCATATGCACATAAAAGTTTGAAAACACTACTCTAAACTCTTTTGCAAGAATTTTCTAAATGGACCCCAGTTTTTCTTTATTATCAGCTTACTTCTGCATTCCTGTCTAGTGCACTACAAAGCTAGAGCAGCCTCATTAGCTCAGCTGCAATTAATTTGGGATTGGCAATCATTTAACCTGGGTTGTACTAACCCTTTTGCCCTACAGCCTGTGCCCTACATTCGAAGAAGAGTTCTCCAGCAAAAGGGCATCCTAACCAATTGAGGAAAGCCAACTCTTTTTAACATGTAACAAATTAACTTTTCATAAAGTCATGGATGCTACCTGTACATTGAAGTAAACTGCCTGTCTAGCAAGACCCTTTTTTGGAAAGTTTTTGTTTGCAGGCAATTCCAACTAGTGAGAAAGGGAAAGCTGCATGGGAATGCAATGAAATTTACACAGCTTTCTCTCAGCCCAATTTTAAGTTTTACTGACCATTTTAGCAAACTCTTGTCTAACCTCATTTCCATACTTTCTTTGTACACTAAACTGTAAAACTGAGTGTAATCCTTAGAACCAGCTCTGCTTTAGGGGGTCTCCTTGCTTTGCCATTTTCTCACGCTTGGAAACCCTCTCACCACCACCCTCAACTCCCAAACTATCGTCAGACTAGAAAGTTCACCCTCATGCTTCGGATTGTCACTGTAAATGCCATGCCCTATAACTAATCATCCCAATGTAGGTATTTGCATAGCTTCCTCCCCCACTAGCCTTAAACAACTATTATATTGAAGTATTACTGTTTTAGTATAGGAGGTCCTCCAAATGGAAAAATCGAGTCCTAGAGGTACGATTTCCTTCATATAGTTAATGCCTAACTTAGATGAGGGTTTAATAGATATTTGTTGAATGAATAAATGAATGAATGAATGTGTAACTGAGTAAATAAGTAAACCAATTTTAAGTGATGAAAATGATGAAATCTCACTGAGAATGAACATTTTGAACGCTCTTACATACTTTTTTCAAAGAATTCTGACGGCCCCAACAGAACCAGAAGAGAGAAGGTATAGGAACATCGATACCCGTGTCTACAAACTTGACGTAGAACCATCATTTCAGAACATACAACACATCTTATTTTTGAGGCTGAAGTTGAATTAAATTGGTGCTCCCTGTGCTGTTGCATCAAAGCTTCCTTTGTTTAAAGTCAGCGTGTTTCCGTACCACAATCCAGGCTGTTCTACAGTTTGCTCCAGTTTCCACTTGTCCTAATCAGTGACAATGTGGCCCACACAGGCCTGTCTTTCTCATCACATTTCAAATAAATATGTATTTAATCTTCTAATGGATTACATTGTTACCTGATGGAAGACAGAAGCTTGAGATTTGTTAACACGGGGGGAAATGCCTTTTAAAATTTATAAACAGTTATAAACTTTGAAGATGGAGACAGGAATTTAACTGTAGAGAAAATTACACTTTAGGAGTAAAAAAAAAAAAAAACCTTATCACAAATTGTTAAATGTGAATTCAAATCCAGTCCTTGCCCTTATTTTTTAGAGAAGACCTAGAAGTAGTAATTTTGAAGAAACCAAAATGTACCATTCCATATCAAGTAGCATAGGAGTGTTTTCAAGAACAGTACAAATCAGGTATATTTAAGTGTACTTACACTATGGTGGATTTTGGAGCGGAGTTTGTATCTCAGATGCCTTCAGAGGAAAGGTAGATACGTAAATGAGTGAAATGGCCGGGTAGTGCCTAGAGTAACCCAAGAGTTCATGTCCGTGCTGGAGGGTACATTTTCCCCTGCTGCCTTCATAGATACGACCCTGCAGAAATATGACTTTAGGGTTACATGTTTCCATTTTTCAAAAGAAGCTAATATTCTAGATACTTATGTGAAATATCCAATTGTTTAAATGTTGGTAAGTAATTCAAATTTTTATAAAACATTATATGAGTTAAATGAAATATGTCTACAGAGTGGATACGGTCCATGAGCCAATAGTTTATAATCTCTGTTTTAAAGAAATATTTCTCTTCCAAATCTAAATTTAGCCTGTTCTGTCTCCATAAACAGCACGATGTTATTACATGGTAGAAAGTGTTCTGTGAGCAGGTCTTTCCCAGGTGCAGTGGTTGGACAGAAGTACTGCAGAAAGGTCACAGACTCTGGAAAGGAACAAGACAGAGCTCCAGACAATGCAACTGGAGTGAATTGTTGGTGAGTCAGGCACAGTGTTTGTGGGCTACTTACAGCAGTGAGTTAGAAACAAGCACTCCAAACTTTGGAAGGTGTATTGTGGGATCGTAGTGACGTTTTCTTGGAGTATCGACATCTATAGGGGTACTTCCCCAGCAGAGAAAAGTTGTAGATGTGGCCACTTTTAATAGGTGATGAAAATGTTTCTGTGTTATACTTCAAATTCACCATCCCCGAGTCTTATTTAAAGTTACAGCCTGGTTTCTTCTGTGTCATGGGGAAATTAAAATGTGCCTGCACCATATTTTGGAAAGAATAATTAATGAAAATGTAATATCCTCTCCCTAAGGCCATACTGGGAATTTCAGCCATGGCTGTAAGTAAAGAAATGTACCCAACAGTGAAAATCTATGAAAAGTTGACTGGAGGAGAGGCAGTACCGTAATAACATGTCAGCAAGGAAGGAGAAGCCAGGAGAAAGAGTTCCCATGAATAAGCCCTTTGGGAATTCTTTGTGCCTCTCTCCCAAAGAACTAGGAGTATACTGAATATCTAATTTATGACAATTATGCTTGAAGGGGAGAAATGCCATAAACATGTATGTATAAGAGAAATCGTGCCTTTTGTACTTCCAGGCTGATAAGGCATAAATTACATGGATTACACTATACAACGTACATTTTAACTTCATAATATAATGTTTTTAATTTTGTGAAGGCTCATTAACAATTTTACATAACTGCAAACTAACATCAACATTTATGAAAATCAGCATGATTGCTGTTGGTTTTATAAGAAGGAAGTATGGGATTATGGGACACATCACTCTTATTCCCTCTTTGCCCAATACACTGATGCTACCCTTACTGCTTATCACTTTGATAAACCAAAAATCATTCTATTTTCTCCCTGTCTTCTCAAAACCTCCTCTACACCACTTCATATCCAAGTCTACAAAACACAAGATAATTTTACTAAAATAAACTGAATAGATTTTTTTAAAAGATTGTATTTATTTATTTGACAGAGAGAGAGAAAGAGAGATCACAAGTAGGCAGAGAGGCAGGCAGAGAGAGAGGAAGGGAAGCAGGCTCCCTGCTGAGTAGAGAGCCTGATGTGGGGCTTGATCCCAGGACCCTGAGATCATGACCTGAGCCGAAGGCAGAGGCTTAACCCACTGAGCCACCCAGGTGCCCTAAACTGAATAGATTTTATGAGCTATATAAATAGCAACAGATAGCACAGGATATGCCCAAATCAAATCATTCTATTTCAAAATACTGACATAATTATCTTTTGCTTCTTAAGAATCAGAATGTCCTTAAAAAGAAAAGTAATCATCCCAAGATGGTCAGGAGTATGGGATCTATGGGTGTTTTGATTTGTTTTTATTTTTATTTTTCTCAGATCAGCTCTATTTGGTGCCAAGGGCCCACTCTTCCAGGACTTCTCTCCATCTTATTCCTCTAGTTGTTCTGCGGATAGCCATTTTTTTTCCTTCTCTGGGCCTTAGTACTCACATTCTTCTAATACAGAACTTTTCTTAGAGTGATTAGAATGACCCAAACAGACAAATAAGAATAGGCCAACTATAATTTTTAATGCTTTCTTATTTCTCCACTTAGTCAAAATACAATGTGACAGATGGACTCCAACACATGCACATTGACTTCTGCTGCCTCAGAGAAGCCGTGTATTGTCCAAAAATTCAGTACAGGTGGTAATGTGGAATATTAACTCACTCTCTTTAATCTTCTTGTCTCAGTCTACATTCCTTCGCTGCCCATTCTCCTAAAGTATTAATAAGGGGATCTCGGGTTGTTACTCAATTGATTGCTGATTGTCCATTTTCACATCTTTAGTGAATTTCAATTATAATGACACTTTCTTGAGTACAGCATATGGCCCACTATACGAGCTTTGGAAGAAGGAAGCCATTGAGGAAAATCAATCATACTAGAGTGCCTCACCTCTGTATGAAGTGAATAGGAAATGGAAAGACACATTTTGACTTCTATTCATATGGCACTGCCTCTGTTCCTTGGTTTCTGGGTGGCAGAAACAATTAAAATGGAAATCGAATTTTCAGTGGAATCAAAAGTGATAGGTCATGACCCCAGTCCGTGTATTCAAACACTAGTTTGGCAAGACTCATCTATCCACGTTGTAAAACCAGATCCTGAGGGGCTGAAGTTCTCACATAACTCTAAATGACAATTTGTGTTACACTAAAATGCTTGTATTATGCACCTATATTAATTACCAACCATATCAAAGTTCAATTACTACTCTGCTTTCATTTTGATTGAAGGATGGGGTACATGTGGAGGGTTCTTTCCATTCTAGCAACCAGAAAATACCAAGGTGACTTTGGTGAGGAAGTTGCCTTGTGATACTATCATTATCAGTAATTAGCCACAGTTAGTAAGCTTTTATTAATCAAACCCACATCTGGAAAGACTTTCACTAATTCTCTGAGATGAACAGTGCTGTTTGCAAAATTTAAATCATGAGAGGTAACATTGCATAACTTTAGAAGCTCACACAAAGAAGAGAGAGAACCTAATCCTTAATACTTAGATAATCTTATTTAATTAAACTTACTGCCTATAAAATTATATATAACATCTATATACATATATAACAGAATGGTTAAAAATATCCTCTTTGACAAAATTGGAAGCTTCAGATAAAAATGTTTAAGCTTTTCTACATATATTCTCTCATATGCTAGTTAACAAGATGCTACAGTAAATGTCTAAGCATGTTATAAATAAATAGACAAGATGAAAATCTCAGTTTCAGGGCCTGTGAATGTAAATCCTTGGCATTCTAGGAAGGGAGGAAATGTCCAAATTCTGAGGAAGAATGAAAGAATGATGAAGCGATGTTATTATTTCCAACCTAAGAAAGGTAGATAAAGAAACTGGTGAAGAAAGAGCTGCAGAGCCCCTACTCTCCTGTGCCCCCAGTCAAATATTCTGGAACTTAGGCACCTCCGTAGGGACCCACCAGAAGACGTAGGACTCCCCAGTGATACAGAGAAAGATAAGACTGGAACATGACAGCATTCTTTCCAGCTTTCTAGAGACTAAGGCATAAAAAGAAAAAGATACCAAAGAAGTAACTATTCCAAACAGTCTGGGATTGGGAATATTCATTTCTAACATAGATCACACTCATCTCCTGGAATAAATCTGCTACTTATCTTTTTTTCTTTCCTTTTTTTTTTTTTTTTTTTTTAACTGAAGTATAATCGACATATAACTTTCAGGTGTACAGTGGTGGTTTTACATTTGTATATATTAAGAAATGACCACCATGATAAGTCTATTCAACATCTACCACCATACATAGTTAAAAAAATATTCTTTATCTTGTAATGTGGACTTTTAAGGTCTACTCTTTCAGCAGCTTTCAAACATGCAATACAGTATTATTAACTACAGTTGCCATGCTGTACAGTAGATCCCCATGATTTAATTTTATAATTGGAAGTTTGTAATTTTTGACTCCCTCACCGACTTCACCCACCCCCTGTTGGCCATCTACATGTCTTCTTTGGAAAAACGTTCACTCATCCACTATTATCCAACCCTACTACTCCATGCTTTATTTAATTTTCCTAGCTCCTGATCCAAATCCTTCCTGGGAACTACATTTAGACCTCATTGTGGCATGGCACCTACTACATAGGCTTCATGTTCTAGAGATGGAGGAAAGAGGACAGGTTAATCTCAGTTGGCCTGGATAAAAATCCCGAAGCTACCATTTTCTAGTCAGGAAACTCTCGACAATGAATTATACCTTACTGAGACTTGTTTTTCTCCTCTAAATCTTCTGCAAAGGTCAAGTCATGTTGTGCTTTTTAAATTTCTCTACAAACAAGGGACCCCTGGGTGGCTCAGTCATTAAGCATCTGCCTTCAGCTCAGGTCATGATCCCAGGGTCCTGGGATCAAGCCCTGGGTCAAGTTACCTGCTCCACGGGAAACGTGCTTCTCCCTCTCCCACTCCCCCTGCTTGTGTTCCCTCTCTCATTATGTCTCTCTCTGTCAAATAAATAAATAAAATATTTTAAAAAATTTCTCTGCAAATAAAAGAATGATGCTATTATGAAAGGAAATAAAAATCTGAAAATTCTTCCAACAATGCCATCACCCACTGTTGCATCCCCTTCTTTAGGCTTTTATTATTGCTTTTTCTCTGTGAAAACACATCTCAGTTATTAATGGAAGTTAATGATAACATTGGATTCAATATTTCTACATTTTAATTCATTGACTAACACTCCTATTTTACTATAGCCATTCCAAAAAATCAGTGGTGCTAATGTTATTGTTACTATTTTATGATAAATACATCAATATGCCTAACATATGTACTGTATTTTACTCACAAATTTAATAGGAATTAAAAAAAAAACAACCTGGCTCAACCAACTGATAACATTATAATACCCATTCCTAGTATTAACATATTTATAATGGGGTTCCAAATCATTTAACATGGTAAAAACACACAGTAAGATGTGTAGTAACTTTCCAAAGCAAGCTCCCCCTGGCTAAAGGTAAGATAAGATAGATAAGATAAGATAAGATAAGATAAGATAACAAAAATAAAATAAAATATCCTCCTCCCACAGATCCATGGTTGGCAGACGACAGAGTTCTTGAATGGTCCACTAACCTCAAACACTTGATCCTAAACTCACTGTTCATCTACATTCGTGCCCTCATCTCTTTCAGTTAGCTCAGTAGCTCAGTATTTCTTGGCATCATCTTCTTTTCACTTAAATATCCCTTTGCCTTCTCCTCATGTCTTGGTATATATGTGAAGACACTTAGTGTGCCTAGTGGCTCACTTGGTTAAGCATCCAAGTCTTGGTTTCAGCTCAGGAAGTACCTCATGGATTGTGAGATCAAGCCCCACGTCAGCAGGAAGTCTATCTGAAGATTCTCTCCTTCTGTCCCTTCTCACATATGGCCCTCATGCTTGCTCTGTCTCTAAAATAAGTACGTAAATCTTGCCCTTTTTAAAGAACACTTAAAATAACACCACTTACAATTCAACCTGATCCATAAGACTTTTACTGCCATATTTTGCCTCAATTCATTCATTAAATAATTATTTTTTGAAAGGTGACCAGATAATGCCTTAAGGACTAGATATAGTAGTGAACAAAACAACAAAGTTCTCTGCCTTTATAGTGATTTCAGTTTCTGGAGGAAGTGGGGAGAAATAATAATTTAATAAAAAAGTAAAATGTGTAGCATATTAGATGATAAATACTATGGAAAAATACATGAGATTAAGAGAATTAGGAGTGCCAGTTTGAATAGCAAATGGAGGAAACAAAGTAGCTAAGTTAGGCTTCACTAAAGCTCCGAGTTCTGGGCACAGCTTTGAAGCAGGAAGGTAGTGGATGTCACAGACACTTGGAGTGACAGCGTGCCTCCTGGTAGGCACCTTGGTAACTACCATGAAGGGAGAGTGGCCAAGGTAACTGAGGCTATATGATAGGATAATTTTAGTAATTGTTAATAAATATTAATTAAAGGGGGAAGTAGATATAAGAGCTGGAAATAAAAACTTGGTAAAGCAATAAGCTATAGATTACAGTGGAAATGAAAGACTTTTGGAGTTGAAAATATTACAGATGGAGACTGGAAATACAGAAATGGTGAATAGAAAGTTACATTCTGGAAACTGAGATAGCAGAACGGTGCATTCCTTGGTATTGACAAGATCTGGGGTGTGACCATGTGCAAAAGTCCTAAGGTGAGGGAATGCCAAGCTTGTTCAAGAAAAAGCAGAAGTCAAAGGGCACTTAAGAAGGGAATGAAATCTTTAGGGAACAAAACACAGTGGCTCTGAGGGTTTATATTTGTAATTAGTAGTTTATGGCTTGCTTTTCCTAAGTGAGAAATAAGGAAAGTTGAGCCTTAATGTCCCAAATATTTTCTTCTTTATATCTAAATATTTGCCTATATTCTTTTCCTTTTACTGTTTCTTGTCCCACTAACTCTAACTGAAACTCAGCTTTCTCCTGAAGATAGTCCTTTCCTCAGAGCATTGTTTCCTTCAGTCCTTAGCACCATGACTATGAAGATATGGTAGATGTCCTCCTTGCTTCTTATGGATAGTTCTAGACTATGGTTTCTCCCTCCTCCCTGAAATCTCCTGCTTTGAAACTTATGCCATTAGAATATCTCACTCTTTTCCTTCCCAATGCATTTGCAGACCTTTGGCTCACTTGCCTTGTTCTTTAAAAATTTTAGTTTCTGGTTCATTCACTGTCCTTCTCTTATATGTTTTGGCTACACAATTCTGGACACTTTAATATTCATGTAAAGAACATTTCCAAAAATGTGGCCATCCAGTTATTAATCAAATATTTATTGAGGACTTAAAATGTGTCAGACACTCTTCTAGACACTGACTCTATGATGGTGAATGAGAAAAACAGACATGAATGGAAAATGACATCAGCAAGATGGCTGAGTAGGAAGCTGTGGACCTTCCTTCTCCACCCACTCATGTTGATTCAGCAACAATTCATGGGCAAATGTCCTTTTTGACAAATCCAGAAACTAACCTTGCACCTAGGTGAATATGAAACAAAACACACCAAAGTTGTTAGAGAAATTCAGAAAACCCTCTCACCAAAATCCTTGCTCCCCACACAGGGGAAGAGATCCCCAAGCTCCCAGCTTCTCCCTGGGGAGGGAAGAAGTTAGTTCATGTATCCAACATGCCAACTTTTCTGAGGGGATTTCTTAGAGGACTGACCTCTATTTTGACAATCTTTGAGCTCTAACTGGTTTAGCTACCTGGGAGAAAAAAAGATATTGGTTTGGATTGATAGATATCATAGATTCTCCTGCATGCTCAATACAGAGAAAGCAGACAAAAAAATACCCACTTTCATATAGCCCCTATGGAGGGAAAGAGTCGATTTGTGCATCCAACATCCCAACTATTCCAAAGCTACCTAAAGAATTGACTTCTGTCTCACCAGTCTTGAACTCTGAGGGGTCTGTCTCAGTTTGGTCATCTGAGAGAGGAGAGAGGTGACAGTTTGGACAAATAAACACTCTACCTCTCCCAAAAACCCAGAGCACTGCAGAGCAAGCAGATTAAAAACACAGATGCCTGCTTCTCCTCAAAGATGAAAGAGTTGCTAGAAGTTCCCAGAATCTCTGCTCAAACTGACTTTCAGAGATCTTCTCCTGTACAAAGTTCATACATGAGAACTGTGAGAGGTGCCTACTTTGTCTAATGTAAAGACATCAGCACAGAGTATCAAGGAAAAATAAGATAAAGCACAGATGTTGCAAACATGGGAATAAGATAAATCTCAAGAAACTCACCTTAATGAAATGAAGTTATATGATCTACCTAGTATAAAAATTCAAAATAACTGCCTTAAAGATGCTCTTTGAGTTCAACAGAAAAGTTCATGAACAACAGAAGAATTATAGCAAAGACATAAACAAATATTAAAAAGTATCAAACAGAAATCATGGTGCTAAAGAACATTATAATTGAACTGGAAAATTCAATACAGGAACTCAGTAACAGACTAGAACAACCAGAAGAAAGGATCAATGAACTCGAAAATTGATCCCTGATGTATTCAATCAGAGAAGCAAAAAGAAAAAAAAAAAATATATATATATATAAAAGAATAAAGAAAGGTTAAGGAAATTAAGAGACATCATGAAATAGATCAATACCCACAAGGAAGAACATCCCAAAGGATCTATAAACACAATAAAACAGAATTGATAGGACTAATAAATGAGTTTAGTCAAGTCAGAGGACATAAGGTCACACACAAAAATCTATGATATTTCTATTTGAAAAAGGTAGTCTTAAAACTCAACAATAAAAAAACAAAGAGCCTGATCAAAAATGAGTAAAATATTTGAACAGAAACTTCACAAAAAAATATAGAAAAATTTATATAATATAGAAAAATATAAAAAATATTAAAATATATAAAATATATATAAAAATATATATAAAATATACATTATATATAAATATATATAGAAAATTAGTAGATGAAATGATGTTCAACATGTGTCATAACTGAAATAAGTCAAACAGAGAAAGACAATTATCATATGGTTTCACTTATATGTGGAACATAAGGAATGGCATGGAGGACATTAGGAGAAGGAAGGGAAAAATGAAGGAAGGGAAATCAGAGGAGGAGATGAACCATGAGAAACTATGGACTTCGGGAATCAAACTGAGGGTTTTAGAGCAGAGGGGAATGGGGTGATGGTTTGGCCCAGTGATGGGTATTAAGGAGGGCACATATTGCATGGAGCACTGGGTGTTATACACAAACAATGAATCTTGGAACACTACATCAAAAATTAATGATGTACAGTATGGTGATGAACATAACATAATAAAAAAATTATTTAAAAAAAGAAAATTAACAATGAGATACTAGTACATGTCTGATAGAATTGCAAAAATCCAAACACCAACATCACCAAATGCTGGCAAAAATATGGAGCAACTGGAATTCTCATCACTGCAGGTGGTATAAGACAGTTTGGCAATTTCTTATAAAACTAAACATACCCTTAACATAGGACCCAACAATCATATTCCATGGTATTTATCCAATTGAGTCAAAAACATACACACAAAAGCTGCACATGAAAGTTTACAGCAGTTTTATCCATAATTGCCAAAACGTGGAAGCCACCAAGTTGTCCCTCAATGATGAATGGACAAATAAACTGTGGTATATCCAGACAATGGACTATTTTTCAGTACTAACAAGAAATAAGCTATCTAATCATGAAAAGATATGGAGGAAACAAATCCATATTACTAAGCAAGAGAAGTCAGTCTGAAAGGGCTACAAACTGTAGGATTCTAGGTGTATGACGTTCTGAAAAAAGGCAAAATGATGGAGATAGTAAAAAGATCAGTGGCTGCTAGAGTTGGGGGCAGGGAAGGATGAATATATAGAGCTCATTGGATTTTTAGGGCAGTAAAACTATGCCATATGAGACTATATTGGTGAATGCATGTCATTATCCACTTGTCAAAACCCATAGAACATAAAACACCAAAAGTGAACTCTAATGTAAACTGCAGTCTGTGGGTGGCAATGATGTGTCAGTGCAGGTTCACAGAACATAACTCTGGTGTAGGATGATGATAGTGGGAAAGATTTGGGGAGTGGGTACCATGAGTATACAGGAACTCTAATTTCTACTCAACTTTGCTGTGAACTTAAATCTGTTTTAAGAAATAACATCTATTAAAAAAAAAATCAATGGTCACATCAAGATGAAAAAGCACCTGCTCTTTGAAAAACACTTTTGAGAGATGAAAAAACAAGCCACAGACTGTATGTTATGTGTGTGTGTGTGTGTGTGTGTGAGAGAGAGAGAGAGAGAGTACTTATATCTAGAGTAAATAAACAAACTCAATAATAAGAAAAACAACCCAATTAAAATGGAGAAAACATTTAAACAAATACATCATAAAAAAGGCATTTATGCATCACGCAAGTATGTAAAAAGGGGGCTCAACATCATTAGTCACCAGGAAATGAAAATTAAAACCACAATGAAATACCACTACACATCTTAGAATGGCTAACACTTGAATGCCTGACTATATCAAGTGTTTGCAAGGATGAGAACTCAAACTCATACATTAGTTCTGAGAATATAAAATGGTGCAGTCAATCTAGAAACAGTATACAGTGTAGCAGGTACACATTTCATATGTCCTAGCAATTTCTTTCTAGGTCTCTATCCTGGAAAATGAAAACATCACCACAAAGACATAAACTAACATCCATAGTGGCTTCAAATAGCTATTCTAAATGACAAAAAAAAAAAAAAAAAATAGAAAGAGAGAAAAGAAAAGAAACAAGGAAACAATCCAAGGTTTTCTTTTTAAAAAATACTTTTAAAAGATTTTTTGCATGTAAGATTTTTTTGTATGTATACAAATAGAGATGGCACAAGCAGGGGGAGATGTAGCAGAGGGAGAAGGAGAAGCAGGCTCCCCACTGAGCAAGAAGTCCAATGCTGGGCTCGATCCCAGGACCCTGGGATCATGACCTGAGCCAAAGATAGTTGCTTAACCTGCTGAGCCACCCAGGCACCAATCCAATGATTTTCAATAGGCAAACATATAGAGAAATTGTGGCATATAATACAATGAAATATTATTCAGCAATAAAAAGGACCGAAGAAATAATATATGCAACAACATGGATACTCTCAAAAATATCATGATGAGTGTGAGAATCCAAACACCAAAGAGTACATATTGTATGGTTTCATTTACATGAAACCCTGGAAAAACAAACCTAATCCATAGTGACAGAAAGCAAATCAATGGTTACCTATGGCTGGGAGCTGGGGGGAAGATTGGGCAGGGAAACAGGGGAACATTTTGGGATATTGTACATTTCCTTTGAATCCCTCCTCTTTATCTTGTGTGTTTCTACTGAAGGTTTTTGCTTTGTTTTTATCATGAAATGTATATGAAATACCATAATAGTCTGTTAAGAACTTATTTCAATTAACTTCAATTGTACACAAAAATTTTACCTTTTTACTTCTCCCCTTCCCAAATGTTATGTTTTTGATGTCACAATTTACCTCCTTCTATATTGTGCATCCATTCACAAATTATTATAGACACAGTTATTCTTAATACTTTGTTTTTTTAACATTTATACTAGAATTAAGTGATTAACACAACACCTTATTACAGTATTGGAGTATTCTGGATTTGACCACATGCTACCTTTCCCAGTTTGCTTTATATCTTCATATGTTTTCATATTGTTAATCACCACCCTTTCATCTCGGCTTGTAAGCCAGGTCCGATGGTGATGAACTCCCTCTGCTCTTGTCCATTTGGGAAGGTCTTTATCTAAATGCATCTTGAACTTGAGCCATGAAAGAATTTATTGATTCTTATGACCAAATAAATAGCTCACAGAACCAAACTACAGGAAGGCAAGAAGGAGGCTTTCCTCAAATAAAAGAAGAACCAGGATTTCAAAGGTTGGCAGGATTCTCCATTTCTCTTTTCAGAAGTAGCTCTATTTCCTGGCCCCAATTTCCCAACCTGGAAGAAACAGGCACAGCTGCGAGCTCTCAGAGTTAAAATCCTACAGCTTCATGAACAGGAAAAAAAAAAACTTTCCTATTGGCTCAAATTTTTATTTTATTATTTTTTTAAGATTTTGTTTATTTATTTATTTGACAGACAGAGATCACAAGTAGGCAGAGAGGCAAGCAGAGAGAGAGGAAGGGAAACAGGATCCCTGCAGAGAAGAGAGCCTGATCCCAGGACCCTGAGATCATGACCTGAGACAAAGGCAAAGGTTTTAACTCACAGAGCCACCCAGGCACCCTATATTGGTTCAAATTTTTAAAACCAAAGAAAGGATATTGATTGGCTCAGCTTGGACCATGTGACCAGCTCTGGCCCAGTTACTATAGTTAAGGGTTTAGAGTACTGCGCTAGGCTTAGATGGAGGTAAGTGGTGATTTTTTATCCAAATACTCTGATGAGGAAAGGAAAGATATTTAAAGAGAGATTTGGTACTTTTAGAAGACATATTAAGCCCAGAAGTAGGGTAGAGGATGTTTTTTGGGAAGATAGAAATAGCACAAACAAATTTACTGAATAATTTAAAACTGAAAATCTACTCCTATTTTTTAATCCCAATAGTAGACATTAAAGAAAAATATTTTAAATTCTCTTAGGCTTGTATCCAACTGGAGATAAGCTAATTCATAATGTATTTATTTTCCATCTCTAAACTTCTTACCTACCAAGAATGTGAACATTTTAATTTGCCAAAAGTTGGTAAGGCTGTTCCACACATGTTATAAAGGAAGAGGACAATTTTTCCTGTAACTGTATAATTTCTGAGTTCAAATAAAGGGAAGAAACCACTGAGACACCATCAAGTCCCTTCTCACTTGCATATTGTAACATTGCTACACTGCTGGATCCCTTTTCATTGGTTGGGTTACATTCGCTACAGATGGTACATCTGACTTCAGAGCAGGTGTTGTAGCAGGTCTGGCCCACAGTATCATCATGCTTATCACCTGGACAGTTTCCAGCCACAGATTGGACTTTGAGTTGTTGAGGAGATTGTCAGGGAGATTGATAGTGTCAGCCATATTGGAATTACCTATGATAAATGATATTTTCTTCCACTCTTCTCAAAAGACAAGCTGTGAATCACAAGACCGTTCAGTTAAACTTGATGAGTATCTCCTTCCAGGTGGAAGATGACTGAAAACACATTCACATCCAGACTGGGGTCACCTGAACAAATCAGAGAACCTAAGCCTCACTGACTTACTGCTGGGATGTGGAAACCAACAGAACACAGTCCAAGATTTGCAGATCTGAAAGATATTTGCTGTAAAAATTCTTTCTGTGACTCAATTTGGTTACAGTTATGTCTTTCAAGCTAGTACTGAGATGGGTTTTGTTAGGTTAGGCTAGCTTGCAGTAACAAATGAAGTCTGAATCTCTGTAGTTACGTATAATACAATTTCAAGGCTTACTTATTTAACAGCACAATGATACTGATGGTGCAGGAGAGGAAGGACAGTGGTAGAAACTGCTCCAAGCAGTAATTCAGAGACACAAGATTCTTCTATTTCAATGCCTCCAAATTTAACAGGTCCCCAGAATCACTATGGAAAATGGAGAAAATGACAGATTATATGTGGGAGATGTTTATGGGACAGATCTGAAAATAATATTTACCATTTATATCATATTCATTGTGCAAAACTGGATTACATATCCCTAATCTAACTGCAAGGGAGAAGAAAATGTTACTAAATGTATGTCCAGAAACAAAAGAAAATGGAAATGGATATTGATGATTATTAGCAATCTTTGATACAGTCACTGTAGGAATGTAAATGAGAAAATGGCAAGTCAACTGAAAATTAAAATCTCCTAGAACAACAATGGTGATTTTTCATCTGCAAGGATATTTCAAGCTTTTATTTATTTTTCTAATACCAATGGATAAAATTTCCTTCTTAGAATGGGTTCCACTATTTCTCAAACCACAAAAGAAAAATACATTAAGATCTCCAAAATTTCAATATTACCAGCTCAACTATCACCAAGAACAAGTAACTTGCCAACTTTAGTATTCTTAAGCTAGAGAGTAAGTCAAATCAGTTAATAGATTTACCAAAAAAGAAAAGGTGTATTACAAAATTCTCTGTTCATTCAAGAAACCAGTAATACTATTCATTAACTATTTCATAATAAATTATATATAAATTATAAATAAGTTGCAAACAAATCCACAATAAGGAAAATAATATGTATTCTTAATCTCTGTTCTTTTCATTGCTCCCCACCTCGATCACATGAAATTTAGTAGAAGGATGGGTGATTTTCTTATGGCCAAGTGTGGTGGGAAACTCAGAGTGTAGCTTACTACTTCTGGAATGTCAGAAGAGGCATCTATCATGATCACTGGGGCTTTGGTAGCAAGAACAGTAATGTTCATGCTGGCCCTGATTTTATTCACTATAGGTTTCCTTGACTAAGGAACAGAACTGTACTTGTGCATCACCACATATTACCACATCTACCTTTATAGCAGTTTATTTTCCTGGCCATGAGGTTTCCTTGATGAGATTACAGATAATCCTAATTTCCTTTAGTTCATTTGTAATAACTTAGTTTTTTTTTTAAATAAACTTTTACTAGGAAAAATAGAGATAAAAGAAGATTCTAAAGAGAAAGTATATATATATATATATAATATTATATTATATTAAATTTCTTAGGCAAATTTAATCCACTGCTAGTAACATAAAATAGAATATTATGTCATATTTGCTAAGTTCTTATTATTCACAAGGCGTTATTCTAAGTACTTTGCATGTATAACAGGTGTCTAATGTCGACTTGACAACACCATCACCCTTTTCCAAGAACTCCTCTGCACCATAGAAGTGAAGCTGAGAAATTTGTTTCCCAGAATTCTCCTATCCGAAGATTCCTGGTAAGAGTTAGTGAATAATAGGAAATTGAAGGCAATTAGGAAGACTGAAGTAAAGGAGAAGTTCTTATTCTTCAGATGCCTCTGCAGCTGGACTTAAGGGCTTCATGGTGAGCCTTTAAGATTCACCTCACTTGCTGCTGCAGACAAAGAAAGGAGATGAAACATTCCCAAATAGTCTTGAGAATTATAGCAACTTCTCTGAGAACTTTTATGAGAATCACACATTTTGGTGCGGTAGTCTGCGATCTCCGATGATAGCCTCCCTGAACTTTGAGGCAGTTTCTTTGACCTACAGTGGGGGTTTAAGGGTCAAGAGTCATGAAAGCCTTTACTCTGATAGTAAACCCTTTATATCCAAGATACATACAATGACTGCTGTTTTCCTGACCCCATCCTGACTGGTGCAAGTTATTAAAACCACCTTGTAAGACAGACATACCAGCACATCACCTCTATTTTTTTTTTCCTGATAAAATCAAACTTTAAAGAATGTAAATATCATGCCAAGAATTACAGGGCCAGAATTTGAATCAGGTATGCTTGACTCCAGAGATCATGTTTTTTATTATAATGTTATGCTCAAGTCAGTAGAAATGACAGAAAGTATTTCATAATTAAACAATAACAGTGATAACCAGCAAGCACCTTCCTAATCAGCCACCATCTCCACTTTTCCTCTGAAAAACCGTTCCTTTGAGCTTCCCTCCTACAATGTCAACACTAATCATTTGCATTGATTTCTTTGCCATGTCTATAATCCACCAAATTGATTGGAAACAATTGAACTTTCTAGATTCATGGACTTGCTCTCTATCATCTGGAATTATTGGTTGCTCAAGCATTGTACTTCCTGCTCAGTTGGCAGTTACAACTCTACTGAAGTGCACACACACACACACACACACACAATTTTTTTTTTTAATCACAGAAAACTGAAACTCATTAGCAATTGAGCATGATGGCACTGCAAAAGAACTTGGGAGACTTTAGCCATTGAAGAAATGGCTCAAAAGCCAAAAAATAAAAATAAAAATAAATGTTATGAGGCAAAGTAATTAGGATAAAAGACCAAGGTGCCCAACTTGGAAGAGGTATTAATATTTGGGGTGTCACTTTAAATTACTGCTCCTTCAGATAATTTATCTCTAATTTTCCACTCCCCTGAAGAATGAAAAATAAAGCATTTGTGCAAACCTAACTTGCCTGCAAGAAACCTGTTCATTACAGGTCTCTGATCATGGGTTTGGGTATATAATCTATTATAAGAAATTTAACTGTGTCTGCTTACTAACTCTTCCAGAAGAAATAAACACATGACTGAAAAACTCTTTTTTCTGAGTCCTATAACTAAAACCAATTTATCATTTTAAATTCTTAATAACTTATACTTTAAGTATTATGAATAGAAACTTCTATGATGCTTTCAACAAACTGCAGTAACCGACAGGGTAAGATCCTTCATTCCAGATGAGATGAAGACATAATCAGTTATTCCTGTCTCTTTCCTTGCTCTTTACAATATATTTTCTTAAATTCTCATGGAGGTTTTTATATTTATCATCTCATTAAAAAGAATAAGATATTGAAGCTAATACAGATTCACCCAGAATCACTGAAATATAGAATGGAATATCTGGTTCCATGCGTCTCCCTAGGTCTTCATCAACAAAGCCGTAGGATTACCAAGCTAACAGAAAATGGCCATACCTAGGGGAGAAGACAGACAATCTCACCATAAACTTAAACAGAAAAACACTAATATTTACTTACCTAAACATTTATCCTTTATTCTATGCATGTAATCATTGATTCCAACTTTTCCAGATCTTTCCAAAAATGCATTTGAAGTGGTTTTGTGTTAAAACAATTCCATTACAGAAGTCCTAGATGGGCTGATATTAGTACAAGGCCACAGTCACTAGATCATAGTATTATCGCCTTATTCTAAACTTGATTTTGATACTAAATGTATTAAAGCAATTTAATGTGAATGCAAAATTTCAGAAGTTAGTATTTAGATTTTATACCTGAATTAAGGCTCCTAGACCCTTGCATACAACATTGTTGCTAGTTTGTGTTGTGCCTTTGCGAGAACAAGAAAAGGCTTCCTCTGTAGGGGAAGGCAGCCCTGTGGCTGCAAGGCTTAGCAAGCAATTAAAGTTAGGGTGAGTGGTAAGAAAATTGTGTCCCTTCTCCCCAGCAGATGTAGGCCCACACCAGGCACTTGCATGGAGAGCAGAATAGGAACTGTGTTGCAGCCCCTACTCACTCCAGGCACTGGGACCCTTGTGTAGGGCATAACTAGCACCGCTATCAGCCGGGACTCTGAATAAGCCCTCACTTACTGTCAGCTGAGGTCAGTAACCACAGCATCACCTTACACTGCTCACACATCCCCGCTGCAGAACCCAGGTCTCTTGACTCTGCATTACAAAGCATTGTGTGCTTTTCCCTTAAAGGAATATAATTGATTAGCCTTAATTCTTGCTTTGTAAAATGCTTATTTATAATGTTTCCAATTTTAAATTATCTTATCTTCTAAATCAGAGAGCAATCCCATTGCAAACAAACAACTTTCACCCTTACTTGAGCTCTCTGGGACTGGTCAGAAATTAATTAACTAATTAACTAATTCAGGTCACCTTTTGCTGTTTCTCTACTTAGCTTCCTTAGATAATTATTCCAAGTATTATTTACTTTAAATTTACTCTCAATCCCTAACCCTTCTATTCTTGTCACTACAAGTAGCCTTACATTTTGCTTTTATGAGACAAGAATATAATTATATATGAACTTCAATTTTCTTCTCTTCTACTTGGAAATGTATCTGTATTAGTATTCTATGCATTCCTTTTCTTTCTATGTTAGAATTTTTGAATTTTACTTTTGAAGACTAAACCTCAGTGTATATTCTTTAAATACAAATGAATTTAAGTTTCCAAATAAACCAGGTCCTGTGCTATCTGATAGAGAAACATTGGTGAAAGATATTGACATATTTCCTCTTGAATATACAGTCTGACGGGAAAGTAGACAAGTACCAGGCAATTAATGACAATCAGTGTGAAAATTACTCAAACAGGGAATATGGCATTATGGAAGGATGAATCAGAGACTTCCACACCAGATCTGGTGAATTAGGAAGGTTTCTTAGAGAAAGGGTTGATCTCTGAAGGGTGGGGAGGAGTTGGCTAGGGAGAGGTAATGTAGGTAAGAGTAAGTTAGGGATTCTTAGGGAAGAGAAGAACATATATAAAGGCCCGAAGGTAATTATTGTCATTGTCTTTGGATATACATAATTCAACAACATGAGACTGACAGAGCTAAGGGAAGTTCAGTATAACCGGGGCACGGAATGCCACAGAGGAACAGTAAAGGAAGGGAAAACCGAAGTAAACAGAGTAGACAGTTGAGTGTCACACAAGTGATGTTTTCACACTATAGCTTTTTATTTCAAAACTTGATTTCAAAATTATAATTTTCCACTGCTCATTTGGCAAATACTTTATAAGCGTCTACTAGAGGCGAGATTCCACCATGTGTTAGACATCTAAGTTCCACCTACTATGTGGTAGACTGTTAAGATTCAAGAGTCAACCTGAGGTAGAGCCGAAACCCCCAATCTTTGTGGAGCTTAGATTTAGGAAGAAAGCACACACCCAAGAAAGAAGTAAGATCTATAGTATCATAACAGCATGGAAAAAAGAAAAAGTAGAATGGAGGCAGGGCATTGGGAAAGCATTTTAAATGCAGTGATGTGGGTGGGCTTCACTGACGATCCCTGCCCTACCTCTCCACACTCCCTAACTTGGTAGAGAGCATCCCTGCCCACCCTGACACCCGAGTTAGAAGTCACAGGCTGCTAATTCCTCGAGACATGGTTCTGTTTTGCATTCTCACTGCTACTGCCTTAAACCAGAACATCCTTCTCTCTCATTCAGATTATTTAACAATCTCCTACAGTCTCTTTGTCTCCATTCTTTCTCCACTATAAATTCTTCTTCAACCTTGATTAGAGTTTTCATTACAAATGACCATTATTTATTCAAAAACATTTGCCCCCTCTGCACTGTCTGCAGATAGACGTCCTGACACTAAGTATAGCATTCAGTGCTACCCTCACCTTTGCATTCTGCCAACTGGCTAGCTATGGAGCCTCATTTTCTAAAACTCCTTCTCACGTAGCATGTGATATAAACCCACCAGACTAATAAAGCTCTGAAGAAAGCATGAGTTTTCCTTCATTTGGACAGAGTTCTGTAATACTCTGCTTATCATATCTGTGTCCCATGACTCTGTCCCCGCCTTACCATATTTTCTGCTGTCCAAATCTCACATGTCTCTAAAGCCAGCTCAATTTCCCCTTTGTTGGTAAAGTCTCCTGCTTCCTCCCGGACATTCCAAATTCTGTTTTCTGTTATCCCATGGGGTTTTGTTTAATGCTTTTTATGGTGTCCAGGTGTGTACCTTCATTCTGAACAATTCTGCTTGTCATCATTACAGACAGAAGACATTATAGATATTAGAATATAAGCTTCCTCAGGACAGGGAACTTCCCATTTATCTTTGCCCCGTACTACCCTGCTTTATACCTGCCTTAATGCTTTCTGCAGAGAAGAGGCTCAGTAAGTTTTAAATTTATATTCATTGTCTTAAACTCTAGGGGGAAAGAGCTTCTTCTGGAGGTCAATGTATTAGCGGTCTCATTCACAGAATTAACATGATGGATAAGAGCATTTTTAACAAGCATCTTTTAATAATTGTAAATGCCAGATTTCATCAGAGCCTAGAGCAAGTATTATCACTGTGAGACAAACTAAATGCTACATGTGTCAATATTTACACAAGCAGATTACAACAGTGTGGTCTCATCAGTTCAGCTATTGTGTCTTGTGAGCTTAACTAAATTTCAAACTCCATGAGGAACTGCATTTTCCCCTGAAGTTATTAAAGGGTAGATTTCTTTTAATTAAACTCATTTACATGACTAAATTAGATTTAATTACTCTCATTCATTTCACTAATACCTTTCTTTGATTGGAGAAGGAGAACTTTTATAATTGATTAAAATAAGATGCTCTGGTCTTCTCTGTTGATCCTGGAGACTAGTTCTCATTTATGCTTATAAATGACCAGGGGAGCAGAAATTTCTCTGACCCAGCTCCACCACACACACTCTCCGTGAACCTGGGATGGACACACAATCCTCTGCTCCTCAGTTTCTCTATCAAATAAGCTCTGTAACATCAATGATGATAACAGCTCTTTTGGACTTCCTTGCAAAGACAAATGATGCTTTTGATGTGAAAGTGCTTGACACATTCACAGAAATTCTGACCTACAATTTTTATCAAAATTATTTATACCAGAAACTAAAGTTTATACCAGAAACTAACGTTTATACCAGAAACTAAATGTTGCCTGATAATGAAACTCCTCATTACCTTCTGGGTAGTAGTCATTGTTTTCTCCATTTCAGATTATGAAAATTTACTATCACGTGTATTCCTTTACTCATGCCTGCATGTATTCATTCAACACACATTTGTTTTCATACGATGTTTCAGACATTGTGATTGTCTTTGGATGGAATTCAACAAACTCTCAAGAAGGCCAGTAACTCTAATATAACGTATTTCTCCTTCAGGAGTTCAGTCACAAGACAGACAATACATAAACAAAGACATTTCAATAAACCCAATAATAGAATCACGTACAAAGTTCACCGTTGTAAGGGAAAAGTAAGGCTTGAGTGTACCTAAAATAGATCTTGTGGGAGAAGTTAAAAAGATGGGAGAGGAAGGTTATTCTAGGACAAAAGAATTCTGTGTTCAAAGACACTCAAACAAGAATAGAATGACACATTTGGAAAACTTGAACTTAGTCTGGCTTAAGTTTTTTTGGCTTTGAACATAGGGAAGGAGTTTGGAGAAGAACACATCCTATGGATGAGTTGGCTTAAAGCATGTGAGCAAAATGACTATACTTACATATTAGAAAGACGGTGAGGTAGCAACATGGAAAACAAATTAGAGGGAGGTAAGTCCAGATAGAAGACTCTTTAGTTTAAAGATAATATGGGCCCAAACTAATGTAGTAGCAATACATTTGGGGAAAAGAAATATAACATATTTGTGGGTATTTCTAAGATAGACCTGAAAAAAAAAACAGAAAAAAAATAATTTTGGGGTTGGAGTTGAAAGAATTCTGAGGTTTTAAGTTGGTCATGTGATTTTGAAATATCTATATTCATTCACAAAGATAAATATATTGGTATTTTAGAATGAGGATACAGAAAGTTATAGATTTGGGACTTGTAATAGAGGTGTTATTGTTTTGTTGTTGTGTAAGTCAGCACTTCATTTCCTTTTGTGAACATATCCTCATCCCAGGTTACTGATGTTGGTTCGGCCGTCAGTCCAGGGACTTTGCTTCTCCTTCCCGGGTTTAGGGTATGTGTCTTAAACCAAGTCAATCAGGAACAAAACTATGCACTGGTGAGGATACTGGGAGAGAGCAGGTCACATTCGTCTTGGTGGAACTGCTAACTACAAGAATAAGTAAGCCCAGAGTAACTGATGGCCATTTTGTTTCCATATAGGTAAGTCTGCAAATGAAGCCGATATGGAAGAAAAAAAGCTAACAAATTGAGAAAGTCAGAGGTCTGCTGATATTTCTAAGCCACTGGACCAAGCCAGACCTTTAGTTAACCTTCTCCTGAATGTTTTGGTCATGCGAACCAGTACATTTTGGGTTTTATGCCTTATGCTTGTTTATATTATATTTCTGTGATTGTTTCCAAAAAAAGTCTAATTCAAGGATTTTTACCAAGTTAGAGTAGTAATTCACATTATGAGAAATAGCACCATAGCTCAGATCAGAACCTAGTAACTGAAAGTGAAAAAGACCAAGGTGGTACGGATCATCAAGAGGAGCATGGACATTACAAGGGAGTTGGGGGGAAGGATTCCATAAAGAAACCCAGAAAAGATCAACTACGAGGCCCAGAAGAGAGCAGCATGACAGAAACCAAGGAAAGAAAGAGAATATCAAGAACAATGGAATGGAGAGAGGTGAGGTCATATTAAATAGTCCGTCTGGTGTAGCAATCAGAAGGGCTTAGATGATGTGAGCAGGAATTGTTTCAGCAGACTGGTGGCCCTGAGACAGATTTAGTAGGTATGAGAAAGTAAGGTCAGTGAACTGGATTTATCTTTCAAGAAGAGGATCTGTAAAGGGAAGTGGGAAATTGGACTACCTAGATAGGAATACAAGCTAGAAGTAAGGTTTCTTTTTGAGTTGGGAGAGATGGCACCTGTATATATGTCAAGAGAAAGCACCATTTTCTCCCGTCCTTTATTGTTTAAATATGGTACTTTTACTGTGATAGGAGACGTGTAGAGATTGAACCAGCATAAATGTCAGGTGGAGAAGAACCGTCAATAAGCACGAATCAGAGGCCTGCTGGTATCTTTCATTCACTTATAAAAGTCCTAGAGGATTTCATATTTTGATGCTTCATTTTTCTTTCATGCTAAAAAGTAGAACTGCTGTTTTTCACCAAAACAGGCACACTAAGACATGCCAAGGCACACTTTGTTCGCACAAGTGGGAGCTAATGGCTGGCTCATTCCCATATTTTTAAAACAATACATTTTATTTGGAAAACTTTGCTTTATTTATTACTGAACAGAACCGTATTTCCAACAGATGATTGTCGTGATCCATTTTAAAATATCTGTGTTAATGAAACAAGATGGGATTGGGAGGGAGACAAACCATAAGTGACTCGTAATCTCACAAAACAAACTGAGGGTTGCTGGGGGGACGGGAGTCGGGAGAGGGGGGTGGGGTTATGGACATTGGGAAGGGTATGTGCTAGGGTGAGTGCTGTGAAGTGTGTAAACCTGGCGATTCACAGACCTGTACCCCTGGGGATAAAAATACATTATATGTTTATAAAAAATTAAAAAATATCTGTGTTAGCTGGAGTTGAAATAATTTTATTTACTTCAATAAACTAAGCTCAAAGCTTCACATTAGTTGGTGACAGTTCTACTGATTAGTTGTCATCTTTTTTAACCCTTTTATTGCAATATGCAAGGAACATCTACCAAGCAATTTAGGACATTATTTTCCTTGTCAGTTCCTCTTTTCGTCTTTAAGAAAGAAACCACAAGTATGGAAAAGAAAATTTTAAAGGGAAAGACAACATTGCTTCTTAAGTAAGGCAAAAATTTTTATTAAGTGGTTTATTACTTATTGAAAAGGAGAAACCTTAATTTCCTGAATGAAATAATAATGTTCTAATAGTCTCTTCTGAGTCTTCTAGCCTGTAAACAAAATCTCGGGTAGCATAAGCTAAAAGAACTCATAATAGATTTTAGGAGCTTGAAAAGTCCGTCTGTACTCGGGCTGCCCTTGGACACCTGATTAGAAGGCACTTGGAGGTGAGTACCTTCCCTTCAGCCTGCATTTGTGTATTTGGCTTGGGTTTCCACAGTCATAAAAGAGAATGTGTCATGAAAAGAAATGGAAACAAACAAATCACAATACCAAAAGGAAGAAAAAAATCCCCAAACCACACTTTCACAGTCCTCTATTTATACTAGCACATTCTGGGAAAATCACTCAAAAACCTGTTACTAATCATTTAAACCTTAGGCTGTCGACATTTTTCTGCTTTGCTAGCCAAATAGTCATGTGCAGCAGCCAGAGGGTTAAAGAGCCAGATTTCCTGTCCCATACTGTAGCTTTGTGTGAGCAATATGGAGGACCTCATCATCGCCACAGAGGCTCCTGTTGAACATGAAGGGGTCTATCCAGGCAAAAATATGCGCAGCCTTCTGGGCCAGATTTGCTCCGGAAGGGCTTCTAAGTTGGCTGGGCAGTGGACTAGGCTGTCCAGACCTGCTGTTCCACAAAGGCCAAGATTCTCCCTCTGTGTGTCTAGTTCTCCAGCCAGCAGACCATACAAAGCCTGCTTCGCCTGGGTCCAGACACCCTCCAGTGCTATGAGAAAGTCTTTGTGTTGCTTTAGGAAATATAATATTAAGTCTAATATGAATTCAATTATTTGGATTTTGGTAGGCCAGAACCAGAACGACTTAAATTTTCACATAGATACAAAGAAAAATGAAACACAATACAGAACTAATGGGTTTCTACGATTTGGACTGTAGAAGACAACAGAATTTTCTTTCTTGATTAAAAAAAAGGAGGGACACCTGGGTGGCTCAGTGCATTAAGCCTCTGCCTTCAGCTTGTGTCATGATCTCAGGGTCCTGGGATCGAGCCCTGCAGAGACCCGCATCCCCGCATCGGGCTCTCTGCTCGGCAGGAAGCCTGCTTCCCTCTCTCTCTGTGTCTGCCTACTTGTGATCTCTCTCTCTCTCTGTCAAACAAATAAATAAAAAAATCTTTAAAAAAAATAAAAAAAAATTAAAAAGGAGAGTCAGTCAAGTATACAACAAATTATATCTCCAGTGGCCTAGGTGCATTGCTTTAATTGTTTTAGTTTCATGGAGTATTTTTGATATGCTGGTTATATGTACTGTATTCAATTTCTTTAGTAAATATGGGGGGGGTTCCATGCAAAGGGAATGAGAAAATCATCCTCTGAAGATCCTCGTCAACATCATTATTGCACTTTGTGACCTAGAGTGCAGAATTCTTGATTTTAGTTTTCTCTATCCCTATTCCTTTGGCTCCTTCTTCTCCACGCTTGATTAACAAAATGAGGACAAAAATCTTGAAAGCTGGCAATATGTTATGGACAATTATCAGTATTTTTCATTTCATTAAAAAAAATAAAGCTTCAATTCAACTTGACAGGAAATCTGCCCACACTATCCCTTCTATGAAGTTCCCTAGTGAGAGTCAAGCCTTCAAAAAATCTGGTCTTTGATAGAATAAAAGGTGACAGAAACCTAAAAACAAGCAAGAGAAAGCTCAAGTTTCCACACAGCCTGTGGCTGGGGACAGTTCTCATCGATACCTACTAGTTCTGTCGTGGTGACCAGAAGTTGGAGGCAGGCTTTCAGGTATAAAACTATAACGAGCGATTTGTCTTCCACATCTGAGTGTCATATCCTGCACGTTCGGAAATCTGACTGAACCAGATCCAGATGTGTTCGCCGCCGGGTCCTGCCGTCATAGTCAAAGCTCAGGGATCGAGTGGAGATGGAGCTTGACCCCGGATTAACATAAGCCACTGTGTGTCCTTAGAGTCAGACTCAAAACCTTAGATTCCAACATGCCCTTAATTATCAAATGTGTTTCCTGTGAAGAAAGGAGGACTGTTTAAAATGTTTGATAATCTGACAAGGCCATAAGGCTTAATGGAATCGATGATTACACACAGATGGACGATTAACTCTCGAGGTTTAACGTTAAAAAAAAAAATGTAACTATGCTGGATCGCTACTTAATGGAATTACACTGCCCATATGGAAAAGAACTATACCCTAAATATACCCAGAATGATGGAACAGGTGGCAGAATCTGGGCAAGACTGCTTGGAATGCACAAAAGCATTCTGAACTTGTAACTGCCAGAAAAGATTTTTGGAGGAAAAAAAAAAAAGGAAGGGAATCTTAGAAACTGTTAACTTTTCTGCATTTTGGAAATATGAATAGCAAAAATGATTAGAAAACTGAACCCCAAAGTATGCTTTTTCTGGCAGGTGCTTTTGTCCAGAAACCTGCAGTCTATGTCTATTTGTGCCTGAGGTACAGCTCTGTGTACTGGTTATACTTAGCTCTGACATAAATTTGGTAAGGGCAGACATCATATCTGCCTTGGTAACAGCTATATCCTCCAAAAGGTATAATAGGGAGGATGGGGTTAAAATTGTTAGTGAAAGTGAGGATTGGGTATTATTTCTGCATTTTTATATTCTTAACAGTGATTTGTGTCCCCAATTCCATGGATTAACCAGAGCTGCATATATGAATATGATGACGGTGAAAGCTAGCGAGTATTGACACGTATGTAATCAAGTGGTAGGTTGTATAATCCCAATTAAGAAACTTGTTCTGATCAAAGGTAATTTATTTGTGATTTTTTGCTCTAACTCAGCAGAGGTTTTATTTTAAATATTAATAACCATTCAAATAGCAGAAGACTGTCTTCTGGGGATGGAGGGTGTGGCGATAGAATTTGGAAGGCCTAAGTAATGATCAACTTAAAAGGTATCACTGAGCATTGACTATGTGCCCAGAGTGAAGTCTTTATTTACATAATTCAGTTTAATTTTTAATATGATCCTTTGAGTTAATTTTCACTTTACAGATGAGGAACATGACTGAGGGCATTCAGTAAGCTTCCCAAGGTCACAAAACTAGCCGATAGAGTTGGGATTTAAAAAGTGATTGGTCTTGTCAGGGTTCTTTCACACATAACCGTTTTGGTCCATGTCTTTGAACACGATGATCTCTCCCAGTTTCATGTCTCCCTTCTCTTGATTTGCACTTGTCTGAGCATTGTTGGGCTTCTCTTTGAACCTGATGCCTTCTGTAAGCCTTAAGGATCCATCCTGTTTGCCAGGGCTCTATTAGGACCTTCAGAAAAGCAGGTGAATATGCAAGAGGCCAAGGAGTGCTACCGATCAGAGAACAGTTAAGTAGAAAACGAAAACTACGTAAGATGGGTATGAAACAGCGCCACAGCCTTGTTTCTCCCCCATAGAGCTTGAATTTTTCTTTTCTTTTGAAATAGTAAATATGAGGGGCACCTGGGTGACTCCGTTGGTTAAACCTCTGCCTTTGGCTCAGGTCATGATACCGGGGTCCTGGGATCGAGCCCCATACTGGGCTCCCTGGTCACTGGGTAGCTTGCTTCTTCCTCTCACTCTGCTGCTCCCCCTGGATGTACTCTCTCTCTTTGTCAAATAAAGAAATAAAATCTTAAAAAAAAAAAGAAAGAAAGAAATAGTACATATGAAATTCTTCAAAACAATTTTTTGGTGCCTCCATTTTGTTGATGCTTTCAGCACATGCTTGTTATGCCCACTGAGAAATTCAGTAAAACTTTATCCTTAGGTTCCCTGAACGATTCTGAAAAATGATGAGCAAATTACCTTAGTTAAATCAATAATTGCATTTTATGAAATTTCAGTGACTAAAACTTTCAGGTCTCTATTATGAATCTACCATAAAAATGGGACATGCTTAGGTGTCTACACTAAAAATAATCTTGGTATGATCACCTAGATCAGTTGGTTACTGAGTGTATAGACACAGTTCCATCTAGAAGTACTTTTCTAGAGCATTCTCTTTAGCTTTCCGTACACAGGATCTTCATATGTTTAGCATATGCACATTATGAAAATAATTTTTTCAGACTCTGTTCCCTACCCAGAGAAATTTTACCACTGATGAGATACAAGACAAAACAGTGGAAAGATTTCTAGTCCAGTGAGATCTTTCATTTTTTAACAGTTTATTTTCTGCTACTTAGCTATAAGCCTTGTTCTTTTAAATATTGGGCCTCCCTTTCTTGTTTAAGATACTTATACTAATTGTATGATAAGAATTCTAAACAAATTTAAAAATGAAATATGTAAAATTGCTTGAAAAGGTAAGACAAACACATGAGCCAGTGAGGCCTTGGGTTATGTCTCTCCTTCACAGTATCCTATGGACAGGTGACCCACTGGCCTCACTTAAGTGACCACTGAGGACGATTCTTGCCCAAACAGATGTAAAGTCCTTGAGGGTTGAGTATATTTGAGTGAGGCCTCAAAGAATGTCAGCTTTGGTAAGAGAGGCTTCAAAACACAATTGAATAGGAAGTGCAAATAATTTAGGTAGAATTTCTTTTCTGGTTGCACTATTAGCATAGTAGCCTTTGTTATTATGGAGATGTTTTCTGTCAAAGGAAGCCAGACTCTTCTTTATTGATATGACCTTCAGACATTCCGTGCCTATGCAGAATTCTTAAAATAATTAAATATCTATTATAGTCTTTTTTTTTTAAATTATTATAGCTTCTAGCTCAATATGAGGTACTTCTTCCATTCCCTGACAGAGAGTCTACGGTTCTAATGATATGGAGTGAGGGAAATATGTCAAAGGAGACTAGGGTTGAATCATGAATTTTAATCCTTTTAACAATTGGTAGTTGTACTTTTAACAAGTCTAGAATCACTGATTTCCTTAAAATACTTTATATTTAATCAAACGGGACATACTTTATAAAACATCCTGTTAGTGATTTTTAAATGGCAAAATTTTTTTTTAAATTCTTTTGATACAGTACACTTTTGCCTAATACCCAATCCGGTGATTGCAGTGGAATCTTAAAAACTAATCCCAACAAAGAGTGACTGTTCCAAAGGCGGAGATTAAGTAAGATAACTATCATTTCATGCTGTTTTTAATGAAAACCTAACTCCTAAGGAAAAATCTTAAGGTGGCCTGTGAGATAAAAGTCCTCTCGGGATTCGTGCCAAGGGTAAATGGGTTGGTAGAGACATTACAGTTGCCTAGACTAGGACAAAGGAAATAATGTATATTCCTTTGGGAACTGATAGCAGGATATTATTTATTTATTTATTTACTTACTTACTTATTTATTTTCAGGATCTCTATTTAAAGACACTGTCTTCACCCCAAGAACTCCAACATGTTTTGTTATGTCGATCACGTTTGTTGGTTCTATAAAACTAATCATAGTCCTAGAAATGGCCCGGGGCACTACTCCTTGATCAGTCCAACTGTTTTGACCTTCTTCCTCTAAAGACCAGATACAGAGAAAGACTGGCGATGTTGTCTGTTAGATGGACTTCAAAACCCAGGAAGTAGAAGTGGTTGTTTCCAGGTTTTATACCATCAGACAAGATGGGGAAGAGGGTCTGGAGAATATACATAAAATTAGTCTAGGAACAAACAATCAGGTAGAACGAACATTAAGTCTGGGTTCCCTAGCATCTGTACAATAGTTTCATATTACCAGACATGGTTTTCTTATCAGAGCACAGGGAAGAGTATTTGTACCATCCTGGCCGCTCAGAGCTCAACCCCACAATTTAGGAACATGCATTATGGAGAAGATGCAGGTGGAGAAAAAGTCAAGAGCTTGAATGTGTTAGCAACTACTGCTTTCGAACCAATTTT
This sequence comes from Lontra canadensis, assembly GCF_010015895.1. Classification (NCBI taxonomy): domain Eukaryota; kingdom Metazoa; phylum Chordata; class Mammalia; order Carnivora; family Mustelidae; genus Lontra; species Lontra canadensis. The sequence continues at coordinate 3,482,884 of NW_022630995.1, forward strand.
CATGGCAGTCTAAATCCATAGCCTTCAAAACCTGAGGGTGAGATGAATACAGATATGAATAACAGATATAGATAATTCCTATGCAGAACAATACTTCCCTGACAGACAGTATGACTGCTTCAAACCACAAGCCACAAATGAAGCTGAACCTTTAGAGCATTTTCCTGACTCTACAATGAAGGTCAGCCAAACACAACAGTCATAAATAGGTAGGAAGCAACCATAAACGTCAGTACTTGCTCTCACCCCACCTTGGCATAAATGTTGCCGGACTCTAGGTAATTCCTTGCCTTCTCCCCTTCCCAGTCTCCACAGTTCTCACTTCACTCCAACTACACCACTCCAAATGCATTATTTATCTCTTCCTGCTTTGGTTCTAAAGCTCCTCGAAATAGTTTCTGAATTTTCATATTTATAGATGTGTTATGCGTATAAGTATATAGTCCCATTGTGCACATACCAATGTTAAACACGTACAATCATGTGATATGGAAAAAAAGAGTAAAAAAGAATATCTCAAGTCATGATAAGCAACCTTCCCAAAACAAAACTGTGTATGCCAGATCCAGGGAGCACAGCATAATGAAATGTTCCCAATTTCAGCATCCTTTGAAAATCAGCAGTCTGGGGCTGAAGACTAACACTGTTTTCTAATCAGAAATCTTCAAGATGGTTTTTGCTCAGGTCTGCTTAGCCCTTTTTCTGTAGATGATTCCATAATTGTTTTAGATTGCATGAAAGTCAGAGTCTATAAAACCTCTTTAGGTAGGACTTCTCCTCAATCATTAATACATATAAAATTCCATCATATTTTAATTTCAAAATCTGGATTTTCCTCATCATGTGGTTCTAGTGGATCTGGTATTTCACATTTACCTGCCTTAGTCATATTGGCAATATCATTTATTTAATATCAATATTTAATTAATTTCTACAACCATGGGGGTTACCTGGAGTCCACTGATATAGACAAGCAAAGACTGTGAGTCCTATCACTTTTCTAGGGGCTACTTGCGAGCATGTTAAAGATTTTATACATTAAGAATATTCTTTTTGTTTTGTTTTGTTTTTCCCATTGTCAGAATTCTTTATTAGTCTCATAGCTTCTGGGAATAACTTACGTAAAACTCAGCACAAAACTTGTACAAATTTTCCTTCTGCCTCTATTGTCCATCATCACACATCCTGTTGGTGTCCCAAACCCAACATGTCACAGAGAAATATGCTGTTATAAGAAAAATATTACACAGTGTCAGGTCAATAACATGTCACTTGCGTGTTGCTACATACTTGTATTTGAAAACAGAATAGGATGGTTATTCTAAGGCCCATGATATGTCCAAAAGCAAGAAAGAATAAGGTCTTTACAGATACTTTCAAAATCTTAATCCAAGCTTAAATGTACTACTTGAGACTGGTTCATTTTATTTTTTAACCGAAAGTTATTCTGGGGTTTATTATTTCATATTTTTTGGCCTCTTTTTCTTAGACCATTTATTTGGAGATTTTTAAAAAAATATTTTTCCTTTGCCAGTTATTGATTATTAGATTGTAGCCCTCAGCTTGTGACTGTAAGAACAGATGTCTCCCGGTTGGAGTGAGACCATAAAATTCCTTTTGAATGAATGTAAGGAAGATATAGCACTGAGTAGAGCAAAAATTGTGTGCCTCCTGGACAGGTGAAGACATCTACACAGGATACAACCTAAACCAGAGTTAGATCTTGTATTTTACTTTAAACCACTCAATAACCAGTTTAGAAATCAAGGAAACACATATGGATCGTTGACAATTTCATCCATGCAGTTTCTCCAGAAATTTTAATTCACTCATGTTAGAAAATAACATTGTAGGTAAAGCACTGCTCTTCAATGTCCCTTTAATAATTGCTATCCCACAAGTATTTATTAGGAAAACTAAAACCACCACTTGAAATCTCACTTATTATGCATTTTCACATAGCTCACCTTCTGATGTCAAAACTATATTTAGGTCTGTCTAGGCCCAATGCTCTTCAATATTTATTTATGTATTTAACGCTTACTGAGAATGTTTCTTATGACACAGGAACATGGTGTCTACCTTGCATACTGAGGATACTATACAGAGAAACAGATATAAATGTAGATTGGGAGATAGATTTATAAAAACAAGTACAGAAATGAATTTATAAAAATAAATATGGTACAGTGTTGATGCAGCATGGATATTAGGAGAATAGAGAGCTCATTTAATTAATTTTTATTTATTTGTGTATTTTTAAAAGATTTTATTTATTTATTTATTTGAGAGAGAGAGAGTGCACAAGCAGGGGGGCGGCTGACAGAGGGGGAAGCAGGCTTCCCTCATAGCAAGGAGCCCAGTACAGGACTTGATCCCAGGCCCCTGAGATCAGGACCTGAGCCGAAGGCAGATGCTTAACTGAATGAGTCACCCAGGCATCCTGAGAGGTTGTTTTAAATGTTTTTTTATTTTAATACACTTATCTTGTTATTTAACAACTATTTATTTGTAAGCCTGGCAAATAAAGTTGTCATAATTTGCAAATATCATGGAAACTTCAAAACAGGAATTATTCCTAGATTTTGTTCAATAGTTGAAAATATTTATTAGACTGAATGCCAATTAATCTCCTATGTAACAGCTCCATTTTAAGAAACTTGGAAAAAAATTTCTACCAACCAAATTCTAAAAAAGATTTAATAATTCATTTTATTCATCTTGAAGCAATGTGTCCAGTTTTAACCATTTTTTGTACTGTATTTTTATTCTCTAATTCCAGATCATTTCTATAATCTCTTTCTCCAAATGACTTTTCCTCTATTTCTTTCTGAAAATGACTGTATTTTCTTTTGAGTATACTGAAAGCTAATATAAGTTCTCTACTGTTAAATTAAAAGGTCCAAATTTCCAGACTTGCCTATGGAATTCCCCAGTGTTGCTGTCTGTATTGTTCCAGCATAACTCAGTGACAAAACATTAAAAATGACCAATCCCAGTGTGCTTGGGTGGCTCAGTCGGGTAAGTGGATGCCTTCGGCTCAGGTCTTGATCCCAGGCAGGACTAAGCCCCCACCTGGGGCTCCCTGCTCAATAGAGAGTCTGTTTCTCCCTCTACCCTTCTCTCCCTCTACCCTACTCTCAAAGGTGGAGAAGGCTTCAAAAGTATTCGAAAGTAACCTGGGATGCGTTTTTAAGAGGAATGCATAAACGAAACAGTAGAAGCTTTGGGTGAAGGGAGATGGAAGTGTTGATGGGTTTAGGAGAGAAAGACAAGGAAATCTTCTGGACATCGAAGACACTTGGGTTTGGTCTTCAGGGGAAGATGGTGGATGGAGGATATTTCAGGCAGCAGGAATGAAATGAGCAGTATAAGTAGAAAAGTGCAAATGCCTAATAAATATTTACTGAGTGAAATGGTCCTAGCGACAGTCAAATCTTTTCATATTTTAAAATTTTTTTTTTGGCAATGGGTTGGATTTCCCCACTTTAAAGTCTCCTGAACTTTGTGAGTGTTGAGCGTATTTTGTCACCTCTTTGTAAGCAATTTCGGCGGTGGAAGGAGATGTTTCCATATCCCTCCATCTGCTAATCAAAGATCATCTTGAAATGGAGTGTAAAGAAAAAGAAAAAGAAGAGAGACCATGAAGCTGTTACATCTTGAAGTGCATTAAAATATAAAAACAAAAAATAAGAGCACACTCCAAATGACTCACTTGTTTTTCAGTATTCCACAACTCAGTGACAATAACTGGCAGTATAGTGATTTCACAGTGTCATCCTGGTGGAACATAGGGTTCCCATAAGAATGCATTTCCAGCTCCTGCAACATCACCATTACAATCACTTAGTTGTTTCTGATTAATTAGGACCCAGTTTCTTCCTTCTTGGCATTGCGGTTTTCCTCCTGTTCAGTCTATCTGGACAAGCTAGATCTGCGTGGGTGTGCACCAGTTTGTGAGATTCTGGATCAGAACTCAGTGGCTTTGCAACAGTGATAAACCTAACTTCTGGTAACTGTGAATTTGTGTTCCAAAGTGCCACAAACCACACGGTAAGATGCCACAAAAAGGAGCAGTAACTAGGTCGGGTTTTTGGCAGTCTTTACAAGGCAGTAGCTCCAATGTTGGCTTGCCAGTGATTAAATAGAGCTGAGAAACATTTTTTCCTTATCTTTCTTTAGCAAAACAAAAAAGCTCAGATTAACTGAGGCAGATTTCGCTCCCTGGAAAAGAGGAGCTTAATTGTCAACTACCTAAAGTCCCGTTATTTGTGTCCCATAAGAATAGAATTTGAAAAAGGATGCACGCCATAGGTGTAGCCAATGTGTGTGTGTGTGTGTGTGTGTGTGTGTGTGTGTGTGTGTGTTTTGGGGGAACGGTTTCTGTTGGAATAGGGTGGAGGAGAGAATTGTCTTTCACCTCTCCACAGTCCTGTCATAGTGCATGGTTGGCTGTCAACTGTCTCCAGAAAGATGCCATTTCCTAGTATATTTCATTTCATCATCTATAGGTAATCAGTAATATATGTGCTATTTTGGGAAAACAAAACAATATGCTAGACTGCCTAGAGAGACCAAGCCTTTTCTGGGCAGAAGTTACTCCCTCTTGGGAGCATGATTAGAAGTTCAGCTTAGCATCACCAAGTGTAAATGACCTTGCTGTTCAAATTTGCCCTGGGCAAAGACATACCCAATTCTCTGGGTCTGAATATACTCTTTCCAATGAGTTCATGATTCACAATGATTACACAATGAATATGTAAGAAGGCAAAGAGCTAAGCAAACCTAAGAGTAGACATTTGGGAGAAAGCATTAAGGGAGCTAATTGACATGCTTTGTAAAATGCTGGAATTATTACCTTTCTGGGTGTTTAGAAAAGAAGTTATCTTAAAATGTAACACTTCTTTCTCTCTTCATCCTAGTAAATCCAATTGACAGGATTTAGCACTGGAAAGAAGCCCAGAAGGTTTGAAATTGTGTAAGAAAAAAGTGTATTTTTAGAATTATGGTAACAGCTGCTAAGAAATGTATTTCTATTTTGTAGTTAGTGTAAGCTGCCTAACATAAAAGTGTGGTAGAGAAAGATAACATAGATAAGGCAAGTGAAGAGAATTATAGCAAAGTGAACACTATCTTTGGTTGTTGTTGAAAGAAAAATTGAGTAGTAAAGATGGCATTTTATCAAAATAAAACTATAAATTGTATATCTAAAAGCTAAAATTAGACAGCTAGTCTCTCTCTCAGGCTCCATCACCCAACCCCCCACCCCCTCTCCTAGCCTCCTTCTATTTCTTTAAAATAAATCTTAAAAAAAAAATCCTTTTCTAATGGAATTTCAGTCACATTAACATAATAGATATTACTAAAAGTCACATTCTAATGTCTCCAGATATGCCACCACTTGTCATATAATCCACTATCAAATTTTCACATTAAAAAATAATTTAAAGATTTTTACATACAGCTCTGATTGATTTAATAATTGAATTCTTTTGCAAATGACTAAATGAGTTAACTACTGTTTATTTCTTTATGATGCAATTTTCTTATCTCAGGTTTATTTTTAAAGGATATAGTAAAAATAAGAAGAAACATGTTTACATGGCAATCCTTTCACATATTAAAAGGGGTAAAATAGCCTAGATTTTGTCTTGCCTGTGATTGTATTTGTCAAAAAATAATGCCATCAGGTATTTGGGAAATGATTTTCTCTTTCAAATGTAGTATTTGTGGTATGTTTCTAAACCTTGGTCTTATTTTACCCAGGGAATTGGTGGCAGGGGCCACTCGTCCTAATAAAAGCATACAGGCTGTTTTACTTTGGGGACTTTTCCATTTGATCTCTACCGAACAGCCTGGGGTTGGTTTCAAATTGAGATACTACATACATATTAAGCAATGTAGGGTCTACTATAGAAACCTGATGTATTGTTTCCTCAATTATATTAATGACAGATTGTTGCTAGGGTTAATAACAATTACTAATGAATAGTCAAGGGGGTCAATGTTTTAGAAAGTTCAAAAAATCTCAAAAATGTTGTTAATAATTAATTATTCCTTAGTGTAGAATAACACAGTAAATCCTTAACTTTGGTTTCCTAGATTTTCTTGGAAATGTTCTGTAGTTTTCTCTACAGTTGACACACACATAAAAGTCAGCACACCATATTTCTCTCATTCATATCCTAGAAGATAGAACTCATCTCCATTATCAACCATACCTCCTTCTATTCCCTTCCCAGACAGCTCACATTCAAGTGTTTATTCTCACTTGCTTTCTCTCCCACTGTCCTTCTGGGTAACTGGCTGTTTCTCTTTCTTCTCTTAAATCCCTTCTCTTCACTGCCACGCACTCCAGAGATCTGGGAGAGGATTTCTCAGAGGATCCAAAAAGGTGTTTGCAATCTATTTAATACACAGCCCATCTCCGACTGCCACGACACAATCCATCCCAGATTTTACAATGTCATCTTTCTCGCCTATTGGCAATAGGAAAAAAAGTAATTTAAAATAGTGTTGTTCATATAGGACCACAAAATAGGCCCTGGAACCATTTTAGAAGGAAATATTGTGCTCAGTCTAGTACCTTGGGAAAAGATGAGTATGAGAAATCCTTCCAGTCTTTTAGAGCTGGGACCATGTCTGATTCTTTATATCAGCCATGTCTACCACAGCAACTAACGCAGCAGGGGATGGTCAGGTGTCTGTTGCACCAAATTTAATGTAATTGCTTCCATTTCAAGTCTGAAATATAAATTGAACATCTTATGAGTCTAATTTTCCCAGTCAGTACTGTTTACTGAATTCTAAAGCATTTCTTCCCCCAGTGGTTATATTCTCCCATGGAGACCAAAAACATAGGATAAGAGGTGGTCAACTAAAGGTCCTTTGGCTAATAATCAAAATAATACCCATCAGATATTGAGTACTTCTATGTGTCAGGAACTCTTTCAAGTGCTTTACATATTTACTTAATTTAATCCCTAAAACAAACATATAAGGCATATACTATTATTATCCATTTTACAAATAAGGAAATTCAGGCACAGAAAAGATAAGTAAATTGCTTAAGTTTATACAGTTAGTAAACAATGAGGTGGCATGGGAATCATGAAATCCACAATGACAGTGGACAAGTTTACAACTAGTTTCAGGTTATATGACAAATTATATTTCCACATCTGATAGTAACATGTGTTTATAATCTCAAAAATGTCACTAAACTTATTTATCTAAACTTTCTTGTTAGGTACTGTTCTGACTGCTGTGATTTTCACAAGGGAAATATAAGCCACTTGTCGCATAAGGATCTCTGGAATATTCACAAATAAGTAAAACATCTGCACGTAAAAACTATGTATTTCCAGAGATAGACTTAATGAATGGGATGGAGAGAAGATAATAGGAAAAGAATATTCATCCAGTGAAAATAAAGTCTGGTTGGGAGATCAGACTTATCTGAAAAAAGCAGATTGAAAAAATGACCACAATTTTTCTCCGCTCTGAATCTGAGCCTCTTGCAAAATAACTGCCACTTCCTCCAGCAAGAGGACTATTTCTCCATTGCTTTAATCTGAGCTGTCCTTTCAACTTGGTTTGTTCAATAGAATGTAGTAGAAATGACGTGTCAGTTCCAAGCTTAGATTTCGAGGGGACATGGTTTCACTCTGGCCTTTTGACTCTGACAACTGCCACTTGAGCAAGTTCTGGCTAACCTGCTGGAAGATAAGAGAGATGTAGCTCAGTAGCCCTACTGCCTCACCCAACAACCAACCAGCTCCCCAAAGCAGAGCCACCTGGCTCGTTGTAGCTTAACATAGATGCATGCGCAAACCCAGTCAAGACCAAACAAGCCTGTCCCAGATCAACCATCTAACCTACAGACTTATGAAAAATAAATTGTTACTGTTTTAAACATCTGAGTTTTGAGTGGTTTGTTATAGAGTAATAGACAACTGATATAACAAATATTAGAATTACTTAGATATTAATAGTCCTGCTATAATGTGAAAATGTGTTTTCTATTTTCCTGGGCTGCCATGATTTAATCCCACTCATGTTTAGCTGTTAAAACTTTCCTAAAAAGCATCAAAATAAGAAAAAAATTTGCTTATATGACAAATTTCATCTTTGTTGTCTATGGTAGTGGCATTGCCCATAATGATTTGTCATGCAATTTTATTTTCAAAGCTCAAAATTAATTACAAACATGAAACAAATCATGTTGTTAAGACATACATTAAAAACAAATTACAATCTCAAAATGGATAATTTACAGCTTGGAAAATTAATTGATTAAACCTAAAGTGCATAAAAATAATTGGAAAACTGAGGAGTGAACAAACCAATGACAATATTATCCAACTAAATAAAAAAGAATGTATAATGAGTGAAACCACAGCCAAAAAAATCAATAGTTGTAATTAAACCATAAGACCCTGAGTGGAGATAGGTTAAAATCCTGATTTGGGGAACATCACTAAATTACAAGGATGAGCAGATGACAGAAAAAAAAAATCAAATCCTGTCCCTGCAGCAAAGTCAAAGTAGAAACTACAATGTTGACATTAAAATCAGTCATACATTTAAACAATACAAGATATGTAATAGATATTAGACATTAAAGCAGCACTATAAATATATGTGTAATTTAATATCTTCTCTATCTGTTTTCTCTTACTGACTATTCTATTCCTTTCAATGTTCTTTTAAACTGGATTTTGTGAAAATATGTATCCATAGAATTTATTCAAGATAATGTCTGTGATCCAGACATTAAAAGACAAATAAACCAAATAATAATATAACATTTTTACACCAAATAGAATTTTGTATTAAGCCTTATCATTTCTCATGTTTTATGGTCAAAGAGTGTATTTCAAATAATTGTTTACATGTTAGTGTTTTCTGTTGGCCAAATTTTGACTTTATTGATGCATTGTTACAAAAATTCACACAGAGAAATTCAACACACACAAAAAAGCCATTTTAAGCATCCTAGTTTGTGTAACAAGTTATTTTCAAATTTTTGTCTAAATTTAATATTACAAAATTGAATTAGATTAGCACTAAAAGTTTTTATGGGCTTAATTCTTTTATTGCCAAAGAATTAAATACTTTGTTCCTTAGTCAGGGATTGGCAGCTTTTCAGAAGAATTGTGCCAGGAATTCATCCGTGAATTCTAGGTTATCCCAAAAAACAGATCTGAGGCTGATCCAGGAAGAAAAAGTGATAAAATGAAATGGAGAAAGTAAACAAGGAAGATTAAAAGAGTCCATAAATATATGCTAAATAGCTTTTTGCCATTGTTGGCAACCAAGACTCAATCCTGCGAGGGATATCATTAGAGGTTTTATAAAACATGGAGTCAAAAAATTACCAAAAAATGGTCAAATCTTAAAGAATCTCTAGACCCTTAGTTCCTGTGGAAAAACCCAATGAACTCCAAGTCATCTGAAATGGTTACAAGAAAATAAAGAAGAAATAGAGAAGAAAATAAAGAATAAATAAGAAAGTAAAGTTCTGCTGGCTTACACAGCAGGACCGTGTGTGTGTGGCAGGGTGGGGGGAGATGACCTACACATTCTAATAAGCTATTTATTTGTGCATTTATCCATTTTTTTTTTCACATTTTCTAACTGTTGATTATGCTAGAGGACATTTATGCATGTCTTTGGTGGTCAACTTAAACTTATTCCTGCATAATAGACCTATAAGCACTTCTTTTACACTCCACTGAGATGTGTACTAATGTGATTTCTGAATTTATTTATGCTACGATTCAGATGTTGTATTGAAAATAACTTTTTAGTTGTGAGTCCCCATCAAGAACTCTGCTAGGAAGGCAATTCAGGAGAGGAAGACAGTCTTGTCACAAGCAGTGTTGATACAATTGGATATCCATTTGCAAAAATAAAAGAAAAAAACCCTTGAAACTGCATCTCATACCACACACAAATATCAACTAAAAACACATTATAGGCTTAAATGTAAAACTGCAAATGATAGAAATTTGAGAAAACTTAAGTGAAAAACCTTTGTGCCAGGCAAACATTTTCATCATGATGCAAAAAGAAAAATCTATAAAAATTAAATTGATATATTGAATCTCATCATAATTCAAAAAGCCTGCTCTTCAGAAGATAATTTTAGGAAAACAAAAGACAAGCCACAGACTGAAAGAGAATATTTGCAAAGCATTTATCTGAGATAGGACGTGTATCCACACCACATAAAGAATTCTCTAAACTCAACAATAAGAGAATAACAACCCAATTTTTGAAAAGTGTGCAAAGGATTTAACAGCTACATTATTAAAGAAAACAGAAGGATGACAAATAAAAGCATGGAAAGTTGCTCAACATGATTAATCGATAGGAAAATGCAAATTTGAGCAACATAAATTGAGTGGCTAGAATTAAAAAGACTCACCGTACAAATTTGGAGAAGATAGAGAGGAACTAGAACTTTCATACCCTGCTGATGGGAATGTAAAATGGTACAACTACTTTGGAAAACAGTATGTTGACTTCTTAAAAAGTTAAAAATATAATTACCATATTATCCAACATTGCCACCTCCCGATACCTTCCCAAGAGAACAGCAAGCACACATCTACAGAAAGGTTTGTACATGAATGTTCACAGCAGTTTTATTTGTAAGAAACCACTCTAATATCCACTGACAGCCGAGCAGATGAATTCCTGGCATTTCCATGCAGTGAAAAGCTACTCAACAGCCGAAAGGAATAAACAATTAACACACACAGCAACATGGATGGATCTCAAAAAAAAAAAAACAAAAAAACAAAAAAACAACACTGAACAAAAGACTCCAGATAGGAAAACAACGTCCTTTGTATGGTTCTATGGACATAAAACTCCAGAAAAGACAAGCTAATCTAAAGTCATAAAGATTCTGTCTGTAGTTTCCTGGTGAGAAGGAGTGAGAAGGGATGGGAAAAAGGGATTTGAAAGAGACACCCAGAAGCTTCTGAGGATGAGGGATTGTAGTGATTATTGCACAAATGTAAGCTTTCCTGAGACTTCAAGTTGTACATTTTAGATATGGGGATGTATTGCATTATGTCAATCATACTTCCATAAAGGGTTGAAAAAACCCTGCTAGGGTTTAGGTTATGTTAAACATACATCAAAATTAGTGACCTTACTAGTCACAAGAATATTGACTAGCCCAAGTTGAGAAGTCTGGGTGTTAATGGATTCATCTGCAAGGCAGAGAAACTGCATGTCCTGGGAAGGGGAGACAAAATCGTACAGTCTGAAGAAACACCCAGCGTAGAAGAGAGTGGTGGCCAAGAGTTGACAAGACAGGTAAGAGGCCTCAAGGGAAAAAAACATCGGGTGGAACTGGCCCCAGTTCTGCCATTTATATTATCCTGTGTGCCATCTTTGACTGAAGCACACGGCTATCACAATGGTAAATATTCCCATTTCAGGTGAGCAATCATGGTTCCCCAACCCCCACCCATACTAAGGAATATATTGGCATTACGGAAACACCTGGATTTTCACAAAGCGGATTCTCTGTTTTAGAATTTGATATGGTATTTGGTGAATAAACGTGTAAATGTTCAGGAAACTTTATCCCTGTGACGATTCTAAATACTACATTTGATAGCTCAGTTGTCAGATGGGGTGCGTCGTGTCCTACTTCCCAAAACCAGTAAGGTAAACCTATCGGAATGACTTTCTGAAGCACAGTGGTCACTGGTGGCCTCTGGAGAGAGGGTTCATTAAACCGAGGACTGTAAAACTTTAAACCATCTGGGCTTCCTCCTGACAGATAACTTCAACACACATTTCTCTTGCAGCTAAAGCTCATTCTTCAATGCAATCCTCTTTCAGACTCTTTTAGACGGAGTGCTATGCCATATTTTGCTGTTAAATCATGAAAAATGATAGCATCTCTATCCCTTTTCAAGACTCATTGTCAAATTATACCCTCCAATAAGTAATATACCGCCTGAGTCAGTAATTTAAACTATTTGTATGCATTTCAGGTTTGCCAATTACCCCTCCGAGCTGTAAATTGCCTATTTTGAGAGCATAATTTGATTTTTAATGTTTGTCTTAACAGCCTGATTTGTTTTGTCTTTTGATTTGTTTCACATTTTAGTAATTAATTTTAAGCTGACACGGTCTCTCCTAAAAGGAAGGTGGGGACGGAAAGCCTTTTGGAGCTATAGCAGTTTGATGTTAACATAAATTTCTGCCCAGGGCCGCGGTCCTTAAGCAAAAACCTGTCAGGCGCTCTCTCCTTTGCTTTGGAAAGGAGTCACTGTTTCTTTTCCAGGAGATATGCTAGCTTGAGTTTCAAATACACACTGCATAACCCCCAAGTTTAAACACACATGAATAAACAAAATTGGCCATAAGAAGTATATTCAAAACAGAAGTGATTTTTCAAATCATCAGTCTGAAAATGTAAATGAAAATGTGTCTTGGGGTTATGTAAATGTATTTGGCCTCAGATGTCCTCTGATACTTATTCTCCATTTTAGCCTACTGGCAAAAACTTTATGGAGGAAACAAATCTCTCATTCCCAGACACATATTGTAAAGTTTCTCTTAATAATTACAAGCACTTCTGTGGCCTTTCATACCCTCAGGGACTTTTTGAGCTCTTTCTGCAGATCCAAGGAGTTTTCCCCAGCTATCTGTTAGAGAAAGAACAGAGGAATGAAGAAAAGCAAACAAAATTAAGAAGGGTAAAAGCACAAGAAAAATCACAGTTTAGATGAAAAGGTAAAATAAGAGACATTCTAAGAATAGAAGTTGGAAAGAAAATTGGATAGTAAAACTTCCCATTATTTCTAAAACATGCAAGGCCAATCTCCCCAAGTCATTTAATAATTCCCTAATGAAACAAATTGCCCTAATTTTTTTTTAAGATTTTATTTATTTATTTGACAGACCGAGATCACAAGTAGGCAGAGAGGCAGGCAGAGAGAGAGGAGGAAGCAGGCTCCCCGCTGAGCAGAGAGCCCGATGTGGAGCTCGATCCCAGGACCTGAGCCAAAGGCAGAGGCTTAACCCACTGAGCCACCCAGGCACCCCAGATTTCTGCCCTAATTTTTGCCAGAACATAGGGTATGCTATGTCTTATAACTGACAAGCAAAAGAGGAGTTGAATTGGAGTTTTTCAAAACATTTAATGTCAATGTAGTACATAGCACACGGGTGAAAGGTATATAGAATTTCATCCAGTTTGTAACATGGAAAATATTCATAAATCACAAAAAGAGAGTGATATCTGAATGTACTGGATGGAGGAGCACATTTTATATTTCAAGTATTATTTAGAAATATGGGACTATATAGATAGAATAGATGAACAATTGAATGGTTAACCACTAGTCTGGAACACAACTGTTCTCCTGCGTTTCTTTGTTGGATATTTAACACTTTACTTCAATATACCAAGATGGGAACATCCCAAAGAAGAAGTTCCTGTGTTTTGGAAGTTGAGAGTGAATTTGAGATCTATTGTAAGCTAGCTGTTTTTTTTTTTTTTTTTTTAAGATTTTTATTTATTTATTTGACAGACAGAGATCACAAGCAGGCAGAGAGACAGGCAGAGAAAGAGGAGGAAGCAGGCTCCCCGCTGATCAGAGAGCCCGATGCGGAGCCCGATCCTAGAACCCTGGGATCACGACCTGAGCCGAAGGCAGAGGCTTTAACCCACTGAGCCACCCAGGCGCCCCAGCTAGCTGTTTTTTTAACAAAACTTATTTTGAGATAATTATAGATTTACATGCATTTGTCATGAATAATTTAGAGAAACCTCATTTACCTTTCCCCAGATTTTCCCAATGATAATATCTTGTAAAACTATAATAAAATATCACTACCAGAATATTGACGTGGATGCACTCAAGATACAGAACTTCCATCACCATAAGGATTCGTCATGGAACCCTCTTATCGACACACACCCTTCTCTCCCACCCCACCTCCTCTTTGGATTCTGGTGTCCACTAATCTGTTCCACCCTTCTCTAATTTTATCATTTCAGGAATATTATATATTGTAGTCATAAAGTAAGTAAGCATGTGGGATTGGCTTTTTGCTTTTCCTTATCATAATTCTCTGGACATTTATCCATGTTGTTGTCAATGGCGGCTCTTTTCATTGCTGAGTAGTACACTATGGTACGGTCATACTATAGTCTGTGTAACCATTCATGCATTAAAGGACATCTGGATTGTTTCGAGTTTTTTTGCTATCATGAATAAAGCTGTTATGAACATTAGTGTTCAGATTTTTACATGAACCTAAGAACCTAAGAATAAATACCTAAGAGTGCAATTGCAGGCTTTATGGCAATTGTACATTTAGTTTTTAAAGAAACTGTCAAACTTGAGTTGCCTGGGTGGCTCAGTCAGTTAAGCATCTGCCTTCTGTGCAGGTCATGATCCTGGGGTTCTGGGATTGACCCCCTATGTCAGGCTCTCTGCTCAGGAGAGCTTGCTTCTCCCTCTCCCTTTGCCTGCCTCTCTGCCTACTTACGCTCTCCGTCTCTCTGTCAAGTAAATAAATAAAATCTTTAAAAAAATAAAATTCAAAATTGAATAAAAGAAAGTGCTGAACTGTTTTCTACAGTGGCTGTTCCATTTCACATCCACACAATTGAACATGAGTGATATAGTTTCTCTGCAATCTTACTAGCATTTGGAGTTGCCACAATTTTTTATTTTAGCTATTCTAATAGGTTTGTAAGGATGACTCCTTATGGTTTTAATTTGCATTTCCCTAATGGCTAATGATGTTGAATATATTTTCATGTAGTTATTTGTCAACTGTACATTCTCATTAGGGAGATACCTGTTTGCATATTTGGCCTGGTTTCTATACAGATTATTGATTTCCTTACTTGTCAGTTTTGAGGTTTTTTATGTTCTAAATACCAATTCTTCTGATACATGTGGTTTGCAAATATTTTCCCTAAGCTACTCTTATATTTTCATTTTTTTCAACAGGGTCTTTAACCGAGCAAAGTTTCATAATTTTGGAAGTTCAATGCATCACTTTTTTTTCCTTTTTAGGATCATAATTCTGGTATCAAGTCAGGTCTAAGAGCTCTTCAACTAGCCCCAGATTTAAAAGCTTTTCTCCTTCTTCTAAAAGTTTTATAGTTTTACATTTAAATCCAGGATGTAGTTTGAGTTAAATGGCAGTTCAGGCACAAGGTTTAGGTTAAAGTTCTCCCCACCCCCCCTTTTTGCCTAGGGATTTTCAGCTGTTCCAGTACTGTATTCGTGTGAATGGACCTTTAAAGGCAGTCTGGTGAGAGCTCAGAAAGAAGAGAGGAGAGCTGTAGAGAAAGCCCCAGTCAGAGAATACCTAAGAATCATAAAGAGAATATCGGTAGAAATATGGACAATGAAGGGCATTCTGATGAGGTCTCACACAGAAATGAAGAACATGGTATTGGGAGCTAGAAGAAAAAAAAACAAAAAACAAAACCCTGGCAATGAACTTGACCAAGTTGTGTTTGTGTTTGTGTTCTAGTGCTTTGTGGAAGGCACAACTTGGGAGCAATGAGATTAAATATTGAGCTAAAGCTATCTCTAACCAAAGTGTTGAAGGTGCAGCTTGTCTCCTCAAGACTGCTTATAGTAAATGGGAGAAGACAGAACATTTTAAAGACAGAATTGTTAAGTAAAAGTAAGCTTAAAGGTTTGGCAAATTCTCAGCCTATCCGTATTGCAAAAGTGAGGACACTAAGGGTGTGGCTGACAGTCTGATGAAATTAGTATGAAAAAGGATCTCACCAGAAGTCAGGAGTGATTCTCCAAGACAATGGAAGAAATTCAGGGATAATCAAAGCTGCCACCCTCATCACAGGTTCAGAATGCAAGAGCCCAGGGAGCAGAGGACTTTCAAAGGAGAGGCCACTGGAAACCTCAGTCTGTCTGCCAGTCCCACCTCTTTTTGTGGGCTCTGGTCCTTCACTCCCATGCTCAGTATCTGCCCCAGGTGCAGCTCCAGCAGACCCCACAGTCCAGTGTGGATCATGGCGGCCACCCCTCCAGAGAGCACAGACAGCAAACTCTGGCAGCATCTGTACAGTGCTGTCTCTACCATCACAGAGAATGCATGGACATGGAGGACATGGGTCCTCCAACTACGTGTTAAAGGGGGAGCCACATCATGGGACCTCAGCCCCAAAAAATCAAAGGGACAGAGCCCCATGAGAGAATCATTGTAGGGGCCTGGAGCACAGGCTCAAAGCCACAGGGTGGGCTAGTTCACCAAGCTGTTTGTGTCATGTGGCCAACCCAGTGGGACTGGAAGGTATAGCATCAAAGCTTAAAGATTTTTTTGTTTGATTTTGAGCGTACTTGAGACCCTCTTATCAATTTTAACTTATTATAGAGCTATGAATTCCTTTACTAGATTAGTTCAGTAGTAAAATCTGAAAATCACATTGGCCTTCCAAAATTAACCAAGCCATTTGCAAAAATGTAATAATTGCAAATGAGAATTTAATGTTAGTCAATTTAAACCAATAACATTATTCTTATATCTTGAAGTTGGGGTAATTTATTCATCATTTTAATACTTATTTTTTTAAAGATTTTACTTATTAGAGAGAGAAAGAGCACAAGGAGGAGGAAGGGCCAAGGGAGAATGACAAGCAGACTCCCTGCTGAGTGTGGAGCCCAATATTGGGCTTGATCCCAGGACCCCAAGATGATGATCTGAGTTGAAGGTGGATGCTTAACTGACTGAGCCACCCTGGTGCCCCAATACTTAATTTTTAAGTTGAAAATTAGAAACAAAAATATTATTAATCCAGACCAACTTCTCACAAGAAATGCAAGACAGAAAATCGTCCCTTTATCTAGAATACCTTTCTTCCTTAAATTCATTATATGCATAATTTAATCAAAATAATCTACTCTTGGTATTTGAAGAACCTGGCAATGTAGGTACTGCAAAAATAAATTTTCTCAACTAATCTAACATTTAGAAAAATTCTGAGAAACTCTGAAAATCTCATGAACCCGTACTGTCCATTAAATTCCATGGGAAAAAAAAATAAATTCCATGGAAAATAAGATTAAGAAAGGAGGAGAATCTGTAAAATATTCTACAAACAAAACAATCTCTACACGGAATGTATACTTCACAGTACTTTTGAGAGTATTATTCCAGGTTCCATTAATAACAATAGAAATATACGTTCAAGGTCATTTTAATAGCCCAGTTCATGTACTGCACTATTGATAGCCTGTGTAAGTATACCCTCGAGGACCTTCTACTTAGCTTACCTTCTGAAGGAGACCAAAGTCCAAATAAAAAGGAAGAATGAAAAAATGATGCCATGATATACCATACTGTGTTGCTACAGAGAAAATACCTAGGACCAGATAGTCTAGAGCAGCATCTACATTTAATATGGTTTGTGTAGATAATACACATATCGTGAACACACAAATATTTAAAAATTAGTGAAAAATTGTGACCATCACCTTATCCCCCCAACCAAATCTCTACTTTCTTTCCATTAATATAGTTGTTCGGCATTTTTCACTTCATATCCTCCGTATGATTTATTTCTTGCCTCACTTGAGTGGAAGACGCAGTGTATCATAAGGAATCCATGGAGGGCATCCGCGGGGCTCAGCGGGTTACGCCTCTGACTCTTGATTTGGGCTCAGGTCAGGATCTCAGGGTCATGGGATCGAGCCAAGCATGGGCCTCCACGCTCAGGGCAGCATTTGCTTGGGATTCTCTCTCCGTCTGCCCCTCCTCCCTTTCACACTCGCTCTCTCTTTCTTTCTCTTTCAAATAAACACAGAAATAAAATCTTTAATAATAATAAAAAAGAATCCGTGGAGCAAAGTCCAGTGAAATCAAGGGTTTGCCTCTGGCTTTGGGGCAAATATCTCGTCTTCCGCGAGCCAAATAGGCGTCCCGCTTTCCCCGGATACAGCGAGTCGGACGAACGTCCGAACGGCAACGACACGGGACCGACCAGGGAGACCAGGGCCTGCCGGCCTCGAAGCTTGGAGCCCCGGGGAAGCTCCAGCGGGGGTTCTCTGGTAGATTAGCGGCTTCTCAATCAGCACTTGGATGCTTCAAAATAAAAGTCCGGGGGTGCCCGTTGGTTAAGCGTCCAACCCTCGATCTGGGCGCCAGTCACGGTTTCCGTGTCACGAGCCGGCGCCGACGGCAGGCGTCACGCTGGGCCTAGAGTCCTCCTGGGGTTCTCTTCCTCCCTCTCCGCCCCTTCCTCGGCTCGCTCGCTCGCTCTCAAACACATAACGAAGTCAAACCTTAAAAAAATATATAGATAAATAAAATAAAAATAATAAAATAAAATAAAATAAAAAATATAGATAAATAAAAATATAGATAAATAACAACGTGTCATCCGCAGCATGTCGCCGCTACACGGACGCGGTGCGACACGGCGGCCCGCGGAAGTCTGTCATGATGACAGGTGGCTTCTGAACGGGGGAGCAAACACACTTGTAACCCGAGTCCCCACGGCTGACCGTGCAGCGTCCTTCTGTCTGTCCGCGGCGGCTGACGCGGGCGACCCCCTCACCAATGACTGCGCGGAGTCCTCGGTTCGTGCTGCCTGATTTCGTTCTCCTCGAAAGTTCGCGTTGGCACCTGCAGCCTCGCGGCAGCTCCAGCCGCCTCCCTCGCGCGCCGGCGGACTCGTCACCGGCTCAGGCAGACGCGCGCCGCCTTCTTCTCACAGACGCGCGGCGCGGAAGACGGCGGCCGCGACCTCACGTCTGCGTCCCCTCTCCAGCTCCGCCGCCGGGTCCCCACGCGGAGACTTGACGCCCAGCACGGGGACACCCGGAGGCGGCAGCTCCGGAGGGCACTGCGGCACGAGGCGGGGCCCTCCCACCTGGGTCAGCGCCCTTCCAGAGGCGGCCCCCGAGAAGTCCCTTCCCGCCGCGCCGCGTGAGGTCCCAGCGGCCGGAAGCGGGTGCTCGCCAGACAGTGAGTCCGCGAGGGCCCCGCGCGGCCTCCGCCTGCAGGACTGCGAGACGCGAGCGTGGGACTCTGTCGCGGCGGCCCGAAGGCACGAGCACGAGAGAGACGCGGACAAACACGCGTTCAACACAACTGCACCAGTGCGCACAGCGGACATACGAGTATTTCCAATGACCGAGTTAAACACGAAACAAACCAAAACTACCCGCATGTGCCCATCTACGTCTCGTTCACACGCGCCCGTCCTCACCGACGTGCTGTGGAAGTGAAGCGCTTTAACGTTCCGCGTGAGAGGAAGGTAAGCGGGTCCGAAATGCAGCGGGGGCCCTGCAGGGGGCGCTCCACCCGCCGGAAGAGGGACCGGAAGGCCATTTTTCATGGAGGAACGTCATCCCCTGCTTCTAAGAAAAAGAAGAAAGATCCCCGTCCACCCGGAAACAACACACGAACCACTGATCACAGCCAAGAAGCTGCCACGACCGCATATTCCTACCTTCTGTCCAATAAGGCTTTTGTTTAACCCCCCCCCGTTCCGTTCCTCCTAAAATCGAAGAGCTGCGCGTCCCTTGTTTCTTTTATTTCTCTATTTCCGAACTAATTCACGTCCCTAGTAAAATAATCGGCTATTTTATTTTGAAGGTTGACATAACAAACATCCTGTATCTATAAAATTTTAAATTTCCTGTCATTATGCAGAAATTAAGCCAACACAGATAATTGGCAGCGTTTTTAAATTTTTTTTTCAACTTTTTAATAAAAATATAATGTATTATTAGCCCCCGGGGTACAGGAATTGGCAGCATTTTTTAACGTGCTACTTTCTAAATGCTTTGTGATCTCTATATGTCTGTATTGAGTCGTCTGTTAAGTTACAGTATTTTAAGGAAACAAAGGATGCATCATGATTCAGCCCAGCGATGCTGTAGATCGCAGGATGTTCCCAAGCTTGGTACTGATGACTCCAAGCACAGGGGCAGTTGTCTCCACGTGCCTCTGGACTCACAATACCCCGGATGTAACAAAACTGGCTTCAGTTGGCGTATCTGGTTTTGATGTACATTTCCTATGTTTGAGAAGAAAAACTTATCTTTTTTGCTCTGCGTAGATTGACTTTCTTCCTTTCTTTGACATTTTGCTTGTAAAGGAGATTTAAACTCAACAAAGGAGTATGCCTACCACTGACATTACACTGACTTAATCATTTCTCCAGAACAAAATGAATTGTGCATCCAGTTCTACTCAAACTCTCTTGCTTTTTTCAATGTTTGTCACTGTAACTGAGACAGCCTGTCAACACTAACCTCTTCCTGAACAAGAGCACCGAGATGCTCATTTCTGGTTGAAATTTGGGGTTTTGGAGCTGTCTTCTTCCCTCAAGCCCTACTCTCCCACACAGAACGTGCCTGACATCACACCCTCACTCCTGAGCCTTTTCCCACCTCATTCACCTGACAGCCTTCTCCACAACAGACATCTTATCAGACGTGACTGATTGCTGTAATCTGTACTCTGGGCAGCCATTAAGCAAATTACCTGAATCATTGCAAGGATTAGTCTCATTAACACATGATTAGCATCAAATTAAAATAATGAGTGTTTAACTTCTGATGTCTTCCAGTTGTTTGAACAGCTTGATCAGCCACACCAGGCTGGCAGGGAGGTGGGGGTGTCAAAGAACCACAGAAAAAAAAGGGAGGCTGCACCCTGTGAGACACAGTACAGCTAGCCAGCAGTAGGAAGTGCGATCAGACCCAAACTGTTTGGCTGAAAGGTTTCTTCCAAACCACAAGATGCTGGGTCCGAGCAGAGGTCTCTCTCTCCCACTGGCCCTGCCAGCCATTCATCCAAGCAAGGCTTTACATACTAATGGTGCACCACCTTACCTTTTGCACATCCTGGATGTCATTTCTGTATGGCTTCCGTGTCTCAGGAAGCATGAAATGCAGCTTTTCTTCCCTTTTCCAAGTTTGATCAGATGGAAGAAAAAGACCTGTCAAGTGCAGGGAATATGGTAGATTGAAGAGCCAAACACAGTTTCCAGATTTTTCCTTAGAAATGACTAACTGCATATCAAAACAAAAGGTTGCATCATCTCTGGAAACTCTGAAGAGTATCACTTCCATGAAGGAAAATTAAAAGAGTCACTGCTAGATCTTACGTTCACATGGAGGAGTTGCTGCAGGCCTGGAGAGCCAACTCACTGTTTCTACCTATTAAAGATCGGCACTTGAGGAGAGTAGATGGACAGGTCACAGTGGCCCCTCAATGCCAAGACTAATGGCAACTTATCTGTTGGAGAGATGGGCAAGACTACCAGAGAATCTGCATGGTCATTAGGCTACATGCCTGAGCAGCAGCTAAAACAAGGAAAGAGCTTGTTCCTCTACCATTCCCATGAAGAAAATTAATGTGAGGAGTGCTTTATGTGAAAGGGACTGGAGTAATCCAGAATATGTCACCCCAAGATATGCCTCTTTGACCTAAATAGAAATTATTTTGAGCAGAAAGCAATTTGAGAAGCAACTAATGCAGGAAAATCTCTCTCCACCCTGCCCCTTTTCTGCCTTAGATAGGGTATAAGTTTTCCTTTCCTGGAGAGGGCTTGACTCTTATCCCAAAGACAACTGACACCAGGGAAATCCACAAACAGATCTTACTTCATTAGTTTTGTCCCATGTATTTACCTTCCCATAGTTTTCTGTGCATAAGCCTAAAACCACTTCCCTTTTCCCTGTCATTTTTCTATAAAATTGTGGTTCTGTGTTGAAGAGTACATCTAAGATGGAGTTCTAAGCCACCTCTTTGAGTTACTCACCTCTGAGTATGCCGCATGTTACATGCATGATAAACATTCATAAGCTTATTTTTTCATTGTTAATCCATCATTTGTTACACAAACCCCAGTTCAGACCCTGTGATAGAGGAAAAGTTTTTCTTCTCCTACAGAACAATCTAACATCAGGAAAAAGTGCAAAAATGAAAGTCACCACTATCACTAAAACACTAAAATCGAATGAAAATCACTTAATAGAAACACCTGCAGTTTAGGTGTTTCATTTCAGTCACACAGACATGACCCCATGAACCATAGAGAGAAAAAAGCAAAGTGAACTCGGATTAGACATTTCTTTCTAAAATTAAATGACAAGGAAAAAATTCTTATGGAGTTCTGAGGAGCTAAGATTGTTTGTATGCCTGTAAGAGTTGTTTTCAGATTTTAGAGTCACAGGCAATGTCACCCAAAATTCTCTATAAAAAACAATTATTTGAGTATATACTTAAGTCAACTAAGAAACAAATATAAATAACTCAGAAAATAGAGTTGTTCTTTAAAATTTCAAGCATTGTACCCACAAGATAAATGGCATAATATTGAGCTAGTAATTAATAATTAACTAGATCTGAAATCTGAGATTATATCGGCAAAACCATAGTGTGAGGGAGAAATAGGAACAAGGACAGCTTACTAAGTGTATCATCTGAGCTGGAGGGACATGTGACAATAGTCACTGTTTTCCTCTTTTCACAGATAAGAGAAAAATAGACCCAAGTAAGTTTTAAAACAGAATTTAGGAAACTATGCTGACTGTGCTTTTCAGATCTCTAAAGGAAAAAAAAAAAAAAGTAATGCATTCTACATAATAGAAAACAGGTAGAGGGGAAATGGAAGCAAAATAGAGAACTTATGACAGAATAACAAGCATAATAATAACATAAATCATCATAATTAATATAAAAAGGTAAAGACACTCAAACTGAGAATTTAAAAAAATTATTTTTAATGGATAAGGAACCAAAAGGTAAATGGCACAGAACTACTAACTTAATGTTTAAGTGACAGGAATATATCATACAAATACAGAGAAACCAAGAGTGGCAATAATAATATAAAATATAATAAAATTGACGAAAAATGTTAGCAGAATGGAAAAAAATAAAAGCTGAATAAAAAGGCAGCAAAAAGTATGAAGTAAAAAATTTAATTGAATGCTTACCACAAATCAGCTGAGACATGATAAAAGTCTTCATTACTAAAATTGAGTCTTAGGTGAATCATCTAACCTTTAATATATTCCAAAGGGACATTTATACTAACCACTGCCACAGATCACATTTTTTTGTTTGTTTTTGTTTTAATTTTTAAAATATTTTTTATTAACATATAATGTATTATTATCCCCAGGGGTACAGGTCTGTGAATCGCCAGGTTTACACACTTCACAGCACTCACTGTTTCACATACCTTCCCCAATGTCCATAACCCAATCACTCTCCCCCTACCACCCAACCCCGGCAACCCTCAGTTTCTTTTGTGAGATTAAGAGTCTTATATGGTTTGTGTCCTTCCTGATCCCATCATGTTTCATTTATTTCTTTCCTACCCCACAAATCCCCCACATTGCCTCTCAACTTCCTCATATCAGGGAGATCATAAGATAATTGTCTTTCTTTGATTAACTTATTTCGCTTAGCATAATACCCTCTAGTTCCAACCACGTCATTGCAAATGGCAAGATTTCATTTCTTTTGATGGCTTCATAGTATTTTATTGTATATATATACACCACATCTTCTTTAACCATTCATCTATTGATGGACATCTAGGTTCTTTCCATAGTGCGGCTATTGTGGACATTGCTGCTATAAATATTCAGGTGCATGTGCCCCTTTGGATCACTATGTTTGTATCTTTAGGGTAAATACCTAATAGTGCAATTGCTGGGTCATAAGGTAGCTCTATTTTCAACTTTCTGAGGAACCTCCATACTGTTTTCCAGAGCAGCTGCACCAGTTTGCATTCCCACCAACAGTGTAGGAGGGTTCCCCTTTCTCCACAACTTCGTCAACATCTGTCATTTCCTGACTTGTTAATTTTAGCCATTCTGACTGGTGTGAGGTGGTATCTCATTGTGGTTTTGATTTGTATTTCCCTGATGCCAAGTGATGTGCAGCACTTTTTCATGTGTCTGTTGGCCATCTGGATGTCTTCTTTGCAGAAATGCCTTGTTCATGTCCTCTGCCCATTTCTTGATTGGATTCTTTGTTCTTTGGGTGTAAAGTTTGATAAGTTCTTTATAGATTTTAGATACTAGCCCTTTATCTGCTATGTTGTTTGCAAATATCTTCTCCCATTCTGTCAGTTGTCTTTTGGTTTTGTTAACTGTTTCCTTTGCTGTGCAAAAGTTTTGATCTTGATGAAGTCCCAATAGTTCATTTTTGCCCTTGCTTCCCCTGCCTTTGGTGATGTTCCTAGGAAGAATTTGCTGTGGCTGAGGTCAAAGAGGTTGCTGCCTGTGTTCTCCTCAAGGATGTTGATGGATTCCTTTCTCACATTGAGGTCCTTCATCCATTTTGAGTCTATTTTCATGTGTGGTGTAAGGAAATGGTCCAGTTTCATTTTTATGCATGTGGCTGTCCAATTTTCCCAACACCATTTGTTGAAGAGGCTGTCTTTTTTCCATTGGACATTCTTTTCTGCTTTGTTGAAGATTAGTTGACCATAGAGTTGAGGGTCTATTTCTGGGCTCTCTATTCTGTTCCATTGATCTATGTGTCTGTTTTTGTGACAGTACCATACTGTCTTGATGATGACAGCTTTGTAATAGAGCTTAAAGTCTGGATTGTGATACCACCAACTTTGGCTTTCTTTTTCAACATTCCTCTGGCTATTTGAGGTCTTTTCTGGTTCCATATAAATTTTAGGATTATTTGTTCCATTTCTTTGAAAAAAATGGGTGGGATTTTGATAGAAGTTGCACTAAATGTGTATATTGCTTTAGGTAGCATAGACATTTTCACAATATTTTTTCTCCCAATCCATGAGCATGGAATGCTTTTCCATTTCTTTGTGTCTTCCTCCATTTCATTCATGAATACTTCATAGTTTTCTGAATACAGATTCTTTGACTCTTTGGTTAGGTTTATTCCTAGGTATCTTATGGTTTTGGGTGAAATTGTAAATGGGATTGACTCCTTAATTTCTCTTTCTTCTCTCTTGTTATTGGTGTAAAGAAATGCAACTGATTTATGTGCATTGATTTTATGTCCTGACACTTTACTGAATTCCTATACAAGTTCTAGCAGATTTGGAGTGGAGTCTTCTGGGTTTTTCACATAAAATATCATATCATCAGCAAAGAGTGATAGTTTGACTTCTTCTTTGCCAATTTGGATGCCTTTAATTTCTTTGTTTTCTGATTGTTGAAGCTAGGACTTCTAGTATTATGTTGAATAGCAGTGGTGACAGTGGACAGCCCTTTCGTGTTCCTGACCTTAGGGGAAAAGCTCTCAGTTTTTCTCCATTGAAAATGATATTCGCTGTGGGTTTTTCATAGATGGCTTTGATGATATTGAGGTATGTACCCTCTATCCCTACACTTTGAAGAGTTTTGATTGAGAAAGGATGCTATACTTTGTCAAATGCTTTTTCACCATCTATTGAGAGTATCATGTGGCTCTTGTTCTTTCTTTTATTAATGTATTGTATCACATTGGTTGATTTGTGGATGTTGAACCAACCTTGCAGCCCTGGAATATCCCACTTGGTTGTGGTGAATAATCCTTTTAATGTATTGTTGGATACTATTGGCTAGTATTTTGGTGAGAATTTTTCCATCTGTGTTCATCAAGGATATTGGTCTATAATTCTCTTTTTTGATTGGGTCTTTGTCTGGTTTTGGGATCAAGGTAATGCTGGCCTCATAAAATGAGTTTGGACGTTTTCCTTCCATTTCTATTTTTTTCGGAACAGTTTCAGGAGAATAGTAATTCATTCTTCTTTAAATGTTGGTAGAATTCCCCTGGGAAGCCATCTGGCCCTGGGCTCTTGTTTGTTGGGAGATTTTTGATGACTGCTTCACTCTCCTTAATGGTTATGGGTCTGTTCAGGTTTTCTATTTCTTCCTGGTTCAGTTGTGGTAGTTTATATGTCTCTAGGAATGCATCCATTTCTTCCAGATTGTCAAATTGCTGGGGTATAGTTGCTCATAATACGTTCTTATAATTGTTTGGTTTTTTGTTTGTTTGTTTGTTTTTTGTTTTGTTTTGTTTTGTTTTGTTTGGTGTTGGTTGTGATCTCTCCTCTTTCATTCATGATTTTATTTTTATTTATTTGGGTTTTTCTCTTTTCTTCTTGATATGTCTGGCCAGGGATTTATCAATCTTATTAATTCTTTCAAAGAACTAGCTCCCAGTTTTGTTGATTTGTTCTTTCTTTTTTTTTTTTTTTTTTTTTTTTTTTTTTTTTTTTTTTTTTTTTTTGGTTTCTATATCACTGATTTCTTCTCTGATCTTTATGATTTCTCTTCTCCTGCTGAATTTAGGCTTTCTTTGTTGTTCTTTCTCCAGCTCCTTTAGGTGAAGGGTTAGGTTATGTATGAGACCTTTCTTGTTTCTTGAGCAAGGCTTGTATCACTATATATTTTCCTCTCAGGACTGCCTTTGCTGTGTGCCACAGATTTTGAACTATTGTGTTTTCATTATCATTTGTTTCCATGAATTTTTTCAATTCTTCTTTAATTTCCTGGTTGACCCACTCATTTAGAAGGATGCTCTTTAGTCTCCATGTATTTTGAGTTCTTTCCAAATTTCCTCTTGTGATTTTGAGTTTTAGCTTCAGCGCATTGTGGTCTAAAAATATGGAGGGAATGATCCCAATCTTTTGGTACCAGTTGAGACCTGATTTGTGCCCCAGAAAGTGATCTATTCTGGAGATTGTTCCATGTGCACTAGAGAAGAATGGGTATTCTGTTGGTTTGGAATGGAATGTTCTGAATATATCTGTGATGTCCCATCTGGTCCAATGTGCCATTTAAGGCCTTTATTTCCTTGTTGATCTTTTGCCTAGATGATCTGTCCATTTCAGTGAGGGGGTGTTAAAGTCCCCTACTATTATTGTATCATTGTTGATGTGTTTCTTTGGTTTTGTTATTAATTGGTTTATATAATTGGCTGCTCCCATGTTAGGGGCATAGATATTTAAAATTGTTAGATCTTCTTGGTTGACAGACCCTTTGATTATGATATAGTGTCCTTCCTTATCTCTTATTATATAGCCTTTGGCTTAAAGTCTAATTTATCTGATACAAGGATTGCCACCCCACCTTTGTTTTGAAGTCCATTAGAATGGTAAATTGTTCTCAACACCCTCCCTTTAAATCTGGAAGTGTCTTTGGGTCTAAACTGAGTTTCTTGTAGACAGCATATTGATTTTTTTTTTTTAATTCATTCTGATACCCTGTGTCTTTTGATTGGGGCATTTAGCCCATTTACATTCAGGGTAACCATTGAGAGACATGAATTTAGTGCCATTGTATTGCCTGTAAGGTGACTGTTACTGCATAATATGTCTGTTCCTTTCTGATCTACTACTTTTAGTCTCTCTCTTTGCTTAGAGGACCCCTTTCATTATTTCCTGTAGAGATGATTTGGTACAAATTCTTTTAGTTTTTGTTTGCCCTGGAAGGTTTTTATCTCTCCTTCTGTTTTCAATGATAGCGTAGCTGGATATAGTATTCCTGGCTGCATGTGTTTTTCCTTTAGTGCTCTGAACATATGCCAGTTCTTTCTGGCCTTCCAGGTCTCTGTGGACAAGTCTACTGCCAACCTAATATTTTTACCATTGTATGTTACAGACTTCTTGTCCTGGGATGCTTCAGGATTTTCTCTTTGTCACTCAGACTTATAAGTTTTACTATTAGAAGATGGGGTGTGGACCTATTCTTATTGATTTTGAGGGGAGTTCTCTGTGCCTCCTGGGTTTTGATGCTTGTTCCCTTTGCCATATGAGGGAAGTTCTTTACAATAATTCTCTCCAATATACCTTCTGCTCCCCTCTCTCTTTCTTCTTTTTCTGGAATCCCAGTTAAAGATTTTTATTTATTTATTTATTTATTTCACAGATACAGATCACAAGTAGGCAGAGAGTCAGGCAGAGAGAGAGAGAGGAGGAAGCAGGCTCCCCGCTGAGCAGAGAGCCCGATGTGGGGCTTGATCCCAGGACCCTGGAATCATGGCCCAAGCCGAAGGCAGAGGCTTTAATCCACTAAACCACCCAGGCACCCTGTGGAATCCCAATTATTCTAATGTTGTTTCATATTATGGTATCACTTATCTCTCGAATTCTCCCCTCATTCCAGTAGTTGTTTGTCTCTCTTTTGCTCAGCTTCTTTATTCTCTGTCATTTGGTCTTCTATATCACTAATTCTCTCTTCTGCCTCATTTATCCTAGCAGTAAGAGCCTCCATTTTTTATTGTACCTCATTAATAGCTTTATTTTATTTCAGCTTAGTTAGATTTTAGTTCTTTTATTTCTCCAGAAAGGGCTTTTATTTCTCCACAGTGTTTCTCTAATATCTTGCATGCCTTTTTTGAGCCCAGCTAGCATCTTGAGAATCATCATTTTGAACTCTATATCTGACATATTACCAATGTCTGTATTGATTAGGTCCCTAGCCTTTGGTACTGTCTCTTGTTCTTTTTTTTGTGGTGAGTTTTTCCACCTTTTCATTTTATCCAGATAAGGATATATGAAGGAGAGAATAAAATACTAAATGGGTGGCAGAGACCTCAGAAAAATGTACATTAGCCAAATCAGAAGAGACCCCAAATCATGGTGGGGGAAGAAAGGGGGTAAAAAGAAGTTAAAAAAAAGAAAATAAAAAAATATATATATATATTAGACTGGTGAATAGAACAGAGCCACCCACTTAATTTTGGGGGTATTTTGGACTCTTTGAAGAAACTACCTCCCAAAATTTTTTTTTTATGTATATATATGAGATGAAGGGATGGAATATGACTATAAAGATGAGAATTTTTAAAAAAATTCTAAAAAAGGAGTTGATAAGTTTGTTAGGAAAAGAAAGAAAAAGAAAGTGGAGAGAATTTGCTCAGGCTGGAGACTAGAACAAAGCCCTGTGCTAGATTTAGGGTAATTTTGATCTATTAGAAGAAGTTGTATCCCAAAATTTTTTAGAAGAAAATACCTTATCTGTATACCAAAAATAAAATTAGATACAATGAAGGATAAAATATGACTAATAATGAAGGTTCAAAAAGATTTTTTTAAATGAAAGGTATTGTTAAGATAAACTAGTTTAAAAATGTTAAAAAAGGAAAGAGTAAAAGTTTAAAAAATTAGAAAAAAAAGAGACTGTCTTTTTTCCACTGTATATTTTTTCCTGTTTTGTCGAAGATTATTTGACCATAGAGTTGAGGGTCCATATCTGGGCTCTTTACTCTGTTCCACTGGTCTATGTGTTTTTATGCCAGTATCATGCTGTCTTGGTGATCACAGCTTTGTAGTAAAGCTTGAAATCAGATAACATGATGCCCCCAGTTTTATTTTTGTTTTTCAACATTTCCTCAGCGATTTGGGGTCTTTTCTGATTCCATACAAGTTTTTGGATTATTTGCTCCAGCTCTTTGAAAAATACCAGTGGAATTTTGATCAGAATGGCATTAAAAGTATAGATTGCTCTAGGCAGTATAGACATTACAATGTTTATTCTTCCAATCCAAGAGCATGGAATGGTCTTCCATCTTTTTGTGTCTTCTTCAATTTCTTTCATGAGTGTTCTGTAGTTCCTCGAGTACAGATCCTTTACCTCTTTGGTTAGGTTTATTCCCAGGTATCTTATGGTTCTTGGTGTTATAGTAAATGGAATCAATTCTCTAATTTCCCTTTCTGTATTTTCATTGTTAGTGTATAAGAAAGCCACTGATTTCTGTACATTGACTTTGTATCTTGCCACGTTGCTGAATTGTTGTATGAGTTCTAGTAGTTTGGGGGTGGAGTCTTTTGAGTTTTCCATATAAAGAATCATGTCATCTGCGAAGAGAGAGAGTTTGACTTCTTCATGCCAATTTGGATACATTTTATTTCTCTTTGTTGTCTGATTGCTGTTGCTAGGACTTCTAATACTATGTTGAACAAGAGTGGTGAGAGTAGGCATCCTTGTCGTGTTCCTGATCTCAACGGGAAGGCTGCGAGCTTTTTCCCATTGAGGATGATATTTGCTATGGGTCTTTCATAGATAGATTTGATGAAGTTCAGGAATGTTCCCTCTATCCCTATACTTTGAAGCATTTTAATCAGGAACGGATGCTGGATTTTGTTAAATGCTTTTTCTGCATCAATTGAGAGGACCACGTGGTTCTTCTCTCTTCTCTTATTGATTTGTTCTATCACATTGATTGATTTGCGAATGTTGAACCATCCTTGTAGCCCAGGGATGAATCCCACCTGCTCATGGTGGATAATCTTTTTAATGTGCTGTTGGATCCTGTTTGCTAGGATCTTGTTGAGAATCTTAGCATCCGTATTCATCAGTGATATTGGTCTGAAATTCTCCTTTCTGGTAGGGTCTTTGCCTGGTTTGGGGATCAGGGTAATTCTGGCTTCATAGAAAGAGTCTGGAAGTTTTCCTTCAGCTTCAATTTTTTGAAACAGCTTCAGGAGGATAGGTGTTATTTCTTCTTTGAAAGTTTGGTAGAATTCCCCAGGGAATCCATCAGGTCCTGGGCTCTTGTATTTTGGGAGGTTTTTGATCACTGCTTCAATCTTGTTACTAGATATCAGTCTATTCAAGTTGTCAATTTCTTCCTGGTCCAATTTTGGGAGTTTATAGTTTTCCAGGAATGCATCCATTTCATCTAGGCTGCTTAGCTTATTGGCATATAACTGTTGATAATAACTTCTGATGATTGTTTCTACTTCCTTGGTGTTAGTTGTGATCGCTCCCTTTTCATTCATAATTATATGAATTTGGGCTTTCTCTCTTTTCTTTTGGATACTGTGGCCAATGGTTTATCGATCTTATTGATTCTTTCAAAAAACCAGCTTCTAGTTTCATTGATACGTTCTACTGTATCTCTGGTTTCTACCTTTTTGATCTCAGCTCTGATCTTGATTATTTCCCTTCTTATGTGTGGAGTTGGTTTGATTTCTTGTTTATTCTCCAGTTCTTTAAGATGTAGAGACAGCTGGTGTGTTCTGGATTTTTCAGTTTTTTGAGGGAGGCTTGGATGGCTATGTATTTCCCCTTTAGGACCGCCTTTGCTGTATCCCATAGGTTTTGGACTGAAGTGTCTTCATTCTCATTGGTTTGCATGAGTTGTTTCAGTTCTTCTTTGACCTCCTGGTTGATCCAAGCATGCTTAAGAAAGGTGGTCTTTAGTTTCCAGGTGTTTGAGTTCCTTCCAAACTTTTCCGTGTGATTGAGCTCCAGTTTCAAAGCATTGTGATCTCTTCAATAAATGGTGCTGGGAAAACTGGACAGCTATTTGTAGAAGAATGAAACTCGACCATTTTCTTACACCGTACACAAAGATAAACTCAAAATGGATAAAAGACCTCAACGTGAGACAGGAATCCATCAGAATCCTAGAGGAGAATATAGGCAGTAACCTCTTTGACATCAGCCACAGCAACTTCTTTCAAGATATGTCTCCATAGGCAAAGGAAGCAAAAGTGAAAACGAACCTTTGGGACTTCATCAAAATCAAAAGCTTCTGCACAGCAAAGGAAACAGTCAACAAAACAAAGAGGCAACCCATGGAATGGGAGAAGATATTTGCAAATGACAGTACAGACAAAAGGTTGATATCCAGATCTATAAAGAACTCCTCAAGCTCAACACACACAAAACAGACAATCATATAAAAGAATGGGCAGAAGATATGAACAGACACTTCCCCAATGAAGACATACAAATGGCTATCAGACACATGAAAAAAATGTTCATCATCACTAGCCATCAGGGAGATTCAAGTTAAAACCACATTGAGATACCAACTTATACCAGTTAGAATGGCCAAAATTAGCAAGACAGGAAACAACATGTGTTGGAGGGGATGTGGAGAAAGGAGAACCCTCTTACACTGTTGGTGGGAATGCAAGTTGGTGCAGCCACTTTGGAGAACAGTGCAGAGATTCCTCAAGAAATTAAAAATAGAGCTTCCCTATGACCCTGCAATTGCACTACTGGGTATTTACCCCAAAGATACAGATGGAGTGAAAAGAAGGGCCATCTGTACCCCAATGTTCATAGCAGCAAGGGCCACGGTCACCAAACTGTGGAAAGAACCAAGATGCCCTTCAACGGATGAATGGATAAGGAAGATGTGGTCCATATACACTATGGAGTATTATGTCTCCATCAGAAAGGATGAATCCCCAACTTTTGTAGCAACATGGATGGGACTGGAAGAGATGATGCTGAGTGAAATAAGTCAAGCAGAGAGAGTCAGTTGTCATATGGTTTCACTTATTTGTGGAGCATAACAAATAGCATGGAGGACAAGGGGAGATGGAGAGGAGAAGGGAGTTGGGGGAAATTGGAAGGGGAGGTGAGCCATGAGAGACTATGGACTCTGAAAAACAATCTGAAGGTTTTGAAGGGGAGGTTGGGGGAACCAGGTGGTGGGTATTGGAGAGGGCATGGATTGCATGGAGCACTGGGTGTGGTGCAAAAACAATGAATACTGTTACGCTGAAAATAAATAAAAAAATTCACAGACCTGTACCCCTGGGGCTAATAATACATTATATGTTAATAAAAAATTTTAAAAAAATTAAAAATTTATTTAAGAAAGGTTTGGTCCTGAAAAAAAAAAAAAAGGATCAGGAAAACTTAGAAGAATGATGATTCAGTATTATTTTTGATGCAATAGCACATTTTCTTTAATCTATCTCCAAAACATCACAATAAAGTGAGTCAAATAACATTTTGCTTTCACAGTGCATATAAAAGATACACTATACACATGAAGTGTGCAATAGCATTATGTTTAAAAACAATATATATATCTTAATTTAGAAATACTTTATTACCAAAAATGCTAACTCATCTGAGCTTTCAGCAGGTCATAATCTTTTGCCAGTGGAGGATGTTGTCCCGATATTGATGACTGCTGGTTGATCAGGGTGATGGCTGACGAAACCATTGGGACAGCTGCAGCAATTCTTAAAATAAGAAAACTGAAGTTTGCCACGTTGATCAACTATCTTATGAACAATTTCTCTGTAGCATGTGATGCTATCTGATAGCATTTACTCATAGAACTTCTTTCAAAATTAAGGTCAGTTCTTGGGGCACCTGGGTGGCTCAGCTGGTTAAGCATCTGCCTTCAGCTCAGGTGATGAGCTCAGGGTCCTGGGATGGAACCCCCTGTGGAGCCCCCTGTCAGACTCCCTGCTCAATAGAGTGTCTGTTTCTTCCTCTACCCCTCCCCCCTGTTCATACTCTCTCTCTCTCTCTCAAATAAATAAATAAAATCTTAAAAAAAGTTAAAGTCAATTCTCTTAAACCCTGCCACTGCTTTATTAACTAAGTTTACATCGTGTCCTAAATCCTTTGCTGTCATTTCAGCAATTGTCACAGCATCCTCACCAGTAGTAGATTCCATCTCAAGAAACCACATTTTTGCTCATCCAGGAGAAGCAACTGATCATCTCTTAAATTTTGTCATGAAATCTCAGCAATTCAAATATAATAATAATAATAAAGTTTGAAATACTATGAGCAGTATCAAAATGTGACAAGGAGACACAAAGTAAGCAAATGCTGTTGGAAAAACTGTGCTGATGGACTTGATCAACACAGAGTTGATACAAACTTTAAATTTGTATAAAAAAAAAGAAAAAAAAAAGAAAAGAAAAGCACTATCTGTGAAATGCAATAAAACTTTTGTCCATAACCCCTGCTTTAGAGAAGAACAAATACATTAACAAGGTTGACAGTTTTTAATGTGAATTTACAAATCATGTATTGATAAGAATGAATCTGGGCAGAGCTTGTCATTTATTCATCTCTAATGTAGTTAATGTTTATGAGTGTTAGTTTCAAAATAGATTCTGTGAAGCAAATTCAGAAAGCCTTTGTCTATAACAACTAAACCAAACATATCCTTAGGACTTTTGTCTGATTATATCAAGGGTGGTCTGTAGATTTAGATGCTAAGGCAATCAGAGATGAAAGAAACAATTGAATGGGAGTAGTAGTATGGGTGTTCATATTTAAACACCTTAGACAAAATAAGTGTATCAGATTATGAAGAGATCACTAATAAAGTTAAATTGTTGGGGCACCCGGGGGTGAGGTCCCTTAAGTGTCTGACTCTTGGTTTCAGCTCAGGTCATGACCTCAGTGTCTGGATCTCAAGATCCCCACCCCCCCATGCCCACCCTGGCCCCTGCCCCCACCAGCCGGTGGGGTTCTGAGCTCAGCAGGTAGTCTGCTTAAGATTCTCCTCTGCCCCTCCCCACTGTGCTCTCAGCTCTCAAATAAATAAATACATCTTTAAAAAAAATAAAAGTTATATAGATTTTACACTTAAATGAATTAGCAAAAAGTTAAAAGTCACAAATGCTTTTATGAAATTGGGAAGTTGCTCCTGGTCTCAACCGAAATCAAAGGCAGCCTCTGCTAAGGCAGGGGGATACTTTAAGCCACAAAACAGTCAGCCTCCTAACAGGAAAGGGTATGGACTCTTAACTAAGACGGCTTGTATAGCCAGTGACTGCAATAATCAGGGAGAAGTGTTCTGTGTGGTGCTGCTGTGATAAATATTCATGAATGGAGAATACTAAAACCAGAGCAGGAAGCGCTCTTGTCACCACTTGAGCTTTGATATGTCTTCATTGTCTGGAAATGTACACGCTGCAAAATTCAAGAAACTGTGTCTGAAAAAGAAATGCGGCTTTGTCATCTGTCCACCCTCTGTCTTACCCATTATAGCATATATTATCTCATCATTTGCTTTATCAGTTCTTCGTCTTCTCTTCATTATCTCTTTTGAATACAAATGTCATATATTATGTGCCCATATTAAATTCCAACCTGAAAGAATTTCAGTGTTTATCAGACTAACAGGTAAATGAGACTGTGTTTGAGTTAAAGAAGGGATGTGATATCATTACATAAATTGCAATCTGAAGTTATGGACAGGGCTTCTTTATTATTATTATTGTTCCTGATTTACTGACTCTGTAAAAGCATACTAACATATTTATCACCCAGAGGAAAGTGCCCTTGCTGATTAGAAAACTGCACAACTCTTGCATAAAAAAATAATTCCCCCAAATATTTGAAAGTACATTTAAAATTTTGGTTTGCTCTGAAGAATTCTATAAAAAGTGTTGAGATGAGGTCGACATAGTCAATGTAAAATGTGCTCAATAGGGCTCAAGAGCCTTAGGTTACTTGTGATGTCAAAATGAGGTATAAGTACTTAATCATCACTAAAACAACTTAAAAGATTGTCAACACAGATGCATTTCTCTACCGTGCAAGGTCACCTACTGAGAACTCATATCTCCTAATATAAGATCAGTGTTATCCTTATCTGCACAGTGGTAAATCAGATGATTCTTTACCCAGAATCACTGCCAAGTAGGAATAAACAATAGAGGTAGAGGAAAGAAATCTAAAAATACTGTGAAGAACATGCCCATTTTATAGATGGAGTAACTGAGGCAAACAGAGGCTATACAATTTAAGAGTTAAGAGGGAATTCAAGGATAATTCAATGCAAGCTCCTCATTTAATTAAATGAGAATATTGAGTACCAGAGAAGCTCACTCTTTAGTCCAAAGACATATGATAATAATGTGAAATTAATCAGACAACTCAAGGACAAATAAAAGCTTTTGGCAACTTAGTCTATTATCAAATTTCCACATGATCACCTAGTTTATTCTGAATATTTGAACCACAAATGGGATCCTTTACTAGATTAGAGCCATTTTTTTAAATACTAAAAATATGATTTAATTAATCACAAATAAGGTGGTGAGGTACAAATGGTCATGAATCAAAAAAGCAAGTTAAGATTTTAATTCAAGAATCAAGACTCAGTCCATCTTAGTAGGACTCATGGAGCTATTCATTTTGAACATATTTTCTGTGTTTCATTTCATTTAGTCTAGAATTTTCTGAGATCAGACTCTGATTAAAGAAGGCATGTACAGGAGCATCTGGAGAGTTCAAGTCACACAGGAAAAGCATAATTCTCTTTCTCCACTAATTCAGTTTTTAATGTTCCATCAAATAAAGTTCCAATTATAAGGAGGATTCAGTAAATAACAAACTGCAGATTTTTTCATTCCTTTTTGACACGAATTTCTCTATTATCACAGAGGAAAGCAAATAATGATTAATGAGGCATGATCTTCTTTTGTTTCCTATCTCAATATTATTCACCAGCCTTGCCAAGCTACAATAATGATTCCACAAGCCACGAGAAAGGCACCAAATTATTCCACCAAAGAATGGAACCATTGCATGTTTTGCCTTCTTGTTCCTTCCTTCAGTGAGACAGAAAACTGCTTCATTCAAATTTGCATACCCTATTTTCATGGGATTCCCCCTTTCTCTAGCACTCACTTCCATCTGTTCCCCAAGACTCAGAGTATATCAAAACTTGACCAAAAAGTGTCAGTCTTCAGAGATGTATTTCGAGCCACCAGGAAGTAAAGGGTTTTTGTTCTGAACCAAACATTCATTGTGAAAATTTTACTTTAAACATATTGTACAAACACATGGGCTATCCTCACGCCTCAGGCTTTGAGGCTAGGCCCTGGGTGGGGGTGGGCAAGAAACCTGAGGAAGGGTAGCCCTTAAGGAAGATTAGGGAAAAAAGTCCTTAAAATTCATTTTAAGAGGAAAAATAATTGGAAAGGCTTAGTTTCTGGCATTTGATGTTTTTATATAAATTGTACATGATTAAGCCCAGATGTTAAGTTACAATAGTCTATGTGCTAAGTGCTAACTATTATCACTTGGGCTGTTCAAATACTCAATTTGCATTTAAAAAAAAAATCTCTGAAACTCAATCTGGTACTTACTAGTGATGTTACCTAAAATTAATTTAATGAGTCACATTTATTCCTACCAAACCTGTGCAATTCAGTGTGCTTTATTATTAGAATCATAATTCTATTAAAAATTGAGCATGGTAATGTTCTTACAGCATTATTCACAACAGCCAAAGGATAGAAACTAGTCAAATGTCCATTGATGAAAAAATGGATAAACAAAATGTGGTATATTCAGTCTTAAAAGGAAATGGAATCCTGACCCATATTACAACATGGTAGACCTTGAAGACATTATGTTAAGTAAAATAAGCCAAATGTAAAAGGACAAATACAGGATGATGATTCTACATTTATGAAGTAACCTAGATTGATCAAACTCATGGAGACAGAAAGTAGAATGGTATTTACTGGAGACTGTGGGAAGGAAAGCTGGGAAGTTATTGCTTAATAATTCAGAGTTCTGTTTTCAGAAAATGAAAAGGGTCTAGAGATGGATGGTAGTTAAGGCTGTACAACAGTGTGAATGTACTTAATGTCACTGAATTCTCCACTTAATGATGAAAATGATAAGTTTTATATATAAGTTTTAGGAAGTGTGTTCAGTTATTAATAAGACTTTATATTTTAAAACTCACTGATTCCAGTAATAGCTATCGTTATACGTCACCCTTTAACAAGGTAGATGACATAAATTAGCTTTATGTCACAGTGAGGGAAAAGAGATACAGGATAATAACCTCTGTACAACCTCAGAGGACATCAGAGTCCACATTAGAAGACAGTTATGTGATGGGGCACCTGGGTGGCTCAGTTGGTTAAGCATCTATTTTCAGTTCAGGTCATGATCTCTGACACCTGGGATCAAGCCCTGCATTAGGCTCCCTGCTCAGCCAGGACCCAGCTTCTCCCTCTCCCATTCCCCCTGCTTCTGCTCTCTCTTCCTCTCTCTCTCTAATATATAAATAAAATATATATTTTTTAAAAAGATGACAATTCTGTGATTCTTCTTTTCTTCCCAGAATGAGAAATTATGCCCATAACCCAAAATACAATACTCATCTTTCATAAAATTGAAGTTAACCATCTATTCTTTCTTGACTCTTCCCTTTGGACCACAACCCTACCTCTAATGACCAATTCTCTCCACTTGATGCATTTATTCCCAGTCAGGGCTCCTTCTGATATCCTTCCATACTCAGTCCAGTGTCCTGAAAATTCCTTCTGACCTACCCTCTCCAACACCAGATAAACTCTGGCTCTTTCTTGGTCTCTCACCCAGTCTTGCCCATCTCCTCCAGCCAAATTGCTGTGGCCTCCTTCTGCCAAGGAATTAAATTAATAAATTAAATTAAACTTGTTCAATTATGAATGAGTCATGTCATAATAAAGTTTTATCCAGAAAAATATATTTGTCTTTTTTCTAGGGTTCTCAATACTTTGATCTGAAGAATACATATTGAGCCATTGAGGTATTGAGCCAATACCTTCTAGGTAAAAATTTGGGGCATAAGAAACATTGGGCGCCACCTTTCAGATTTGTGACTTTGGACTCCACCTGAAGTCCGCTTAGGCTCAAAGCCTAGTTTACACTCTGATTTCTTCCTTAGTCTTTAGTGGTTTTTAGCAGTTTATTTAATGTCATCCTTGGGGACCTAGAATGACAAAGGAAACCCATACTGGGTAATGTGGAAGCTGCTCTGCTTTCTAGAACTTTGTTGACAAGAGACAGCATACACATGTCAGAAATAAGAATTATCATAAGAAAGATACAGATGGACCCTTATGAGAAATCAGAAAAGGGAGACATTATTTTGTTATAAACCCAGAAAGAATTTAAGTATGCCATGTTCAGATAGCCTATAATCTCGAAATGGTTTTGTGTTTTATATGTACTAACCTAAAGTACTTGTGTTAGTCCATTGGGGCTGCTATCATGGAATAATACCGTAAACCAGGGGGCTTATAAACAACAAACACTTACCTCTCACAGTTCTGGACACTAGGAATTCCAGTATCAAAGTGCCAGCAGCTTTGGTGTCTGGTGAGAGTCTGCTTCCTGGCCCATAGATGGCTGTCTTCTGTCTGTATCCTCACATGAGGGAAGGGAGTTCTCCAGGGTCTTCTCCCCAAGAGCACTAAACCTCATTCTTGAGGGCTCTGCCGTCATGACCTAATTACCCCCTGAAAGCCCCACTTTCTAATACCAGCACATTGAGGATTATGTTTCACCATAAATTGGGGGGGGCACAAAAGCAATTTAATAAGAATACTTTTATGTCAAAAATTCTTTTGCAAAATAATATAGCCTTTCTTTTTTCTTTTTAAAAATGTATTATGTTATTGCTTAAAGATATATTGTCAATTCTTAAAGAAGAATATTTGATTTCATTTCATTTTTAGAGTTCCAGATGGTATTTTATAAAATATTTTAAAAAAAATTATATATGCCCATGTGAAATTAAAACAGTAAACAAGGCAATAATTTCTGCTAAGGCCTAGCTTTGCTTCTGTACTTCTTAATGAATAGAAAAGCATATATGTATATTTATGGGTGGGTATATGTACATGTGTATCTACATATATTATTAAATCCACAATGGAAGTCTATCCTCTCTGTACAGTGTACTGACATTTATTTGATTTTTTAACTTAATAATACATCTTAAAGATAATTTTTATGAACACGTATAATTCATAAAGTCTCAATAGTATTCAGTGTATGACTATGCCACAGTGTGCAACCATAAACATTTAACTTCTTACCACCATCTTTCTATGTTTAAACCAATGCTATAATGGATATCCCTATACACACATCTTTCTGCATGTATGAAAAATGTCTGTAGGCTACATTTCTAAAAATAGAATTGTTGGACCAAAGGATATATAGATTTAAAGTTTTTTGTTTGTCTGATATTGGTTTTTTAAAACGATGGACATATAGCTCCAAAGACATTGTGCCAATATATATTCTCACCCGTAGTATTTAAGACTGTGGTTTCCCACACCCTGGCTAATCCTTTTTTTTTTTTCCCTCAAATTTATGATCTTGCTCCTCTGATAGATTTAAAATGGATGGAACTAGAGGGTATTATGCTGAGTTTTATATGTCAATCAGAAAAAGACAATTATCATGATCTCACTCTTGAGTGGAATTTAAGAAACAAAACAGAGGATCATAGGAGAAGGGAAGGAAAAGCAAAATAAGAGGAAATCAGAGAAGGAGACAAATTATAAGAGACTCAACTCTAGGAAACAAACTGAGGACTGCTGAAGGGGACAGGGTAACTGGGTGATGGACATTAAGGAGGGCACATGATGTGATGAACACTAGGTGTTATATGCAACTGATCTTTGAAACTAATAACACAGTATACATTAATTATTTGAATTAAAATAAGAAAATTAAAATCGTGCCTCATTAATAGTTCATCTTGAATTTCTTTAGTAACAAATGATGCATAATTTTATAGAAGCCATTTGTACTTCCTTCTCTGTGACCTACCTGATCAAGTCCTAAATTTTTCCTAAGAGGAAAGAGAATCTAGAAAAAGCAAGCAACTCACTAGAAATCTGACTGACATCTGTTTAGTAGATGTCCCTGCTTGATGTTACACATCCAAGAATTGACTTATTTTTAGGAAATTCTAAAAAGAAACTTGTGGAATTTTGCATCTCCTAATGCATTCATTTAGAGAGGACAATTCCCACTATGAACTGTGAGTCTGGAAGGAAAGAACAAGTGCATGAGGAAGAGGCAGGAGAGGAGACTGGAGAAGAGAATCACAGTAGTGAGGGGAGAGGGAGGAGAATATGAGAGAGAAAGAAGATGACAGAATGAAGAAGAAGGAGGAGGAGAAAAGGGGGAGGAGGGGGAGGAGGAGTAGGAGAAGAAAGGAAGGAAGAAAGATATATGGACAGAAAGAAAAGGGAAGGAAGATAAGTATATCAATCTCTGAACTAATTTCTACTACATTAGAGTAGTGTTGTTAATGAGGTACAAAATTTCTTCATGTGGAATTTTTCTGAATTTTGCTGTTCGAGCTATGGGTAGAAATATTAGGAGTGTTAGTATGTACTTTGCAAAGTTACTGTATGCATTTTCTTCCAAAGTTAATATCTACAAGCTTTTAGTTTTCTGGGATTTTCAATTGTTATCTCTTTCTGACCCACATAGAGTCTATTATAATGAGTAAGTAGATAAAGTTTAGATTTCTTAAGGTAACTTACTTTAATACTTTTCACCAGATTCTTTCGTGTTCTTGTATCCAAATCCTTATGGATGGGGTTAAAGGACAACTCATACTACACTTTGGCCAAGAACAAAAAGAGTGCTAAGAAAGTCCCAGTGTGTTATTAGAATTGGTGTGAGCATACTTTGAATTAAAGTCGGAATTTAAAACTGAGGGTTGCTGGGGGGTGAGAGAGTAGGGATAGGGTAGCTGGGTTATGGACATTGGGGAGGGTATGTGCTATGGTGAGTGCTGTGAAATGTGTAAACCTGATGATTCACAAACCTGTACCCCTGGGGCAAACAATACATTATATGTTAATAATACATACATACATACATACATACATTTTTAAAAAGTCGGAATTTAGCCACTTTTAGATAACTTACAAAGCTTATGAAGTTTTGTAAAATTCTGATAATTTTAGTTATTCGTCCTTTATTTTATGTTTTTTCTCCTAATTGCTGTATTGTTTTGTTTTATAAAGTACCATAGCAGAAGCTGCACAGCATGAGGTCCATACGTTATCCACCTGTGCTTTGCAAAAACATGACTATTCCAAGAACAATGCATCTCTGAAAGAACAAAATTAACTAGTTATTAGGTTGTAACTGCAAAAGAGAAGATAATTAGTGGCTTTGAGAAAGAAAATTAAGTTCACAAATTAGAATGAAAAGTTTTAATTGGCAAAAACAAAATTTAAGAGTCCTGAAATAATTTATTTTAGAGAAAACATTCAAGCAATTAAATTGTAAACACTTACTAAACAAATGCAAGGGAATGTAACGATTGATACATTAATGTGAAAAATCAGTGTTGGTAAAGTTTAGGGAAGTATTAAGTGATTTGGAAACATCACTGAAAGAAATGAGAACTCATTGTCATAATAAACATGACAAGGGCAAGTGATCTGCCTAGTAAAATATTTTATCAAGATATCATTTCAAAATTTATTAGTATCAATGAACAAAGGATTTTCTGGTAATGTCATACATAAGTGTTTTAGTTGACTGCTCTGGCTCTCTGAAATATAAAGGCTTTTTGTATTAACTCCAAATGAAAAGATAAATGGCTTCCTTTTCCTTCGTTTCTAACCAACATCCATTGGCCCATCTCCAGTATCCTGTGTACCATAGAAAGGTCATGTAGCATAGGTTCAGTTTATGAACCTGTACACATGTGTCAAGTATGTGTTCTTGCAAAATGAGATGATTAAAAGGGGATTTTTGTTTGAGCAGATGTTAGTATTTAGGAACATAACAGAATTGTATCATCAGAAATCTGAATGAAAGGGGAAAGGCACACAAACAAAATATTGAAAGGCCTTTTATAATATATCTGAATAATTGTCAGCATCTTCTTT
This sequence comes from Lontra canadensis, assembly GCF_010015895.1. Taxonomy (NCBI): domain Eukaryota; kingdom Metazoa; phylum Chordata; class Mammalia; order Carnivora; family Mustelidae; genus Lontra; species Lontra canadensis. Next base: position 3,525,287 of record NW_022630995.1, read on the forward strand.
TTCTTTTTCTTCTAAAAAAAAAGTCTCTTATTTAAATTATGTCTTTCATGAATCCTCCCATAAAAACAAATTATCTTCTTAATAAATCACCTCCTTTTTTCATGAAAATCTGCTTAAAAGTGACCAGAATAATTTGAAATGAACGTGGTAGATGTATCATATGTAAGGACACCCATGTCTCAGTACTGACTTTTGAATTTCTTAGAGATTTAACCCAACAAGTTTATTAGAAGATTAGTATACATTTATCAAAAGATACTGGCTCTCAGAATGTTTGTTTGAAAGATTCAATCTTAGTATGGGGGTGCAAGATAGCAGGGATGAAACTCGAGCTTTGTTGTTACGATTTTGAATCTGTCACTAGGTAGATAGACAACTGCAGGAAGATCATTCTATCTACTGAGGATTTCATTTACTTCATCTGTGAACTACAGGAGTTAAACAAATAATTGTTTCCCCAATGAGTTCCATGCAGAGCTCTATAGAGGAATGTTTGAAAAAGTAGCCTTCTTTACAATATGCAATGCATAGTAACATATGAATTATTCAGAAAAGTTGTTCAGGAAAGAGACATGTGGAATATTGTCTAACCGTAAAAATCTCTTCAAGAAAAGGCTACAAACATCCTAAAAACTGTGTCTTGATTAAACAATGGACAAAGGAATCCTTGGGACTTTTTAGCCCTAAACATTTATAATTTATTATTTAAGTTATAAGAGTTTTAAAGCTTATAAATTTAAAATTTATAATTTAGTAGCTATTTATAATTTAGTGGTTAGTAGTTTGGTAGTTATAAAATAGTTAATTTAATAGTTATAGCATAATTCTGAATGCTGAAACTTAAGATCATAGTTTTAAAAATAAACTGATGAAAAGATCGTAATGATATATATAAATCCAAATAATTTATATCAAAGTTAATTCTAATCATGCATTCCCAGTGTTGATAATTCAAATTTAGAGAGTTTTGATCATATGTTCATAAGATAACTCAGTAGATGACTTTAGCCAAGTCATAAATATGCATCTACTTAAAACCAGTATTTTTAATAGCCAAATGTATTTTAGTGTTTTACTTTCCAAAGCAAAAAAGTGTAAAAACTTTTCATGTAGTCCCTAAGTCAAACATTAAATTTTATGTAATAATAATAAAAATTTTTTCTTAAAGAAAAACTCATTAGATATTCAAAATTCAAACCCTTTCTTAAATGCTCTCTTATAATTTGCCGTTTGTGAGTGTATTGTTGGTACATGAATCAAAAATCCTTATTAGACATTTATACTACTGGTTCTTAATTATACAGCACAGATTCCACTGAGAAGAGATCTCTGGGTGCTAAAAGCTAATCAGATAATCTCAGAAAGTCCCTCCGACTGCCATTTAACATTTAATCATGCGTTAACCATAAATTAAACATTCAGTCTCTGACAGCCTTTGAGTAGTCTGGAGGTGCGGGCTTGCTATTTACAATTTTGACCTGCCACCAAGCAGTCCAGCCCACTTACAGAAAATGAAAGCTTACATGGTTGATATTTACAAGTGGGTTAATGTAAATTTAAGTTGGTCTTTCAGATACCTGTCAACTGTAAGTTTCTCCACATTTATGTTTGGTATCTTTCAATGGTCATAACCTTGCATCCTAGTCTATCAAAAGCCACAGGCCTTATTCATGTTCCCTTCCTGTTGTGTCCTTGATTAGGCTAGAACACTCAGCCACGTTTAAGTGATAGTGGGCAAAAAGAGTTCATGATGACACTACTAAGAGTTAAATTCTTATCCAAATGTATCATGTCCGGCTAGTTGGCCCTCTTTGGGGAGATGCTCAGGAAATTATTAGGTTTTCCCATACCTGAGACAGCCTTATTTAGTTTCACTTTCGAATAAATCCCCTTACAGGTTGGTGAATTAACTTTATCTCTTGAATTGTATAAGCAATTTGTGTCTACTTCTTGCGTTGTTAATAATAGTTGATCAAAGTAACAGAATAAAAAAGGAACCAGTTTCTCTAAAACTAACAACGACTTGTTTGGACACAAAGCTCAGTTTTATGCACTGCCTGCTTATTATTCCATTCTGCTAACATATACCTCCTTCTTTCTCATTCCCACATTATTCTCATTATCATCTATCCCACTCCAATGTTATTATCACATTTTAATTTAACATCCTCTTCTTTACCCTCCCACTTGGGTTTGTGACCTTACTGCCTCCTGCCTGAATTACAGCCACAGGAGCTTCAATGCCTTTAGGAAGGCCAAGCTCTCCCATCTCCCATTACAGCACTTATAGCATGACCAAGTTATTCTTTAAGCAGTGTTTTCATCATGTCACTACCATAATCAGAAAGGTAAAAGGCTAACTGACTAATACACACTGTAGATAGCGTGTCCATAGGAAATATAGTCAGACGTAATCAAATATCAGAGATACCAACTTCAGCCACTCCTACCTTCTCCCACCCCCTCTTAGTTGCTCTTCTAAGCTGTTACACCCCCAACACAATGTCTGCCTTCGACCCTTACACTCATGTTATTTCTTACCTCTCCTACCTCAGCAGGGAACTTGAAGTCACCAGATGTGAGTTATGTAAGTTTTGCCTTTCCAAACTTACCCACATTGATTACAATTGCTTTTTTCTCTTCTATCACTCAAGAAAAGATGTTCCTCTACCTGTTTATTGCTAACCCTTCTCAGCACACTCTGAGTCACATTCTCTACACAGTCTCAAGTAATGTGCTCTCCAGTTGTCCCTTCCCTCTTTCTTATTTCTTCTCCCTCCCTTTCTCATCTCTTGGTTTCATCTCTTCATCTTATAAACCCACTCAATTCTCTCCCATCTTTAGAAGGCCTTTCCTTGTCCCAATCTTCTGATTGTCTCCTTCCTTTCTCTTACAGATTGTTAAAACTTGTCTACATAAAACTCCACTTGCTTATTTGTGTTTCTCAACCACTGAGATCTGGTTTCGGTTTCTACTATTCACTGAACCTCTTCTAAACACTGTCCTAGAAAAGGTCACAGATTGTGGTAGGGAGATTTGTAGAACATCCTTCCTCCAGTGATCTCCACCTCCTATTATTAACGCCCTTACATAATCGTTTCCCCTTGAGTGTGAAATTCTTCTAATAGAATATTTCAGAGGTGATAGGATGTCACTTCAATAATTGGGTTTCAAAAGACTGTGACTTCTGTCTTGCCAACACTCTTTATTTCTTTTTTGATTTTCATTATTTTTTTTAAAGATCTGACTTATTGATTTGACACAGAGAGAGAGAGAGGGAGATCACAAGTAGGCAGAGAAGCAGGCAGAGAAAGAGGGGGAAACAGGCTCCCCCCTGAGCAGAGAGCCCGATGTGGGGCTCAATCTCAGGACCCTGAAATCATGACCCAAGCAAAAGGCAGAGGCTCAACCCACTGAGCCACCCAGATACCCCTTGGCTTTCATTATTTGATGAAGCAAGCAACAATACTGGAGAGGCCCATGTGGCAAGGAACTGAGAGCAGCCTCTGGCTGTCAAAGAACTGAAATCCTCCTTCCAACAACCCGTGAGGAACTAAATCCTGCCATGTGAGTTTGGAAGTGAAATCTTTTCCATCTGAATTTTCTTATGAAACCCAGTCTTGGTCATCACCTTGACTGCAATTTTGTAAGATAAGATAAGAAGAAGATACAGATAAGCCATGTTCATATTCCTGAAACAGGCAAATTGGAAGCAAATAATCATGTTGTTTTGTGATGGTTTTTTGCTGTCAATTCTCTTTACTTCTCTTCCTGCCTCTCCAAGCATCCTGAACTTCCTCCACTAGGTTTTCTTCTGTATATCTACTACATTGTGACTGAAGAGTTTATCTTCTGCTCCCTTCTCCTCTTACTCCATGTTTTCTCTACTGAAGATCTCAGATTCTTATTATTTGAGCTAACATTTTCATCTAAAACAAAACTCATGTATCTAATTGCTTACTATATATCTCTACTAGATATTTCTCCTTCAAGTGTAACATATGCAAAGTGAAATGGGTTATTATCCCTTGACAAGCTCTCTTAGAACCGTAACTGACCGGTCATCAAATGCTTGGCAATTCTCTTTTTTTTTAATTCAAACTTTGTCCACCATTCCCATTGCCTCTGTCTTGGTTATGGCCCACATTACCTCTTGCCTGAATCATTTCATACTCTCTGACCAAATTCTTGCTTCCATAATTACCCTCCTAATGTCATTCTGTAGGAGAATGGATTATCTAAAAGATGTAGCTAATCATGTTACAGCACTGACTAAAATTTTTCAGTAACTCCTACCACCTGTACTTAAAAACAAACAAACAAAACAAAACAAAACCCTCTCTTGAAAGAGGGTTGTTCACTCTCCAGTTTTGTTTCCACTAATCATCTTACTTCCTCTCCCCCTTCCCCATTCCCCTGAAGCCATCACACTATTTCCATTTGCCCAACAGTTTATTTCAGGACCAACAGTTCTTTCTGCTATAAATACCATTCCTCCCAGACCCAATTACTTGAGAAACTCCTAGACAACTCATCTCTCCTATCATTTCTATTCAGTCTAGTTCAGTTAAGCAAATAGGTGTGGATCATTTTCTTTGGCCAGGAGTAGGACTGAGTCTTTCAGAAAGTTACAAATCCGATGGCAGCACCCAGAATTCTGTGAGATGGCCATTAACCCAGACTGGGAATTCAGGAAAGATCTTCTGGAAGAGGTTTGTTGTCAGCCAAAAGTAAGACATGAACGAGTTGGGTGATTCACACACTACAATAAGTGTGGTGTTTAGCTCCCTTCTCCTTCTTGTCTCTCTTTCCCATCTTCCAAGAATTAGGTGATTTGTGATATACTACATTCTCCTTCCAAGATTTGTGATATACTATGTCATTCTCCTTCAACATGCTTCTCTGTTGTATTTTGTGCTGTGGTCACTTCTTGTTTGAATTGCTAATTTCTTTTTTTTTTTTTTAAGATTTTATTTATTTATTTGACAGAGATCACAAGTAGGCAGAGAGGCAGGCAGAGAGAGAGGAGGAAGCAGGCTCCCCGCCGAGCAGAGAGCCCGATGCGGGGCCCGATCCCAGGACCCTGAGATCACGACCAGAGACGAAGGCAGAGGCTCAACCCACTGAGCCACCCAGGTGCTAATTTCTTAATTTGATTGTGAGTAAATCTGAGTTATTATTGTAGTTTCAGCAACCAGCGTGATTTTTGCCATTTTATAAATGCTCAATAATTGCTTCTTTTATTTAAAGTCAGAGTTATTGAGGTATAATTTATATATAGTAAAATGCATATAATTTAACTGTATAATTCAATGAGTTTAATAGTTACTTCTTGATTAAATTGATTTTGTAGTCTTTTGTCATCTGTGATTTCATAGATAATGTTCTATGCATCAAAGAGTAAGCTCCAACCACTCACATAGCTGTTCAAACATTGTGGGGACTCAATAAATAGCTTTTTAGTAAATGAACAAGCCAGCGAGAGTATTTCCATGTTATCACCTCATTGTTTACAAAGGAAGGGAAATTATAAAACTTTTGTATCTGAAGTAAAAAACTGCAAGCATGGTTACAATACACTGGAAATTTATCTTAAATAGCCAAAAGTAATTTTCCTATGTCTTAGAATCTAGGTTGGTCCAAAATATTTTAAAATTAAAATTGAATTCCTTGGCATTTATAATTTTATGTAGTAACTTGTAAACTGCTTCAAAATCAAAATATCACTTACCTTCTGCTAACCACAATTTTAGAAATTATTCACAAGTAGACAATTACCCATGCCAAAAAATCACCTACAAAAATTTGGGCTGGGTTTTTGCCAGTCAGTATGCCAATTAATTACCCCACAAGGACTGGTTGGCCTTGGATCAAGTAAAGCCTCATTGAAATGCAAGGCCGCTCCTGTCAGAGAGAAGACAGGAAAGAAGAGACAGAAACAAAAACAACCAGACACTTAGATATAGTAAAGCTGATGGGAGAAGAAAAGCTCCTTCTTCAATGTTTCTCAGATTCTTACAGATTTCTAAAGAGCCTAGTCCACCTGAATGATCATAACTGGCACACACGCTCCTCCTGCAGATGGGCCTGGCCAGTGCCACCTGAACGGGAGAGCAGAGACCGTAGCTGCCACGCAGGTGTTTGGTACTGGGTTTGCCCTCAAACAGAAGGCAGTCTTGGGTGATGATAGTGGGAGGGAAGAAATGAACTAGTGACATAAATCATAATTTTCCGATGTGATAGGCATGTCAATTTCCCATTCAAGACAAACGAACACTGGGAACCATTATACTCTAGGGCTGATCACTCTTTGATTTACAATCCATTTTTATTACAATGGAAGGTTTGAGAAAAAAATGGTTTAGCACTTTGTTTTTATCTTGTGTATTTCTGGAAGAACAAGAAAGGAAGACCAAAGTGTTTCGTTTGTCTGTTCCTCTTGCTGTCATCAAGCTCTCTCCTTCTTGGAGAGCGGCATTGTTCACTTGCACTGTTTACTGTTTAAGATTTATTTTTACCGGAGCCTCGACATCTAAATGCTCCCTTGGTATTTTGAAAGGTATTTCATTTTGATGAAGTCACTGGAAACCAGAAATAATTCAACAACTCTGACCTGTAAATGTAAGTTACTCTAGCATGAACACTAGAGGGAATATTTGAATATTTGTATACTGTATAGAAAAGCCTCCTATTCTACCTATCATAATCATGTAGAAATCAATATAAGGATGATTTATCTATGCATGCTGCAATTTAATTTTAATAAGAAACAAGAATAAGTAACTTTATCTTACTGGTAGCTTATTCCAAAAATGTAACTTTTAGGAAGTCTTATGGACTCCTCCAGTAGACCAAAAGCTTCTCAAAAGAAGAGAAATTACATCCCCAGTAATTTCAAAGTTGCTGTCACACACTAGATGCTAAAATAAGTGTGGAAGAGTGAATGTTATCAGTGCATATTAAAACAAAAAGCACTTTGGGTTTCATGGCACAATGCAAAAGATTGACAAGTACTATAGAAATCTAAGACAAGCGAGTTCAATATATTTTTCTGACAATTGTGTTTTATCATCAGATGATGTCCTTTACCTTATATTTGCATAACTAAAAGTCCCATACAGGTTGTTTTCTACACACCCCCACATGCAAACTCGTAGGTGCACGCACACCCACGCACACACCCATGCACACACACACACACACAATCTGCCGTGAAATTTTGTCATCCATCTCTCACAGAACTAGTGTGCAGTTTCAGAAAAATATATGTCTTAGCTTCTATAGTTTATAACAAGGTTCCAAAGAGTTAGAGGGCCTAATGTCATCAAGGTGCTGGCTCCAATTTCCATAGGTTTCCTTAGATCCCTTTCTTCTGCTTGAAGGAAACTTCTCCCAAACATATGACCTGGAGATAGAAGCCTGGCTCCACCCTGAGATGTGACTGCTGTCTATCTCTGTCCCACGTCTTGTCCCAAGAATGTTTGCTTTTTTCCTATTTACATGAATCTGTAGAATACAGAAAATTGTGTAGAATCTACACTCAACAGTATGCATTCTAAAAGAAGCATGTGGTAAAATCTTAGACAAGAATTCATGAAAACATATTCATAATACACAGTGACGTATGAATTAGCATCCTATAAAAGCAGAATAATCGAGGCAGAAGGAACACCACTCAGGATTGATTCTGTCACACAGCACGAGATAACAAGAGTCAAAATCAAACCACCTGCTAGAACAAGGTGAGCAAGTCAGAGTCCAAAGACACGCCAGAGCTGAGGAGAAGGGAAGCGACAAGCTTGTAAAGCAAGGCGCACACACAAGCCCCAAAATGCCCTACATATCATCCGGCAGAACAGTGAGGAAATTCACGGATTCAGGTATGTCAGAACAGGACAAAGCAAGCACTTGCATGAAGGCACGGGTAGGAAGTACCATGAAAGCTCAGTCCAAGAGTTTTTATTGACTTCTGTGAAGAAAGCAGCTAACTTGAATCAGCAACGTACGTCAAAGGCCACAGGGGAGAGCAAAGGGGCGGCGACTCGAGCAGGAGTTCCAGGCAGAAGCAGGAACCCACAGGCTGGAGCAGAAAACACCGACTCCATTAAGGAGGGAAGAAAAGGCGGCCTCGGGGCTCAGAAAAACACCGTGCCCAAGGTGACCCAACACCCCACTACGGCTGAGGGGAGACCTTTCAGCATTCTGACCTATAGATCACACCATGCTACTTGAATAATGCTTTCCCAATAAAGAATGCTTGCTTTCTTCTTCTTTTTCTTTTGCTTCTTCCTCTTTTTTTTTTTTTATTAGAAAAAGTTGAAAGTCAGATTTCGATGAGAATTTCTTCATGACTAAGGACAACTGCCCTCCTCTGTCGTGAATAGAAATGTGCATTTAGGGGAAATGGGACTGAGAATTTATTTGATGGTGGTTTTAAGCACTAGCTCTTGAAATTGTTACTGTCTTCTGAGGTAGTCTGAGGAAGATCTATTGAAGCTATAAGCTCTGACACTTGGGTGATTAGCAGCCATTACACGCTGTTTTGGAGCATTCATAGGGGACCTTATTTCACAAAAAAACAATCTGTAAAGAAAATCACTAATAAGGATGATCTATGACTGAATACCTCATCACCTGACCAAAAAAAGTCTCACATTGACATTCCCATCTAATGATTTATTAAGAAGTTTCAAGATCCTTTTAATCCTATTTTTTTTATATTTTAAAACACAAAATATCATTGGAAAAATAGACTTCATAAAAAAATCTTATTTTGAAATTATATGATTCTACTTGGAATTTTCACTTGGCAGCAAAATAAAGTAAATACAACTTGGTAACAAGAAAATGTCATCCATATATCCTTATTGTATAGTCCGACCGTGCAAGCAACAGCACTACTGAAAATAACATTAGACCAGTGTCGTAAAATAAATGCAGGGGCTTAAATAATTTAAAAATAAAAGTGAATATATCAGGGCACCTGAGTGCTCCAGTCAGTTAAGTGTCTGGTTCTTTTTTTTTTTTTAAGATTTTATTTATGTATTTGAGAGAGAGAGAGAGCAAACACGAGTGCGTAGAGGGGTGGAGGGAGAGGGAGAAGCAGACTCTCCATGAGCCAGGAGTCAGGTGCTGGGCTGGATCCTGGGACCCTGGGATCATGATCTGAGCTGAAGGCAGACTCTTAATGGCTGAGTCACCCAGGTGCCGCAAGTGTCTAGCTCTTGACTTCAGCTCAGGTCATGATCTCAGTGTCATGAGATCAAGCCCCGTATTGGGCTCTCTGCTCAGCATGAAGTCTGTTTGAGGTTCTCTCCCTCTGCCCCTCCCCCACTCAAGCTCGCTCTCTCTAAAATACATAAATAAAATCTTAAGAAAAAAAAGTGAACATACCAGTTTTTTTCATTTCTAGAATTTCACTGTTAGTAAGTAACATAAAAGTACCTCCCAAATGAGGCCATTTGCCCCATCTCTCACTTTTTCCTTCTTCTCTATAAAGTCTGTCAATTCCTGAAATGATCCTTCAGTGATTATGCTAGAGAAGCAACCTTGGATAGAAGTTAAGAACTCTCCTCTGGTGTCATACAACCTGAGGTCAAAACCCACATATATTAACTAGCAACTTGGGAACTTTGAAAAAGTCACTTAATAGTTCCAAACTTGTATTTTGTATTTGTTGTAAGGACTAAACAATACTGGCATTTTTTTAAAATCTTATTTTTGTTTTGTTTTGTTTTGTTTTTGTTTTTGTTTTTTAAGTGAGCTCCACGCCCAGCATGAAACCCAATGCTGGGGCTTGAACTTGTGACCCTGAGATCAAGACCTGAGCCAATATCAAGAGTTGGACAGTTAACTGACTGAACCACCCAGGCACCCATGATAACAGCATTTTTAAGTACTTAATGAATATTAATAATTATTATTAGGGACTGTGGTTTGAGGACATATGGGGCAGTTGGTGTTTGTCTTTTAGGAGGGTATTAGCCGTAGAAGATTTATGCACACAAAACAGCAGAGAAAGGAGTGCAAATGAAGTAGACCCACACAAAGAAGACACCTGACTAAAGAAAGTTTCCTTAGATGGATGTGGCTCATCCTGGTGATTGGCATGAAGTTTGTGGGAACTCTTCAACAGTTCACTGTTTCAAACCCATGATACTTGGCTCTTATTCTTGGGTTTATATGTTGACACTAAGATTTGACAGGTTATAGGACCCACTGGGATTTCCTTCAGTGCAAACACAAAAGATAGGAATTAATGTCCAGTGAAGCAAACTGACAGCGGTGGACACACATTTTGTCCCTTCCTCCCAGTAAGTGTATGCATGAAGGATCTGGATAAACATCCCTAAAGAGCTCTTCTAAGATTGCGTAGTCAGCTTATCATGAAGTTATAATCATCTTGGTAATACACTGGTATTTATTCTTTTTCTTGCTTCATTTTCATTTTCTCTTATACCTGTTTACCTGGGATTGCACTGACCAGTGAATTGTTAGCATAGAACTTTTGACTCAGTTTCTATTTCCTAAAAAACCTAGGGTAAGACAGTGGAAAATAAGAACGGCCCTAGAAAATAGATATTCGTATATTTTGGGTTTGAATTGCCCACCAGTCTGAAGCATTTGCAGATCTGTTGCTGGTAGTAACCCTTGGCATTAGCTTGTGGTTAATTGAGATGAGAAGATGAATATATGAGATATGTAGCAGGTGCCAGACTTATCCTTGATAGGTAGAGCAATGTTGTCCTTGTCCCACCCTCAGATTTTTAGTGCGCTCTATTCTCTTCTAAGTGTCAACATCCACATCTGTGAGTCTGAATGTGTTTTTGTTTGTTTGTTTGTTTCTTCCTAGGAAGATGGGAAGCCTTGATACTCTTGTGCAGGGCAGATTGGAAGTGTCAAGGAATGAATATGCCCACCAGAGCCTTTCAACTCAAGACTCTTGGGAGCTGGTAAGTAATGACCTCGGCGCCCTTGTCCTTGGGTAGACTAATTTTGAGGCATGGGTTTTGCAGTTTCCCGGAGGCTGCATGTGGGATTAAACTCCAAATGCCTACTGTGGTGGTACATTTCCTTCCCTTTGGTATAGCCTGTACTTCCTAAATAGAATCTGCATACTCAATCCTGTTGGCAAGGTCTGCTTCCCAGAGAATCCAAACTAAGACAATCAATTTGAGAGAAATAATGATTACTTAATGCTTCCTTATGGAATGTGGTATAAGCTGGCTGCTTTTGATGGCATTGAATGCCTTGTAGGGGGAAAAAAACTACACAAATTAGTTAACTATCAATTGAGGCACATTGAAAAAGCCTGAGGGCATCTATAGTCACCTGTCTTTTTCAGGCTGGATTTGATAGGGATGATGCCATGGAACTGGGTTCCCTAAGATCTAAACTTTTAATCATCATAAGCTAATGAACTAAGGACACACAGGGCTCAGTGGGCTTCTTTGACTTGTAATGGTAGTGTAAACCACAGCTGGGAAAACTGATACTATCCAGTTACTGGGTAACTTGAAAGGCTGCCAATTTTGAATGAGGTCCAAGGCAAGAGCAGGGTTTTTAGTCTTGCTCACGTTGTTGCAAACTGCGTTATTGTCAGACCATGTGACCAGCATGTCAATCATACCAGAAGAATCCCTGATGGATAAAGCAGTGTGCTGAAACCTCTGGCAATCCCCAATAGAAAAACTGCAGTACAGACATAAAGAGTTCTAGAAGAAGGCCATGCCCTCCATGTCAAAAAGTACAAAACTACAAATAGTTTGGGACTTGTCAATGGGTCTAAGTAGAAACTGTGTACCTGAAAATGGAATACCAAAGACTATGAAAGTAGAGCAGCCCCTCATGAAATATGTATTATCAGATTCACCAGTCATAGCAGAAATCCATTGTATAATGGGACTAACACAGTCAGGATTGGACACAGGGAAGCCCAGAGAATATAAGTAGATTACATGACCGGACTGCCCATTCTCTGCTTCTGTTGTGCCAATACTTCTTCCTCCCCTGACATCTTTGTTACCATTAAATGTTTCTGTGATAGAAGAGAGCCCGGTTCACCATTGGTATTTGCACTGAAAATGGACCATCGTCTCATTAGAACTTCCCACAGAGGTGGCCCAAAGTCCAAGGTAGAAGGAAATTCTGCCATAATCCCATTTTTCAGAGTTGAGAGCAGTGCATTTAATCATTCACTTCATATGGAGAATTAACTGGAAGTATACTCACTTACTACTAAAAGGCCCACCCTTCTTCCATTGCAGAGACCATTGCTAAGTCTTATATGGGACTATTCCTTGGGGACACAAACCAACCACTTGTCAGCTCAATTATATAAGACTTCTTTAACCCAGTAAGCATCAGTAATCTCTCTTTATTGGGATCAGGTATGAGTTTGCCTTTCCAGTCCACCATATCTCACCTGTAACGGCCATCTGAAGGCATATGGAATACCTAGTCAATCACTGTCACATCGCACCCCTAATCCCTTGGCGCGAGAGACTCATTTTACACTAAGGGATATACAATCATGGTATCCACTGTCCTAGCACTGCTCATCACCTAGAAGATGCCAATCCAATGTAATCACCTATTAAAGGCTCAGCTGAGGACTGGTTCAGGACAACATACTACTGGTGAGGGTGTTGTCCTCCAGGATTTGGTACATATATTTTCCTAATAACCAATATATGCTAAATGCTAAATATTTGGTCCAGGAACCAAGAGATGGAAGGAGGATTGGTCCCATGTCGTTATTACTCTCAGTGTCACACTTGCAGACTTTGTGTTTCTTGCCTCCAGCGCTAGGGCACTGTCTGTTTAGAGACTTGGTTCCTGGGAATATTCTTCTGCTAGGGGTGGCAGAAAAGGTCCCATTGAAATAGAAGCTTCAAATTATTTTGGTCATTTTTCAGCTCAGTATATTGGTAGTGGGCTAGCAGGCAAAGAGAGGCACTATTTTACTGGTGAGGTGGTCAACCCTGGTTATCAGAAGAAGCCAAGATTGTGGCCCATAGTGGAGATAAGAAGGAGTATGACTAAAACCTAAATGCTTTTAAGACGTTTTCCTGCTTTGTTGCCCAGTGATGAGTAAATGAGTAACTGTCACAACCACAGCCAGGCATGGATAATACTACTGAGAATTCAGACCTCTGATAATAGCAATTAGGATTTATCTCACTAGACAAGCAACTTCGGCCTCCTGAAAGTTCTGGCCTTGGGTAAGGAAGCCTTTAATGGGCACTTGAAGAAGGAGGATGTACTATTGATTATGTAATCGGGGTCAGAAGCAACAGTGGGGATTAGAATTAAGTTTGAGCTTTTTATAAATATTTTGATGAGACAGGAAATGGCCGCCATCTTAAAGGGTTGGACTGCACTCAAGGAAGAAGGGAGGTCCTCTTGCTTCCAGGCAAGACTCCAATATCATCAGAGGACAAGCAACTTTGAGTGACTCAGACAATGGACTGTGCCAGATTCGGTGCTTCAGACACTGGCCTTGAGTTCTGGGCGGTGCTGCCAAAGGACGGCACACACAGTCCACCGTCCCGGAGCTGGTTGCTGGTGCCCCGGCCACAGCTGCAGACCAAGCGTCATGCCGTGGAGGCTGGTCCCCATCCCTCAGTTGGCCTGCAGGCACACAGTTGTCTCCTACTCAGAACACAGCAATACGTATTTATGTATATTATGTATTTAGGTCAATGTATTATGTATTTCTGTATTTAGGTCGATGTACCTTTTTGTTATTTGTTTATTTTCACTCTGAGTTGCAGTTTACAAAAGCCGCCCATCTGTTGCACACGGGTTCCCCACCGACAGAGGGTCTCAGAACCACGGGCAGAGCTTCAAACGACAGTCCCTCCGTGTCCTTCTTGTCTTCACTCATTCATTCAAGTTCTTGCCATGGCACTCAAGAGTTGCACGCTGACATAGATTTTTTTAAGAAATAGAAAAAAATATAACTTGCGCTAGACTTTATTTTAAAATTGTTTCTCAGTGTTCTTTAACGTGGCTTTCATATTGCCTCTACAATAGGCAGAGGGACAAAAACATTAAGGGAAGAATGGCAAACGGTGCTGAAAGACCCCAGAAACAGTGTGATCTGCATGTTTTAAGTTAGAAGCTGGGATTGCTTTATGGAATTAAAGATGTAACCCCACAATATAACTTCAAATGGGGTCAGGCTCAGGGGAAATGAGCCAGGGAAAGCATTGCTTTGTCCATTCTGCCGTCTCTGCCCCCAGATTCTCAGGACCCCTGCTCCACACTTGCTCATTGGATCCTCGTCTCGACATATGACAATGGGTTGGATACTCCCAGAAACCAGAAAACTGAGTACACTAGAGTTTTCTACTCAGCACTACCGCAGCATGAGCTACTTCTATGATTTGTTAGCCAGAATAATAAAGCAAGGGCAACAAGATGGTTTAGGGCAGAAAGGCAGATGTTTCCAAACTATCAAGGGGTGCCCAGGTCCATTAAAGCATTGGCCTTCCTTGTAAAAACTTCGTAGTCTGGAAAACAGGAGAATTGTGCCAGAGATCATGAATATGTTTGACTCTGGGAAGCCCTTCTGATTCTCTAGCTTTCCTTGCCCATTCTGATAATTCTAGTCTTGTAAAGAATATTAAAGGAGATATTGAAGACACTCTGAAGAAAATAAGAGAAGTGTAAAGTTTTATTATCCTTGTAGAGTCACACTTTTCCACAATGCAGATACTTCTAGACTCTGAGGGATGGGCCCGATTTCCTCACTCATTGCCTTCTTCACTTCCGTCTTTACTCCCGCGTCCCTTCCAACCTCCCTTCCTCTTTTCTTTCCTTCTCTCTCTCCTAACCATTCCCACGGAATGAAAACAAAAAGGCCTATGGGCCACTAACCTACTAATACACAATTTATTTCCAATATGTTCTCGCTCCACGGGTAACATTTATTTTCAAGGGGAGAAGGGGAAGACAGAGACCAAACAAAAGACACAAAAGCAAACAAAACCCAGACGTCGTCATCCCTGTCACTTCTCTTCTGGAAATGGTGGGGAGCAAAGACTTGTATTTCCTTTTCAAGGTCATTTCATGTTTGTTATCATTGCCTTGCAGCATGATAGCCTCCTGCTCCCTGGTGCTTTTTTAAGTTTAAATTAGTTTCCAATAAAGAGGCGCTTGCACCTTGCAGGGGGATAGCATTGTTTTTAATACACTTGTAACTAATGCTGCCAGTCCTTGGGGAGTTTCAAAGGACCTCAGAGGCGATAGTTCTCTACCCGGGAGCAAAGAAGCCATTACAGCTTGTACTGGAAGATTTAATAGGTGTCATAATTTATCATGTAAACCGAAAAGTGTTTCTTAATTAAGTGCGTACGTTAATGAATTTTTTAATTTGATCCCTGTAAGTACCTTGCTATACTAATTGCAATATTCTACACATTAGTCATCCGCTGTTGCCCTTGGCTATTTTCTACCCTGAGAGGAAGAGAAAGAGAGCTTTTCAGTTAAAGTTCATTTAACTCTTTCCACCCAACAAATTAGATTTAGTCTTACTCACATTGGAGTGACAGCTGGGGTTCAAGCTTTCCGAGTTCTTGAATTCAGGAACCAGCTGAAAGTTCTGTTATTTTTCAAACTTAGGAAGCCGGGGTCACTGCTTAGCAAGTGAGGCCCTGCCCCTTCCCAAGGGGGGCATGCTCCTTGGTTCTCCTGAGCCTGAGGAGGTGTATAAGGGCTAAGACGGCGGGAGGGGTCACAGG
Organism: Lontra canadensis; assembly: GCF_010015895.1. Lineage (NCBI taxonomy): Eukaryota > Metazoa > Chordata > Mammalia > Carnivora > Mustelidae > Lontra > Lontra canadensis. Next base: position 3,541,033 of record NW_022630995.1, read on the forward strand.
TGCTTCCGTTCTGCAATGAGTTCTCTGCAGTGTGATTAACAAAGGGCTGAAACTGGTACAATACTTCCCAAACTCAAAAAAAAATTAAGGAAAAATAAAACTTGGGTGTATCTACTTAACTGGGTGTTAGATCTACAATGAATGACACATTATTTATAATAATAAGGGAAGTATTTATGATATAATGTGAAGTCCAAAAGCACAGTAGAACATGATGGCACAATATCATTAAAACTGTGAAAAACAGCAAAAAATCTTTTTAGGGGAAAAATTGGCAAAAAATATGCTTAATCATTATCATGATTGTCTCCTGGTGATATGATTATGAGTAATTAATTTATTCTTTTTCTGAATTTCTATATTTTCCAAATATAATATGATGCTGAGGTGTTATGTAATAGGGAAAACCCTTTAGTTTCCAAAAACTGATGAAATGTCATATGCGGGCTTTAGACTTCAGACTGTATTTTAGGGAGAGATGGAGCCGATTTAAATAGCTATTATATAGCTTTTTAAATGTTTTCATATTTATCCACAGTTTACAGAAAACCTCCAGCCACGAGGTGTTATTAAAGGACTAAAAACAAAAAGACTCCAATTCTTGGCTTTTCTCTTTAAGTGGTCATATTTGAATATTCAGGAGGAGATAACTGTATTGTAATAAATTTTATTTGTTTTTCTTGCATTTACAGACACAATTTTTTATGTGCTATCTATAAAGGCTGATTTACAAGTTACGCTGTGTAAGAAAATCAACACATTATGAATATGAATAAAAATATTATTTAATTGACACAGGTACCAATGCCTTACTTTTTTATACATTTATATTTTACAAAGAACTCTTACACTCTGAACCTATGTTAACATGTCAAATGAATAAAATAGCCAAACAATATATAGCATGCCTTGTTAAATTTGAATTTCAGATAAACAACGAGTATTTTTAATGTAAGTTTGTTTCATTATTTGCTAAATCCAGTAATCCTACCAATGAAGGAATTAGGATGCATCAGAATCAACTAGACAATTCTTGTTTGTTTAATACACTTGAATTTTACTCTTGAGGGGTTGGGGTCCAGTAAGTAAAAAAAAAAAAAAAAAAAAAATCTTTACTCCAAGTGATTCCTCATAAGGACCACAAAATGTAGTGTTTGTAAATCACTATTCCAGAGCAGTGATACTCAGACTTCAATGTCCCTAAGGATCACCCGAGGCTCTTGTTCAAATTTAAATTCTCACCTATGATACATGTTTGAGAGGTGGGAGTCTGCGTTTCTTCCAGGTTCCAGGGAGATGCTGACACTGCTGATCCTTGAACCAAATTTCAAGGAATAAGAAAATTTCTGTGTGATGTCTCTGTTAGGTTTCAAACTTGTTGATTCCATGATTCTATTTTCACATGTTTCATATCATTTTATCAAAATTTCATTTTCAGGGGCGCCTGGGTGGCTCAATTGTTTAAGCGTCCAATGCTTGATCTCAGCTCAGGTCTTGATCTCAGGGTTGTGAGTTCAAGCCCTGTGTTGGGCTTTATGCTGGGCGTGGAGCCTACTTAAAAAAAAAAAATTCATTTTCAAACAAATGACGAATTTTCTGTAACCTAATTCTCATTCATTATAGTATCACCATGGCGGACTTTGTGATTCTTGCTTCACCGGGTAGTAACAATGTAAGTCCGTCAGAAGCATCAGAGCAATGATATCTTCATGTATGACACTTGTTTTTCATCCGTTTGTTCATTAAGGAGTGCTTGCTGAATGCCTGCTGTGTGCCAGCACTGTTGTTCAGCACAGGAAACTGAACAGACAAGTCCATGGGTGTGTTTAAAATGGGAAGCTGGTTCCTATCTCTGACTTGGTGATCCCTCCCCGCCTCCCCGTCATCTTTATCACTGGCTTGCTTGCTCCTCCGAGACTTTGTATTGGAACTTCCTGTTCCTCTGCATCTTTTCACGGTTGACTTCTCACCACTGAAATCTCAGGTCACAGTGTCAGCTCTTTCGAGAGGGCATCTCTGATTTTTCTATCAAAAGGCAATCCCATAACCTCCTGCACTTATGTATGAGATTAATATGTTTTATGACCTTATTTACTTGCTTACACATGTGTCTATTTATGTACCCACGCATGTGTCTATGCCACTAATGCATGACTCTTGTGAATAACAACCTTGCAGGCTTCATCCACTGTGACACTCCATAACTACTCATGGATTAACTGACTTTCTCTTTTTATTCTAGACTCAAATACATTGAAATACATGCGTGTAAGCAGAACTAAAAGCTTCAAGAATGAGAGGGCAATTTTGTGAGAATTTTGTTTCCTTATATGGGTCCATCTGGAATATTCAGTAACTGTATAATAATTCATTGTCTTACCTAGTGTACTTGACATATATTATCATTAGGGCCATATACAAATAGAAGTTACATTATGTTGGTCTTGTGTATTCCTTATGTCATCCTATTCTGTGTGCTATTTTTCTAAATAATTCTAGAAAAAGTGAGGTAATTTCAATGTAACCCAACATAGAGATAAAATTGTTCCTGTATTCCAAAACAACTAGAATTAGATGTAGTGGAACAGAGAAACAGAGAGAGAATGAGCGAGAAAGTAATGGATAGAAAGAAAGCATTCCAACATTATTAATAACTCTCATTTTTAAATGGCACAAATTAAAAATATAAAAACCAGTCTCAATCAGTGTCGTAAAGCAATATCTGACCTAATTTTCTTTTGGGAGTTTGTTCAGCGGTTACACATTTGTTTTGCAGGATGTAAAAAGTCACCTTACGCCTTTAGGTTATGCATTTGGACTTTAGTATTTTTCTGGAATTAAGGCGACAGGTATCAGAATTAACAGAAGAGACGAGAAGATCCCCCTCATTAAAGCTGAGGCGCTAATGCATGTCGGCGGGATTCCTAGCTCAGTCACACTGCCACTTAATCGGAATCCACATGTCGAATCCTGACCATTCAACTCCAAAAGCTGTTGGCCTAATTACTGACCAGGCCACCAAGACTCACAAGAGACTCGGCCAGCACACTCCGGAAAGCTGCAAACTCCATTATCAGTGTCTTCCCACTGTGCTCTGAATACATTATTGATTCGTTGTAGCTGCAGGTTCTCCTGACAAGCTTATGGGTGCAATTAAATGGGTTACACGGAACGTGTTAAATAGCCTCCCCGGCTGGGAAGTCTGAGCATCACTTCGATCCACTCATTCCCTCTCCACTCACAGGCAGGACGTGGGAGATGAACCACCGCCCTGCAACATCCGGTCCTGCATGGGAGGGAAGTGCTTTGTGTGGGAGTCTAGCTCTTCCTTCAAAAAATAGACTGCTTTGCCTCTGTTGTAATGGGTGAAACGTAGCCTGACACTGGTCTATTGCACCAGTATATTCTTTGAAAAGCACCGTCTAAATCCTTACTATTTGTGTTTTCATTTTAAACGTTTGTATCATCTTGGTATTTGATGCTCAGCACAGCACCTTCTGAAAAAAACCCTTTTCTTTCTGCGTTCTGAATATTTTAATGAAACCACCTAATTAAATAGAATCGGTTCCAAGCATTATGTGAGGAAGGCCTCCCTGGCACAGAAAGGTACGGCCTTTCGTAGGATCTAGCTAAAATGTAAGACCTTCCAGCCTCTTCAGAAACAATAACAAGGTCCAAGAAAACAGGATTTTCATGCATACCCTGACCTGCTGTTGTTGTCGTTAAATGTCAACACAAGACAGAAATCAGGCCGTTTGAATACAAGAAGGGCCGCTGTTGGTGATACGATACTCTTCATGGGCTTTGGTGAAGAAGTGCGGGGCACAGGCCCTGCGGCAACTTGAGGGTCCGAGCAGACGCTCGTAACTTCTTTTGGTTTAGCTTTGGTTGTAAGGGAAATGGTATGATACCGAGAAGATACTAGAAGTATAAACAGTAGGACAGTCAATCATATCACACTCCATATCTGAGATCTGCTACGAGAGCTCTAGTTGCTCTTGGAAAACACAGGATTAAGAAACTCTGACCGTGGCGGGATGATGGTGTGTGTAGTAAGTAGGGTGTAGCCCACTCTTGGACTCTCAGACCTCACGAAACCTGAACATGCTACTGTGACAGAGAGCTTCCCTGGTTCTCCAGACAATAAAGCACTAAGACGGTAAAAGAATCTCAGATTCTCATCGTTTATTCAGAAAACACTTGGGTTGGCCATTCCCTTTGTCATCTTCTGTCTCTTGAGTGCCTATGTTATGGTTAGAAACAGGATCAAGGATAAAAGTGAATACTAAACAGGTTTTTCTTGATAATTGCCTTTGTATTAAAAAATCACCTTGGTATAATTGAATAACTGGTCTTGGTATCATTAAAAAAACTAGTTCTTGATTTAATTTTTTAAAAAAGGAATATAATTTCTACTTGAAATAGAAAACAATTTAAGTAGGAAAATTGGAAAAAGTGTAAACCTAACTTGCTCCACCACGGGACTATAATCGTTGTTAGGGAAGAAATTTGTCTGTCTTATTTACCACTATATTCCTTAAAGGAAGATTTTGATACTAGATGAGGTTCAAGCAACTTATTTTCTGATAGTATGTAGTCCTATTCCACAAGTACAAGTGAAATGAATCACAGACTTCTGCTTTTCTAAATCTTTCTTTTATGAACTATTGTTTCTCATTGAATGAAGCTACTGGGAATATTTTGACGTAACAAAACTAAGTTTTGTACACTTTTCTGAAAATGTATCCAGCTCATCACAGTTGGCTGAAAAGAGTACTTTCAATTGTACTTTTCACTTTTAGCACTATTGATAGAAAAAGGAGGCAAAACATTGGAAATGAAAGCTTATTGTCAGAGCTAATAATATATCTACCGCCACTTACCAAGTAAAATGAAAACCAGTGCTGATATGGAATGATTAAATGCTGAGTTTGAAAGGAAATGCATCAGAGAGTCCTTCTCCCTTTGGGTCATGTAAGAATCCCCCTAAGCCACACCAGGAGTGTACATCTATTTAAAGCCCTCAGAAGAAATTACCCGGTATTCCTCAGCTCCGGCTGTAGGGTCTTTCAAACCACTTTCATAAACCCACAGCGTTAATAGAGCCTTGTAATGTCTCTCTGTATTAGATAGGAAAAGTAGGCTTTTCACAAGTGGAGTTAAAAGTCAGAATAAAATTCTATAAAAATTACACATTTGGTTTCATATGAAATGTATCTTGTCATACCTCCTGGTGAAAAGTCCAAAATCAGTTTTCTTTCTACCCTCATTACCTGTGGGCCCAAAAGCAGTCACAGCCTCTGGGGGTTTCCTTCTTCTCATCTCTGTGGCAGTGGATCTGTGTGAGAACACGGTCAGGTAGTATGGGGAAAGGACTCAGCACGGCCTGGTTTGAAGTTGTATCTCAACAATAAATTAGTAATAATTATTTCATTAATAACTTCTAAATTTTGTATCTGATGGATTTCTCAAACGTTATTCCTCGGGGGGTGCCTGGGTGGTGCGGTCGGTTGAGCAATGCACTTTGGCTTCTGCTCAGGGCATGATCTCGGGGTGGTGAGATGGAGCCCCACGTTAGGCTCTGCCCTCTGTGGGGAATCTGCTTGAGATTCTCCCTCTTCCTCTCCCTGCCCCTCCCCCAGCCAAGTGAGCACGTGATCCTTTCTAATAAATAAATCTTAGAAAGAGAAGTTATTTCTCTGAATATTTCAAGTCAATTTTTATTACTTTTATTTGCTGCATATCACCTGGTGACTACTGAGAACTGGAAAATGAGAAATTTCATGGTCTTGAAGCAAAGTTTGGAAGAAAATAAATTATACTTACGGCTGTTGGTAGGGTGCCGTATCAGCAAGTGGTCAAGACAGCCTTAACATGACCCGCTACTTGACTGAACTCCAGACCCTTTCTTCCTGGCTCTAGGTCCCTGGCCTCTCTTAGACCACTTACTTTAGAAAACTTGCCATTCTAAAATGCTTTCTCTTTCCCTTTGAGACATGGATCCTCTCCCAGTCTCTTGGCAGTTTTACAACCCAGTAATGTCTTTCTCCAGCATTTGGGGGGTGGCTATCTCTTTGAAGTGTAAGCATAAAGATAGAGCCCCTTCCCTCCCAGTCTCTGCGGGAGGTAGGAACCAGACTTTGATAAGCACAGACAGCTGCTCAAAGTGACCCACCGCCCCTTTAACATTCTCCAGAACTTTCCCGCTAACTCACCTGGGTGCTTAAAAACTGGTCTGCCTTTTATTTCAATGGAGCTGAGCTCAGTCTCTCTATCCTACTGCACTAGTCTTGACTCCTATTGCAAAAGTCTTGAATAAAGTCTTCCTTGCCTGTTTAACTCTGCGCAGTACAATTTTTTTTCAAGGTGCCCTAAAGAAGTTTTTTTGAGTTATATTTTGCAAAAGTGTGATAAAATCAGACTTGAATGCTCTGTTTGAATAAAATTGGTTCGACTTTATTATTATAAAATATATTTCATAAAATTAGGAAATACTTTACCTCTGAGTGGCATTTTCACCATAAAAAATTTTATAAATTGAGATAGCAAAATCGAAAAATGTATCAAATCCTGAGAGGATTTGATATTTCAGGGATTTGCTCTGCATAAACTTCCACACACTCAAGAACCTGATTTCTGCAAAGCTGCAACAAAGGACAACTTCTAAGTTTTAAATATTCATTTGCTTAATGAGACAAAGGATTTTAATTACCAAAATATTAATATTTCCTCTGTGATATAGGTATATACCTATCTAGAAATCATTTTCTCTCCTTTACTTCATTAACCAAAACTGAGTGCTTTCATTTTGTGCCTATGCTATTCTGCTTTTCTGTTCTGTCTTCCCCTTAAATTATAGCAACTATAACCCAAACCCTTTAAATATACCAATAGTTAATGTATAATACAGTTACTTAAAACCTGGTCATTCTGAATGTTTGGTATTGATTATATATAATCTTCAAAAATTTATGGAATCAAAAAACAAAACAAAAAAAAGCTTCCTCATATTCAGTCTTCACATGCCATATTTTCTGGGACTTCAAGAAAAAATTAACAATTGAATTATATTTGCTGCGGGGCCAACAAAAGCCCACGTTAGAAATAGCTGTCAGTAGATGAAGGCCACTGTGTTCCAAGGAGTTGGAAACCACTGTTTCCCCATGTGGGTGTGAACATTTTCCTTCGCTTACAAGGATTCAAGTTTATTTTAGACATCAGTGGGTATGGTCCTTCCTCCTGCTTTTCAGGTTAAGAGTTCAGTTTTGAGCCAGAGGAAGCCCCTACTGCTTTCCTCCACTTCTACGAACAGAGATGGAGAAATTCCCAATGCCCTCTAGTAAGCATTTCCAGAATTCCTGCTTTTCCCCTTTCTCTTACTTTTTATGGTTATCAGGGAGCAGGGGAGAGTTATCTGTTCTGCTCTCATCAACTTTCGCTTCCCCAAAGTTCTCTGTTATGGTGACCTGATAAATTGTACTTGTCGCTGACAAAGACGCAGTCACATTCACGCCGTGGAGCCCCCACAAATGGACCCGTACACGTCAGAGCCTCACAGGGCCCGCTCCATCCTTCCTCTGTTGTCAAACTGATTACGCTCTAATGGAGGAGAAACAAAGCTTACGTGCAGCTCTCAAGGGACCTAACAGAGTCACCAGCCAGCTTGGGTGAAATTCTACTTTTTGTTTCTGTTTGCTTTTTTCGTGAAAAGAAAGAACAAGGTGCTGACTATGCAAACACCAAAGGGATCTCAGCACACCCTAAGTCTGCAAATGTTTGAACGGATATCCCCCTCCTCAACTCCTTAACAACATACGCCCAGGTGTCCTTCAGCTCCTGAGAGCCAACGCCCTCCCACGGCTTCAGAGCACCCGAAGTCCCTGTGTGGCGATTAGCAGAGTCCGTGCAGCCCCGGGCCTGACTCCAATCTCTTTCTCCTTGAAAATTGCTGAACCTCGATGCAGCAGCACAACACAGAGCAGGCCTTGTCGCTGGGGCCTGGTCCTCATTACAGCCCGGAGACTCGAGGAGATTGTTTGCGTGGCTGGATCATCTTCCTTTCGGGTGGCGAATTAGCATTTCCCCAGGGCTTCTGCTATGTGAATACTTAAGGGTAATCATCACCAGCTAACTGCATGGGGAGTGTATCTAAGCAATTTTACCAAGTCAACTGACAACAGCTTGAAGTAATATTAGCCCTGTTACATGAAGACAAGTGCTCTCCACCCAACAAAGACGGAGACGGGCCCCACTCCATAAATCACTGCAGCATCCTTGAAAGCTTAGCATCAGTTCTGAGCCATTAATTTCAGCGAGGTCTTTTGACAGGATGTTTTGAGAGCACAAGAGCATGCATTGAGAACATGCTCTCTCTTGAGCTAAATTATAAAGAGCAAATTCTCCGGGCAACCCATGTAAGTCCCAGGGTAATCAAACACATTTTTTGACACTTTTTTTCATCAGAGTCTTATCAGTCAGATATAGAGAATAACTTTCCTTTAAGCAAGAATATAGTAGAAATGCCTGTTTAGTGTCTACCTTCATAGCATTACTGGGCATGTTCTGAACACTCGGATAGGATTACACATTCACGAAAATTCCCTCTATTGGCCAAACACCAGATGGTGTTACCAGAATTGCCATTTAATAAAAGATTAGTTCATCCAGAAAACTAAAAGTGAGGTGTAAGAAGATAAACTTATAAAAGGTATATTAAGAATGTGTTAATGAGGATGGCAGTATTATAAAGGCGATGACAGATCGGAATAGTGCATTTGAGTGACACCTTTTGTTACAAACAAGAGATGTCTTACTATTGCAGACATCCTAATGCATCCTGGGGTATAAAACGCCTCAAGGAATATTGTAGTAGAGATATGTCATACCAGGAAGTATGATGATGGCCTTCTCTATAAAACAACTAGTTTCTCATTTCATGGGAACTCTTAAAGAAAGTGACCACTCTCCATACCATGAAATGGATGATAACTTTGGTGGAGAAGAATGGGAGGTTTGCAAAGAAATGGGAGAAACAGGACACAAACCTATCTATCACCACCCATCTATCTACCACCTTCATCTCTTCCTCTATCTTATCTATCATTATCTCTATCTATCAATCTATCTATCCATCCATAGGTCTATCTACTTACCCACCTATCATCTACCTTTGAAAAAATGGATGAGAGATGCTAGCTTTAGAAATTTAGAAAGTGCTAAGTGCATATTAAAAAAATATTTTTCACTTCTGGGAAGGTATAATAGACCTGTAGCTATTTTATTTTTCTTTAGTGATGTAGGATAATCACATTTTTTCCAATTACTGGGAAGAAAGGATTTAATATATAAAAATATTACTTGAAATATGAGGCTTTGAACTTAAATTTCAAATTTCAAATAAAAATAACAGATGTTAGCATTTGAAGGAGTCTAAGAGTAGAAGAAACTTTGATTTTAGTCCCACATTTCATAATATGAATGTGATGAAGCAGGACTAGAATAAAGCGAGGCAAGGGATTGGTCAAATCTAAGGAATATATAATAATTTAGTGGGAAAAGAGTACGATTTTGAAAGATTTGTAGTATGATCATAGCACTAATGTGATTAAATAGATTTTTATGAATTTAAGATATACATTGGTATGATAAAATTATGTTTACAGTATCATATTAAGTCATGTTAAGACTAAAACTCTTCTACATACTTACTCAAAAATCATTTACAGGTTCTTTTCCCCCAGTTAAATGGTAGTTCCAAAATCCGTTTCATCTTGCCATAATAATTTTATATAAGTTAAATTAGCAGAATAAAATTTAAATAAAACAACAGTCTTGTTATTCTAATAAAATGAATTTTAAATTCCTCTTTAACCGGTTATCTATTTTTCAAATTTTTTATAGTCAGAAAAATAGTTTTGCATTTGTCATTGGTTCTTCCAGATATCCGAACAAGAAACTTTTTTTAAAGATTGTATTTATTTATTTATTTATTTTGGAGGGAGAGAGAGAGAGCACAAGCAGGCGTCAGGGGGAGAGAAAGGGCAGAGAGAGGGGAAGAGAGAAAATCTCTGGTAGACTCCCCACTGAGCATGGAGGCAGACGTGGAGCTCCATCTCAGGACCTTGAGATCATGACCTGAGATCAAGAGCATCTTGTTTTCCTTTAAATGTTTTCATGAAGGCTTCCTATAATACATACTTCAATAGGAAGAAATTTTAAACTAAGATAAATTCAAATTAGGAAATCAGTATTCCATACACCAATTGATTCCCTGGGTGCTTAAGTATTGGAAGAGCTTTCAATACAGGTGCTCATGTATTGATAACTTCTGGGATCTCCATCTCCGTCGGTAACACGCAATGGTACAACATGTTTGGACAAGTCAAGGCTCCTGTGTTTAATGCCTTTGCTCTTCCAACATATTTCATAAACCTCCCAATTTTTCCAGAAATACATGACTGTTGACTTAATAACAATAGTGACAGCACTTCAGACTTCTTCCAATTCCTTACAAATCTTCATCACTACTAAATCCAAAAGAGGTAAATGACCAAGTGTATATAACGCTCGGTCAACTTCCCTTTTCATTTCTGCTTTAAGTCCATCAAATTTTCCACTGATTTGGTGGTACTACTGGAAGCCAGATCCTTAATATTAGGCAGACAAACTTACGCAGATAATTTTGCTGAAGATGCATTTTATAACTGTGTAAGTTGGACAGAGATGTGTGATAAAAATAAGCAAAACCTCAAAATATCACTTTAATTGGCAGTTTTATGTGACAGCTATTGTTTCCTCGCAGGACCAGTTGTCGCACTACATATTACTGAATAAGCTGAGGGCACACTAATCTCATTAAAACTTATGTCTTACATGATTTCCCTCTTTATTATTCAAAATATTTAATTTAGAAGTTGAACACTTTTCAGGAATAAACTATGAATTTATAAGTAGAAATATTTCTTATCCTTTCTTTTTTGCTCTGATTTCCAGAAACTTCAAAAATTTGTCTTTAATCACAGATGAAATAGACTTGGCTGCACTTTTAATAGAAACTGTTGTCTTTTAAAAAATAAACTATTTTCAACTGTGAATTTCACATAAATTTCATTTTTTTGCTTTGTTTTGAGTGAACAGATGATAATTTAGTAGCAGATTTCTCCCCCCAAATGCAATGATTTTAAGTGCATTTCACCTCTTTCATGCTTTTTAAATTTTCTAGAAGTTTTATTCCAATTATAAATTCCTTATGCTTTTATTTATTCTTCTCCACAGTTGAATTTTTGTTTGAAACAAGATATTAATATCTTATCCTTTAGGCATCCATATGTCTCAGTTCTCCTGGGACAGTCCCACATTATATCTATTGTCCAGGTGTGCGTCCAGGTTAGCATTTTTTCCTGAATTTTGTTTGTTTGAAAGTAAGTGTTGTTATTAATAGATGCATACAATGACGCAAGGTGGCTTATACCTCTTCCACACCTCGTTCTGGCTCTTGCTATGATTCCACCTGGTCGTTTATGAGAAGCATGTGTGGCAACATTGTGATTAAAAGGGCGATTAGTAGTAACCAGGATCCCCAATATTTTCTGCATGTAATAGAGCAAACAGCTCCCTTTCAAAGACAACATACTGAGCACTCTCAGAAAAGTTAGTTTAAGCTCAAACTCCAATAGCTGGGGATAGCTAATGCCTTCTGATTCGGATGGCAATGGGGAAAGTATTTGACACGACCACACCAGAATCAGAACTCCCCTTGCATTTTTCCAAATACCGATTGATCCTTTATACGTGCATCTATTTTGAAATCTTCTATTCTGTTTCATTTATTTATTTATCTGTGTTCCAAAAACACACTATATTTTTTCTTCTAACTTTATATTAAACCTTAAATTGAGGTAGTGAAAGTCTTTACTTCTTCAAACTGGTCATTTCTACATATTTTGCACATCCATATAAATTTTAGAATTAATTTGTGTATTTCTTCAAAATAATCTATAGGAATCTGCATATAAATTTAGGGAAAATAACAATGTTGGACAATCCAATACCCAAATAGGATACATTTTGTGATTTATTTAGAAGGCAGTAGTGACTACCGTAGAATGTACAATGCTCTACATTGCTTTCAACCTTTTCTCTGCTACATGATATAAACCCCCAAGAGCAAAAACCCAATATTATCACACAATGAATAGTCCATGGTTAACACTTAATTAGCACAAACTTCTGAATTAAATTCTAAACTTTGCCATTTGTTAGTTGTATCTCTTTGGGCAAATTACTTAAACATTTTGTGTTCTGGTTTTCATATCTGTAAAATGGGGATAATGAAAACCTCATAAAGTTGTTTTGAGGATTCAATGAGATAACCCACATAAAGCTCTTAGAATATTCTCTGACATAGAATAAGCCCACAATAGATGTTAACTGTTATTCTTATTGATATATTTATTGTAAGGATAATAATTATGTAATAATTTTTTAAAGATTTTATTTATTTATTTGATAGAGAGAAAGATAGGGAGAGAGGGAACATAAGCAGGGGGAGCAGGAGAGGGAGAAGGAGGCTTCTCGCCAAGCAGGAAGCCTGATGCAGGACTCCATCCAGGATCCTGGGATCATGACCCGAGCGGAAGACAGATGCTTAATGTCTGAGCCACCCAGGGGCCCCTAATTATGTAATAATTAATACTTGATCCTTCTTTTAGTTTATTGGTGTGGCAACATCTTAACCATCCTAGAGCTACTTATCTCAGGAATCTTAAAAATTGCCAAAGAAAGTATTCCTTAACAATGCAATGCTAACAGATTTAGATCTGTTTTCATAACATCTCACTTTCTTAAAGGCGATGAAGTAATTTTTTTTCCAAAGCTCTCTTAGTCTTCCATATTGAAAGCAATTAAGATTATTATTTGAAATCACAATTCATGCTCTCACATTCTTCAGTCATTGCTAAAAAAAAAAAAAATCCTTCTTTTGATGCATTAAATGCAATGAAACCAGACATTTTACTAGGACCTTGCATCAGGTCCAGGTGGATAATATTTCCTCTTCTAAGTCACATGGCCTCCATGATGCCCATTCAGCTTGGGATAAAATAATCTCTATTCTAATAGAGTAAAGAGCAATAGATGTGAAAATATTGGGAAGAAATGATGAAAATCTGAAAAGGTGCCAAAACCAAAAACCCTGCCTTGAGTAAAGAGGAACCAGTGAATTTGTAAACACAGAAGTTGTCAACATTACTCCATACTGCTTTGTAAATTGTAAAACGCCTGTGATGAAGTTGTGCCAAAAGCAAGCATTTCAAAGTAACAGTTTACATTGTGTCTCTCCATGCATTGACTGTATTTACTGTATCATTCAAATAAGTATCCCAGAAATACCAGTGGGCTAGATTCTCCCAGCTGTACATCTCCTTATGGGAACTAGCTTATATTTACTTGTCAAGGTCGTTCAAGAAGAACATATAAAATATGACCACCCAAGTGAATTGAATGATAACACGTCTACTAATGGATGCATGATAGATATGAGGAATTTTCCAAGGGTTTCATCACATTTTCAGAAAAATGGAAGGAATTTAGAATATATCTTAAAAAAAAAAAGACAATGATCCCAACATTCACTTGCTTTGTGGATGTGTCAGTTCCGTTTATCATTATTTATTTGTTTAATATAGGAAGCTCTACTTGATATGTGTCTAATGTGCATTTCCCTATGGGTTTTATCTTATTATTATTTTTAAAGATTTTATTTATTTATTTATTTGAGAAAGAGTGAACATGAGTGCAAGGTATGGGGAGAGGGAGAGAGAGGGAGAGAGAGAGACAAAGCAGGCTCCAGGCTGAGCTTGATCTCACAACCTTGAGATTGTGACCTAAGTGGAAACCAAGAGTCATGCTTAACTGATTGAGCCACCCAGGCACCCCTCGTTATGGATTTTAATCTCTTAATATCTCATCTTTAATATGCTTAGTGGAAAGAAGACTGAGAGGATGTTTGAGGTCTTACTCTTAGTGCTATTCTGCAGTATGAACTTGAACCAATCATTAGAACTTCTCTAAGCCTCTGTTAATTCATTTTTGTGATAAGAATAATGTTTCTCTTAGCATCTTTGTAGAGTTATCGTGAGTTTTGACTAAAAAGTACAGGCATGTGAAAAGTAAAAAATGCAGGTGCAAAAACATTTCATTCCTTGTACCTGGAACGTAACCCTGACTAGACTGGTACCTGGCACATAGTGGCCATTCAATAAATATTGGCCAATAAATAATTTACTACTAAGATTTGAGGAAAATAAAGTGAAATTACTTATGTTTTTCTCTCTGATATTTTGGCAATGTCAATGAAACAGTAGGACAATTATTTAAATAATACTGGCCTAATAATGAACTATCACCCAAAAAAGGAGATTTCTGTCATCAATTTTCTGCATGGATTTAATTTACAATAACGACAGGCCATTCTAAGATCCGTGACTATAAGATCAATAAAATGAGACTCAGACAATGAGACATTGAGTTGGATAAAATAAAGTCAGAATTAATCTCTCCCAATGGACTATCGAATCAGTTCACAAACAAGAATTGGAACAAAGGAGAAAAACTGGGATCAGTCATTGTAGCATCAGAAAAATGAAAATATAAAGCAAGAAGGATACTAGATCAGTTTGAAGACAGATGGGCAAAAGGTCAGTTGGTTGAATACCTTCAGCAAAAGTTCCAAAATATAGTAAAAACTAGGTAGAATCTCTGCCAAGCACGAGATTCAAGGTTCTCCTACCTGTGACCATCCAAGCGGACAGCAGTCCTCACATATAAACAGCAAGTGGTGACCAGATGCTCTGAACAGGAAATATATCCCTGTAAGAATTGGGACAAGAAAGGAGTCATGTGACCTAAGAAGTGAGGGTCTGCAGCAAATAAGCCACAAAATGAGGCCCAAGGTAGGTAGCAACCCACACATGGAAAATGGGAACAAACTTCACCCCTGAATTAACTCCGGCTTGGTCAGTGTGCCACTGCCAAGACTACCTCATTACATCCTTTCAGTGAAGGCCAAAGTTGGGCCTTGGGCCGAGGAGAAACAAGGACCACAGGAGAAGTCAGCCCACAAGCTAAGAGCAGTCACAGGCCAAGATATCATCTTTTCCAAATAATTTCAAAAAAAAAAAAAAAGAGGTCTTACACAAAAGACTGGCTATCATCATGATAAAATGATGAGGCCAGAACATGAAAATAATCATAAATTTTCTCCCAAGTATGAGGGGGAAAATTAAGAATAAATATCTTCCAATAGGTAAATTTAAAAATCCCTCTTATTCATTTTTCTAAACTTTGTTTGAAAAATAAAAAGTTTAGAAGAAACTAGTAATAACAGCCCTATTTTCAGATACCCCAAAGCATACATTAATCAATAGCATATGAACTGACTACTTATACCACAGAAATACATATTTATTCATTGATCCTGTGAATATTAATAAATCTCTTTGGAAAATCATTTTAGTCTGGTGATTAAGAACACAGGCTCTGAAAACAGATTTCCTGGGCTCTAATATAAGGTCCACTTCCCAGGTATGTGACCCTGAACAAGTTATATAACTTATCTGTGCCTCAGTTTCCTCATCTGTAAAATGGAGATATTAATAGTACTACTTCAATGATGTATGTATGATAGGTACAAGATTCTCAGACTAGTCCCTGGCACATAGTAAGCATTTTGTACGTTGGCTATTATTGTTATTATGTATCTACCATATATTCAAGGAATATTTATTGATCCTCCAACAGGCTAGATGACACAGGCAAGATTCTCCGGAGACAGACGCTGAGATATTGTTTGATGCATTGATATTTACTAGGACTTGACATAGCTGGAAAGAATTGGGCAGAGGGAGAAGCCGAACGTCAGTGCAGGCCCAGCAAAGCTTTGGCCAACGTCACACGGAGTTCCGAAGTGTATGCAGCCTATGCAAATTGTTCCACCATGAGCTGAAATGTCAGACTTCATGCTCCAGCTGTGACTAGTCAATAGGCAGGAAAGCAAGTCCTTAATTTAAGAGAAGTCTCAGTACTGCTTCTCCACGTCCACCACGTTAGGTCATGAAGAAATCAAGACGGAACACTCAACCTCAAATAATTCACAGCTCATGGAACAGCCATTCAATATAATATGAAACTTTAGTAGAAATATGTATAAGAATATATAACACAAATAAGGACAACCTTCTTAATGTTCATAGCATCTGTATAATGAGAAGACATAAAAATTACACCCCTTACATTTACACTATTGAGAGATACTACATAAAGGAATTCCAAGCATTAATCTTTTATCCAATAAATATTTGCTACCCTTATAATGTAAAAAAAAGTACTGTGGGAGATGCTATACAAGATAGAAAGTTGTACATGAAATTGTTCCTTCAGTCATGAAGATAAATATCTATTAGGAGAAATAAAACATGCATCCAAATGTTTTCAATAAAACGTTTATTATATGTACCATCTAAATGTACAATGGTTGATTATAGTACAATGCTGTTTACTGTACTCTGTAGAAGGTATTTAAATGGTATTTATTGATTTAATAACCAATGGTTGCTTATTGATTGAGTAGGATGGCATTTCCCAGACTTGCCTGAGCATACAGTTTCCCTGGAGTCTTTGGTCAACTTCTCAGGCACTAACCCAACCCACTCTGCACTTTAGGCACTCCCAGCTTCCTAATGATCCCTGTGATCAGGCAAGTCTGGGAAACACGGCTGTCATGGAAGCGTCGGAGTGAAACTCCTGGATGGAGCCTTGGTTTTGTCTCTCACTGATCGGTGACCTGGGGCAAAGACTTGTCCTTAAGATTATGGAACTAAGGGCAAAAGGACAAAGGAAAACCCATACCATATGTCTAAATATTTAAAACTGCAAATTAACAAATTGTTAAATAACAGATGATCTACCCCATCCCACCTTGACGATTACACATTGCGACAACCGGGAAGGCCAGCTTCAAATGAGGAATTCCCAGTCTCCTCAGCTTCCCTCTAGAGCACGGAGGCAGGGAAAATGAGCCTCTGGATACCAGCCAACAGCACGTTCACCTTCGGGCCTTAGTTCCCGTTCAGAATGTGAGCGACCTCGACTCACAGGTGTGAACTCCTGTCCACATCCAAGACCAGTTCATCTCCCTTGATGAACTGTCCCTGGGCCTCTCCTGGCCAATGGGAGCACATACCAACTGAGGAGGAGAGCCAGGGAACAAGGGGCAACGGGACTTTCTAAGCAGGTCTGAGCTGGGGAGGGGGCTGGTGGCAGAGGATATATAGGCAAGAAATTCCAGAATGTTCCCTTTAGCTTGGTACATTCCTCACTCCTTGGGAGGAGCACAGTCAGATGAAACCCAGACCAGAATTTCAGAGTATAGCTCACAGGACAGGCACACCTCTTGTCTATGTCTAAGGAGTTATCAGTGAGTTTGACCCTCAAGTTCTTACCATAAAGTGGATCTTAGGATGCCTGTTCACAAGACGATTTGTGAGCCGTATTTTACAGGGTGGTATACTTGAAAGCATTACCTAAACTTAGAATCTTTACAAAATTCAGATATCCAAAAACAGTTGTTATTCGTTATGGTCTAGGTATAGAGAAAAGAGAAAGTATTTCCAGTTAGAGTTCAGGGAAGTCCTTCTGTAGACATCGATGTGTTATCTAGAATTCAAAACGGAAAAAGGTATTTCGAGTCCCGATGCGAACTGTGTACACAGCAGAATTTTACAACAAAGGAATGGAGATGGGAGATTACTGTGTGCGTCACAAACGGAGTAGTCTAGAGTGCTGTCTTGGTGAAATTTTGCTCAGGGCAGTGTGGTATGCATTGGTAAAGGTGGGCTGGGCCAAGATTGTAGTGGGGGCGTTTGGGGGACTGTACACGTGCAGAGGGAGAGAGGTTGAATTTCTCGGAAATACTGTCCAGTCATATCTAAATTAGGACAGCCTTTATATTTTCTATACACACACACATCAAACATGAAGTCAATAATTTGAACAGCCCTATAAACCTTCTCAACATTTTGCATAAGAAGGATTTCTCATGACTAGAGCTAGTGACAAATCTTTTGTTATATATTTTTTTCCTTCTTCCTTTTCTTTTTCTGCTTTGTGGTACTAGGTTCAGCTTTGAAGATACCAGATATGTGAACTTGGGCAAGATATTTCACAACTCTGAGCCTCAATTTCCTCTTCCATCAAATGGAGGCAACTGTTCTGACAAGACATATTTCATGGAACTGTATTATTATTGTGATTTTTTTTTAAATAGGGAAACTTTGCCACTGCCAGACTTCCATTCTTTTCTCATTCTGTCCCTTTCTAGCTCCTTGTTGAAAATGGAATTTATGTTTTTGTTTTCTTACTGCTTTTCTCAAATGCTTGGAGAAAAGAGTGAAATTGAAGAACTAGTTGAGATTTGCCAGTGCATCCTGGGCAAGGGTTTGTGCAGCAGGAGGGAACTAGAGATGGCGAGGAAATTCAGTCCAAGACACAACTGGTCAAACGATGGGTGTGGGGTTGTGTAACACAAGCTGTATTTGCACTGGAGTTTTAATTGCAATAAGATTATAAATCATGGCTCTCGAATCAAGTTGATACAATGTCAAAATATTTGGGTTGGTGCTTCGACTGTCCGGCAAAACACGCGTGTGGAAGCAATCACCATCTCGCAGGAGCTCTCTCAGTACTCACCCTGCACTGCTGTTCTGCTCTTAGCACTTTCTACCTTGTTCGGGCTTGTAAACCAGTTAACTCTCTGTGTGCCATATTGCTCCTATTTGATCATCTGCCCTTGAAGGGCAGATTTATGTCTTATTGGTCCCTGTAAATCCCAGCACTTAGCACTTTACCTTGTCAGCAACACTTAAATGACAATTAGGTGTTGCATAAACTCTTAGATTATTCCCCTACACACACACACACACACACACACACACACACAGTAATATGAAACACCAACTCATTTCCAAACACTATGCCATATAAAAATGCAACAGCAAATGCAATGGTTAGAAGGAAACACAGACGAAGAGAGCCTCATCTAGCCTTGGGAGACCTACAGGGCAGAACTCCTTAGTTGATTCTAACTGATGCAGAAGCACTTGGTTATGCAAAGGGTTGGAGAAAAGATGTCTCGAGAGGCAGTGTGAGCAAAGCCCAGAGATGAAGAAGAGTTTGAAGATCCCTTACTTCCTTCTTAGCTGTCAATTTGGTGTTGCGGAAGTACAAAATATGACTTTAGAGGAGCAGGAAATGAGGCTAAAGACAAAGACCGTTTCACCAATGCAGAGGATTTTTTTTTTAAGCTTTATTTATGTATTTGTTTGAGAGACACACACATACACAGAGAGTGAGAGCGGAGAGAGAGCACAAGCTGGGAGGAGACGGAGAAGCAGACTCCCGACTCTCACTGAGCAGGGAGCCCGATATAGGGCTCGATCTCAGGACTCAGGGCCAAGGCCAAGGCAGGCTCTTAACCAACTGAGGCACCCAGGTGCCCCTGCAGAGGGTGTTTTATGGGAAGTAAAAAAGCTTAGAGGTTAACATACACTTGCTGAGAAGTCTTTAAGGGACTTTTGTAAGAAGGGCAGCACACCCAGCTATAGTAGAGATATTGCTGGCTGTTGTGTGGAATTTGGATTTGATGTAGACAAAATGGAAGTACAAACGCCTTCATTTGGAGGCTGTTATTGGAGCAAAGTTTGCAGATGGCGAGGGTGAAACCGGAGACCTCTAGGGTGATGGTCCTCACATTAGAGAACAGTGTGATATGTTTAAGTGTAAAAACGGGCTGAACTTGCAGATTAAGTGCGTCTGGCATTTAAGGGAAAGAGAAGAGTCGAGAATAACTCGGAGCGCTACAGCTGAGTGATCGTAGCCAAGGACGGCGTCAAAACATAAAAGAATCAGGTTTATTAAAAAAACCCTGCATTTCTGGGCAGACTGAACATAGAGGTGGGCCATGCTGATATGAATGTAAATGCACAGGAGCAGTCAGCTACGCTGTTCTTGGCCTTGAGAAAAATCTAGGTTGTAGCTGCAGCTCCATGTGCGTATGGATCCCTGCTTGAAACCTTGCGACTGGAAAAACCACCCCAGAAGTACATGATAGGGCATGAGCAGTGTGGACAGGTGAGAACGAAAGCATGCACAGATGAGGAAAGACCTGAGAGAGAGAGAGAAAACAGCTGAGAAATAAGAAAACTAATGATCTGAAAGGCGGGGGTTGTAAAATTTCTAAAAGAGTAAATGATAAACAACACTGAATGTTGCAGAGAGATAATATAAAGGCGGAAGACTGATGGACGTTCGGAGCGTATGGGCTATGGTGAGTGCTGTGAATTGTGTAAGACGGATGATTCACAGACCTGCACCCCTGGGGCAAATAATACATTACATGTTAATTAAAAAAAAAAGACAGGAAGTATAAGTGAATTTGTGGGTTGGGATATCATCGTTGATATTTTCAAGAGGAATTTTAGAAGACTAAAAGAGAAGATCAAATTGCAATGTTTTAAAGAGTGAATAATACAAAAGTAAAATGGTGAGACAATGAGGACAGACTACTGGGGGGGATTTGAATGAAAAAAGAAAGTTAAGACAGTGCTAACAAAAGGCAGCACAGGATTGAAGGCTAGTTTTTTCTTTTTCTTTTTCTTTTTCTTTTTGTTTGTTCCTTTTTAGGTGAAAGAGGATTGAGTATTTTTAGAGGTTGGAGTGGTCGTAGCAAAAATTTAGTGGTACTTTGAAAATAGCTAAAATGTATTAAACACATTATAGGCCAGGCAGGACACTAAGGGTTACCATGAACCATTTTACTCAATGCTTACAATAATTCTATGAACAATTTTTTTTTAAATTTATTTTCAGCATAACAGTATTCATTGTTTTTGCACCACACCAAGTGCTTGATGCAATCTGTGCCCTCCTTAATACCCACCACCTGGTTCCCCCAACCTCCCACCCCCAGCCCCTTCAAAACCCTCAGATTATTTTTCAGAGTCCATAGTCTCTCATGGTTCATCTCCCCTTCCAATTTCCCCCAACTCCCTTCTCCTCTCTAATTCCCCTTGTCCTCCATGCTATTTGTTATGCTCCACAAATAAGTGAAACCATATGATAATTGACTCTCTCTGCTTGACTTATTTCACTCAGCATAATCTCTTCCAGTCCTGTCCATGCTGCTACAAAAGTTGGGGATTCATCCTTTCTGATGGAGGCATAATATTCCATAGTGTATATGGACCACATCTTCCTTATCCATTCGTCCGTTGAAGGGCATCTTGGTTCTTTCCACAGTTTGGTGACCGTGGCCCTTGCTGCTATGAACATTGGGGTACAGATGGCCCTTCTTTTCACTCCATCTGTATCTTTGGGGTAAATACCCAGTAGTGCAATTGCAGGGTCATAGGGAAGCTCTATTTTTAATTTCTTGAGGAATCTCTGCACTGTTCTCCAAAGTGGCTGCACCAACTTGCATTCCCACCAACAGTGTAAGAGGGTTCTCCTTTCTCCACATCCCCTCCAACACATGTTGTTTCCTGTCTTGCTAATTTTGGCCATTATGAACAATTTTTTTTACAAAGAAGTATGCTGAGGGTAATACAGATTAAGAGAAATTGTTAATGGTTACAGAATTAGTAAGTAGTAGAGATAGAATCAGAGCCTAGTTGTCCAGATTTAGAAGTCTGCATTCCTGACTACTACTCTGTAGTGTCTCTAGAGGGGAGACAGAAGGTTGACGATAGGAGTTGGAATGATGGTGAAGGAGCAGATGGGACAGGTTCAAGTCAAGAGCACAGGTGAAATGCGTACTCTTAAATTTGAGGAGACATACCTCGTTCACCACAACTGGAAGAAGGAAAGGCAGAGTTTGGAAGTATCTATGTTTGTAGCTCTTGAGCAGCAAGTAAAGAACAATTTCTTTTTAACCCAATTTCTTTAATGAAGTATGAAACATGGCCTGTGGCTTGGTGTAAAGTGTTGGATGTAGAGACTTGAGGAAAGTGAAGACCTATACCAGATGTTAAATGAAAGGCGAGAGGGAATGAACCAAGTTCAGGTATAATAACATGTGGCCTTGAGAGTGAATATTAATCCGCCTGGATGTATGATTTCTATGCTGCATTTCACTTCCTGGGTATAAAACAGTGGGCATGAGCCAGACAGTACACATTAGAGGTTGTGTGGTCCTGTTACAACTACTCAATTCTGCTTCTGTAGTGCGGAAGCATACAACATGTAAATTAAAAGTCATGGCTGCGTTCCAATAAAACTTTATTTGTGGACACTGAAAATTAAATTTCATGATTTTTATGCCATGAAATAATCTTTTTTGGAGTTTTTTTAATCATTAAAAAATGTAATAACCATTTTGAACTTGCAGTCTACAAAAAGTAGTGGGTTTGATTTGCCATAGTTTGTCAACCCTGGGTACAGAGCACAGAAGCTAGACAGGGTCTTTGATCTTGCGTTGGATTTTTGTTCATCTAAGGAGTAGGTGACAGTAGTACAGAAGAATAAAGAATACTGGTGTGGTAGCCATTTGGCTGTTGTTTTCAGACCATTTCCTGCCCTTCCCTTGCTCTGTAGGCAATTACACTTTCTAGGTACCATTGTCAACTAGCTTTAGGTCCATTCAGTCATCGGGAAGCACAGGTAGAAGATGGGGGAGGGGCAATGGCTGCATTATTATCCTAACTTCTCTAAGCCCCACAGCCACCTTTTTATACTCTGCTCTGGACTTTTTAGCTGGAATTCAGTTTTCCCTCCTGCTAGCTGACCCCTGCTGGGCTCTATAAATTGGGAACTCTAAGAGGAACGTGGAAGGGGAAGAAGGGAAAGAAGCTGAGTTCCTTCCTGTTTGCTTTCTTCAGCAATGGTTTTTCACTCCTGCCGTGGTGGCTACTTCAGGTAGAAGTGATTCCAGTTTTCAGTTCTTTCTGTTCTTCCGCAACTGGCTTTGTCACGCCTCCTTGAAGATCTGGCATAGAGCCGGCTCCAGTCCTCTCCCCAGAGATCTGAGCCCCGGGGCACGGGGACTGCTTTCCAAGCCCCTGAGCTTCTAGCACAGCCAGGCAGTGCCTGCTCTGCGGCCGACTGGGCCCTAGTTCTGCGGGCCTGGCTGCAAGCTCCTCCGTTCAAGCGCGCTCAGCCTCTCCCTTTTGTTTCCCAGGCTCTGGGATGGGAGCTTCTTGCTTCTTCCTCACTGTCTCTGTGCTACCGGGTGTTCCTCTCTTAGCATTTCAGTATTCCAGCATCTACATGGCCAGTTTCCATATTAAACTCCTGCTGTTATGAGTGACAAGTGTGGGAGGAGCCACCGTGGGAAGGGACGGGTCAAGGAAGTGGCCTTGTGCCAGGGCTGGACGTGCAGAGCCAGGGGGGCAGGAAGCCTGCACCCTCGAGGGAGTCTGTGGTGGCGACTGATCTACCTCTGGACCCGCCACAGACCCAAGGCAATGCGTGAAAACCACAGCCATGACCACTCTTGTTGCGATCACCCTGAAAGATGCTCTGTCCTGCTGGGCTTGAAGAGCTGCCCCACCCTTGCTGCCAAGCAGCAAGCCTCCATCTTCTACCAGGCTGACTATGACACAAACTTCAAGGACAGAAATGCGTTTGTCACAGGCAATACGCAGTACACTGAGCAGGCGTGGGTCCACGCCAGCATGATTACAGGCAAAAAGAGCAAAAGCTTTCTCAAAAAAAGGACGATGCCTCTGAAATGACACATGATTGACTTGAAAACGCTGGTGGCCCAACTCAGTCACAAGTGGGGCCAGTTGTCTGATGGGTCTGCGTCTGAGCCATCTCTGAGGGAGGGATTATCCCCTTCCTTCTTGGGCTTCCATTGATTGTATTCTCATGTAGAATGGAAATTTGGAGAATTCCAGAATTCTCACTCAGGGCTCTGCCTGTGGCTCAGCGGACCCTTCTCACTACATCAGTTACATGCTTGCTCGTTTATTCAATAAATAGTGTGTAGCTGGTTAAATAATTAATAATACATGTGATTGCTCTTTTTCTGACTGGAGTGAATGATAGATACACCAGGGCTCTTTGAGCCCCCTTCTCGCTCCGCTCTGACTGGGTATTTCTGGAAGCAGCTCTATGTCCTCCAACCCTTCGCGCGTACTGTCCCTTCAGGACACCAGCTCCTACCAGGACACAACCTCCTACAGTCCTGGCCATAATTCCGGTCCGCTTCACTAAGCCCCAGCTTCTGGAGTACGGGGATGCTACTACCCATTCATGTCTTCTCTTCAGCCCTGGGATGGTAGCAACTTTGTGTTTTTACTAATCTCTGAATTTTCCACCATCCCTTGCTAGGTTTTTCAGCTCATCTGTCATATGTCATTAATTCTTTATGTTGAATTCCACATATTTTAAATGTCCAATGTGGTTCTATTTTCCTACCTGAGCCCTGATCGATATAGCCAGTGAAAGTATAGTTCAGATGAACGATCTTGAGATCCAGGCTGGACAGGAAAGAGAGAGAGAGAGAAGAGGCCTGTTTGACGATGAGAACATACAGAAATCACAATAATAACAATCGTTATGGTGTCAGATAATGACACCTTGGGAATAAAGAATAAAGCTGTTGACATCGTAGGTTTCAGTAAGAAAGTGAGACAGTTGAGTTTTTGTTTTAGAATAAAATATAATTCAACACATTTTCTATCAAACTTATTTAAGGGAATTTGATTTTGAAGTGAGGAAACCAAATCAAGCAGCTAGAACAAATGTGAATAAAATAGCTTCTTTGCCAAGACAACTTTATTTTATTTTAGACTTTATTTATTTATTTGACACAGAGAGAAAGACCCAGAGAGAAGGAACACAAGCAGGGGGAATGGGAGAGGGAGAAGCAGGCTTCCCACTGAGCAGGGAGCCCGATGTGGGGCTTGATCCCAGGACCCCGAGATCATGACCTGAGCCGAAGGCAGATATTAACGACTGAACCATCCAGCTGCCTCATGCCAAGCCAATTTTACATGAAAATTAAGATTGTAATTTCCAGGTTTACTAAATTGCCATTTAAAACACACAGAAAAGAAAACTGCTACCTGTTCTTACCAGATGTTCTGCAAACATTCGGCATCACTTGATAGGTATTAGGTCATGATGCACAAGTAGCACTGGACCTCAGACATACTTCACTTGTCAATTTTTTGTTGTTTTGTTGAAAAAATTTGTGTATCAAGATTACTATGATTATTTTTAATTAACTTTCTTAAGGTTTAACAATTAACTGTTTTGTCTCATTTAGCTCCACAGCTTTAAATACCATGATATACATCCCCAAATCTGCCTCCCTTCTCAACGTCCCACTCACACACCCGGCTACCTAGCTGTTATTTCTGCTTTCGTGTCTAACTGACACACCTGACACTGAACGTGTCAGAATGGAGCTCCTGACACCGGCTTACTCTCCTGACGGTAACTCCTTCCTTGCGGTTCCTCAGCCCCAAAACCTCAGAGTCATCCTTGATTCCTCTCTCTTCCTCATGTTTCACCAAATCCATCAATATATCCCATTACCTCTGCCTGCAGAACATATCCAAAATTAACCACATCCCACCAGCTCAACCAAGCTGAGTACCCAAAATGCACACACAGTCCATTTATAAATAACTGTGGTTATTTGAGAATGAAAAAAATACTATATATGTGCATTAGTTTTAGTGCATAAGTTATTCAGACAAAAATACTCGTTAAGTTTTTTATGACAACCTAATTAAGGAACAGAACTGTGTGGTCCTTTTGGTCTAGAGACACTGTGGAAAAAAAAAAAATGGACACTTGTTGCTCCCTGCAACTAAAAAGTCTAGAAACAGCTGTTTTAAGCACTTGACCACTTATGCCCTTTACATCCTGTTCGTTCTGTGTGGAAAGCCCCTCTTCCACACACCTGGATCACTGACTCTACTTTCACAAAGAGGCTAACTCTAACCACCCTATTTAAATGGTGACCAGCCCATACCTCTATCCTGACACTTTTTCTTTTTAAAGATTTTATTTATTTATTTGACAGAGAGATAGAGAGAGCCAGAGAGCACAAGTGGGGTGAATGGCGGAGGGAGAGGGAGAAGCAGGGAGCCTGACACACAGCCTCGATCCCAGGACCCAGGATCATAACCTGAGCCAAAAACAGATGCTTTTACTAACTTCATTTTATTATTTCCTTCATATTATACACCACCTCAAGAAAACATACAATTCATTTTTCATGTTTATTATTACTCTCACTAGCATACAAAGAAAAAATAGCCTGTTTTATTTCCTGATGTATTTCAAATGCCAAGAGCATGCCTGGCCCATAGCTAGTATTCAATAAATATTAGTTGGAAGGAATAGTTTTATTTCAAGCTCTACAAAACTGACCATGTTAAAAAAAAAAAAAAAAGGAGGGAGAGGGGAACAATTAGCTTAAAGCACTCACTCAAAAGAAAAAAAAAAAGCAAAAAGAAAAGCACCACTCATTCAAAATTTCATGTGCTTTTAGATATTTAGGTGGGACAAGATATTTTGAATCCCAGGCTAAGGAGTCTCATCTATATAACCACAATGAAATAAATTTCCTTTAAAAAGGGATCAAAGGGGCGCCTGGGTGGCTCAGTGGGTTAAAGCCTCTGCCTTCGGCTCAGGTCATGGTCTCAGGGTCCTGGGATCGAGCCCCACATCGGGCTCTCTGCTCAGCGGGGAGCCTGCTTCCCCCTCTCTCTCTCTGCCTGCCTCTCTGCCTGCTTGTGATCTCTCTCTGTCAAATAAATAAATAAAATCTTTAAAAAAATAAATAAAATAAAATAAAATAAAAATAAAAAGGGATCAAAAAGAAAAATAATTGTGTTCTCTTAACTTTGTTATCCAAAATTGTAAAGATGATGAGAAAATTGTGGGGAGTACAGTAAGACTAAAATTACTAAGTAGGAATAGTGGCAATATTATGAGTTTTCTTACATGTAATTATTCAGTAAATATACTTACTGATAGTCAACAATGTGTAATCTTCTATTAACAACTGCATGAAAAATAAAGACCCCAAGCCCTGATCTTGAGCAATACATATTAACAGTCGCTAACATACATGGGAAAGCTCTTAGTGCCTTGAGACCAATACAGACAGTGTAATAGGGATTGAGGAGAAAGAGGAGAAAAGAAAAATTGGGGAAGCTTCGAGGAGGATTTAAACAAGGTTTTAACAAAGTTTAGAATTAGAAATGCATAGATTCTGGGGCAAAAGCGGGGAAAATGGATCTTTGAGGCAAAGAAGAGGAGAAATATTTTTTAAAGAAATTAGAAGGATAAAATAAAGTAAGGTTTGTTTTTTTTTTTGGTTTTTTTTTTTTTTGGCCAGTTTTGGGTCCATTTTTCTAACAGGCCCTGAAAGTGGGTGTAAATGTGTAAGTCTGCCTTCGTTTGCTTGGAGGCCCTTTTGAATCACTTTATAACGTTCTCTCTTTAACACGCGCCCTGCTTGGGCTGTTTACCCTCCAGTTCTCTTCTCGCTCCCTCCTGTTCTCGGCAAAGCAGGGGGACTGCTCCCCGGAGGCTGTAATTGTCAGGCTCTCCTGTCAACTGACTTCTGTCCAGGTTTGGCAGAAAAATGAAAGAGGGAGCCAGGGAGAGAGCGAGGTATTGTTCCTTCTTTTAGCCTTGAGCACCATCTCTGGCAACAG
Source organism: Lontra canadensis (assembly GCF_010015895.1). Classification (NCBI taxonomy): domain Eukaryota; kingdom Metazoa; phylum Chordata; class Mammalia; order Carnivora; family Mustelidae; genus Lontra; species Lontra canadensis. The sequence goes on from NW_022630995.1 coordinate 3,568,767, forward strand.
CTGTTCCCTTTGTGGCTTCAGGGTCTCCAGGACCTTTATTTATTTATTTATTTATTATTTATTTATTTTAAGATTTTATTTATTTATTTGAGAAAGAGAGAGCCAGCTGGGAAGGGGTCAGAAAGGGAGGGAGAGGAAGAGTGAGAGAATCTAAGCAGACCCCCTGCCAAGCAGGGACCCGCTCCTCACGCAGGGGCCTATCTCAGGACCCTGAGCTCAAGACCTAAGACAAAACCAAGAGTCCAATGTGCAGCGGACTGAGCTGCCCACAAGCCCCTTCCCAGGCCTCTCAGATGGCTTCCACCGGATAATTCCTCCTCGTCTCAGCTACTACCACTCTTCTTTTTGATTCTCTATTCTAGTCTTACTGGGAGTTTCTTACTTTTTAATCCTTGGGTTGCCTCCCTGTTTCATTTAGAATGTGTGACTCTTCTGTCACCCAAGAAATCAAGTCAATTTCTCGATTTCAGTTACTTCTGTTGCAAGTGACTGAAGTGGTTTCCATCTTCCTGGTTAGACCCCAACTCTGACAATTTAGTCATTGTTATTTCATTGTCTGTTATGGATTCAAGTGCGTTCCCCCCAAATTCCTGCGGAGAAGTCCTAACCCACAGAACGTCAGCATGAGACCGCATTTGAAGATGGCGTCCTTTTTCTCTTTTTAAAGACAGTATCTTGATAGAGGTGATTAAGGTATAATGAAGTCATATGAGTCCTAATTGATCTGACCCATGTCCTTCCAAGAAGAGAAGATTAGGACACAGCCACAGACACACACAGAGAAGCCCATGTAAAGACGAAGAGGAGGACACAGCCATCTACAAGCCAAGGAGAGGACACAACCCAGCCAACATCTCGATCTCAGACGCATCACCTCCAGAATGGTGAGAAAATGAATTTCTGTTGTGTCAGCCACCCAGTGTGTAAGGCAGCCTGGGCAAAGTAAAACAGTATCTCTACAGATATGCCTTTTTCTAAGCTTATAGCTATGATATCTTTCTAAGGTTTTTATCCCTCTCAATTTTCGAAGTTCGGTTTATAAACAGAGCTCCTTGATGGCCTACTTTTTACAAAATATAAAAGCAGATTTTTTTGAAGTGGGCTCAATGCTCAGTGGGGAACCCAGCGTGGGGCTTGAACTCGTGACCCAAGATCAAGACCTGCGCTGAGATCAAGAGTCAGATGCTTAACCAACTGAGACAACTAGGTGAACCTAAGGCAGATTATTTGATGATTTTGCTGGTGTTTATGTGTGTTCAAGAATTATTTTCCTTATTTGGTCATGAGCACATATTCCATATTTGATTTCTTATCAGTTTTAACACATGTATAGTTTTCAGCTTAATTCACATACTAAGCCCATGCATCTATTTACCTCCACTCCGAAACTCCATGGAGAGACCACTACTGCACACCTATGAGGGTGCCTAATGGTATGCATAACCAGTCTTGAACTTGGGTAATCAATTAAAGACTAATAATAATTTTCACCCAGAGCCTATCATGAACCTTCTGCAGGCTTTGTAAGTATGGTTTTGGCTTGTAAATACTGTATGTCATGGGGATATTAACAGTAAAAGTACCACTAAGCACCTGGAAATATGTCCAACTTTTCAGTGTTAGCAAAGCATATTTTCTGCATTCTAATTTAATCAGAATTATTCTATACGTAATCTGTTGAATGTGTGGTACTCTAAGGCACATTGCATCTAGCGAATGAAAAGTCGTAGCCTTTCCTTACTTATGGGCAATCGGCTCGGTACACACACAGTTGAGGTATAGGGGAGGAGAAAATTAGTAACAGTAGTGGTTAGCCTTTCATAGCTCTTATTCTGTGGACGTTCACCTAAATGAAAGACAAAATCTGGAATATTTGACTTGGAAGAAGAGATAGATAAGATAAAAGCAGGGAAAAAAATAACAAGAAGAACCAGTCACGTCTCCCACCCCCAGTTATACTCACTCAGTCTTAGCCATTTCTTCCCTCCTTTTTTTTTAAAAATAAAGATTTATTTATTTATTTATTTTGACAGACGGAGACCACAAGTAGGCAGAGAGGCAGGCAGAGAGAGAGAGGGGGAAGCAGGCTCCCTGCCGAGCAGAGAGAGTCCAATTTGGGGCTCGATCCCAGGACCCTGGGATCATGACCTGAGCCTTTAACCCACCGAGCCACCCAGTGCCCTGCCATTACTTTCCTCTTAACACATATTAAAACGTATAATTAGTTTCCTTTTATTTACTGTTTTTGCTTGCCTTAGGCACTAGAAACTCACAAAGACAAGGAATCTGAGTGTCTGGTTCACAATTCTATCTCAGAGGCTATCCCAGCAACTATGAAATAGTTGATACTTGGGTAAACATTTCTTGACTTAAGGAAAGGAGGAAAGGAGCAGCACAGGACAGCGGACTCCCAGTCTGTGTGGAAGGCGTCACTAAAACTGAAATGCTGCCCAAAGCAATCTTCTCCCCTTAGGTGTCTTACACCATAGGGTGAGGGGAAAAGAGTACCAGGTGTGAACAAGAAGCTGATAGTACTTCTCATGTACGCCTCAGAAGTTCAGAGGAAGAAGAGCACAGGGTGCGTACCGATAGGTGGGACCATTGAGGCTATGTAGAAACAGCCCACGGCGAGAGAAGAGAAGTCAGTCACAGAAAGACAGATACTGTATGATCCACTCAGGTGAGGTATCAAATATAGCAAAGGATAGAATGATGGTGTCCAGGGACTGCGGGGAGAGAGCAATGGGGACGTGCTAATCAACTCAACACGTACAAATTTCAGTTATGCAAGAGGAATAAGTTCTCGTGATTGAAGGAGCAAACACTGTACTTACAGGTAACAATACCGTATTACACATTTAAATAGCAATTAAGACGGCAGATCTCATGTTACATGTTCTTACCATGGAGAGAGAGAGAGAGAGAGAGAGAGAGAGAAAGGGATTCATCATCAGCATCAACCTCCAAATGTTTTCTATCCTGCAAACCCATCAGCGTTCCTCTAGGATGCTATTTCATGTCAAAGCCTGGCTGTCACAGCGAAGAGCTCCACGTTCAACGCTCTCTGGGAAACCGGGGTCTGCAGGACGTCGACCAGGCACTTCAATGGTGGCCACCACCTGCAAGACCCTCCAGGACGTCACTGCGCTCCCGGCCTCCACGGCTCTGTTAGCCCGTCTGATGAAAAGGAGTGTCACGGCACCCGGCGCTCTGCAGTGTGCTCCTCCTGTCCCCTCAGGCTGACTGGAGCGCCCATCTGCCCCAGTTTTCAACAACGGCAAGGAGGCCAGCATGCAGGGAATGAAACATCTACTGGGCGAGGGGCTGTCAATTCTGCAAATGCTTGTCAGTTTCTACAACTGCCTCTAAGGGTCTGAGGTAATTTTTATGCATTGTGACAAAGTATTCCCAATCTAAGTCTAAACATTTGGCAACTTTTTACGGAGTGTAATTGCGTATCATTCATTGTGATGATTTCCTAGCTTTATGTACCTTTTAAGATGATTATCACAGGTGTTCTCATTCCCCTTGGTTGTTTTTTTACTAGATTTTCAGTTTATACAACAATAAAGCAATAAACAGGTTGCCTAGTATTGGGATTATTTATAATTAATAAACATTTTTGAGTTAAATGTATTAACATATTAAATATATAATGAGTTAAGCCTATGTATTCCTATGTAATATATATAATACTCTGTCTATATAACTGTTCTGACAGTAACTTTTGGGAGGACACCAGTAACTCATTTCATCATTTTAAATCATACTTAATCACTGGGCCAATTCATTTCATTCTAAACATGGTAGCAAAGTAACGCATGAAGAGATATATAATTCCCACTTGATATTATAAAACATATTTCTCTGCCAGTTTTTATCTCTGCAGAATTAAACTTATATGTTTCCCCCAAGCTGAATAAAGTTCGGTAAAATGGCAGACTCTGGCCTACTGGAGAATAGTTTCTCCAGGTGTGACTTAATGCTTTGGGGTAGAGTCAGACTACTGGATGAGTTCCATGACAAGCTGAGGATTTAAGTACATTGTTCACCTTTTGATAATATATTCTCAGGCTCTTATAAAAGTGAATCCAGGAGACTTGGAAGAGCCATGAACTGTTTTGGTAACATGCTAGTTATGCCTTAAACATTCCAGCTGCTCCAGAGGCATCCTAAAATACTGTTCAGTTCTACCTGTGTCTCCAATAGGAAAGATAACCTCTGGGATAGTCCCCCAAATTTCACCAGAGACTTTCAGGATGATTGTAGGATGATGCCAGCACCAAACACATATTCTATTTTCCCTGAAAATTGATCACACCCGGCAGTGGGTCAGGCTAACCAACCGTCAATCAATAAAATGATATTTATTAAATGGCTCTATATGCCTGGCATTGGTGGTGACCATGACAGAGAGACAGGGGCTGCCTTCACAAGGCTGATAGCCCAGCGGAACTGCCATACACTTAACAATTAATTCAAGTGCAATGACTGTTAGAAAAGGGGAAATACAAGGTACAATGGGAGATTAAAGGAATTAATACAAGGGATTAAAGGAACCTAAGGTTAAGGGATCAGGAAAGGTTTCCTTGAAGAAGGAAAAGAAGCTGAAATTACCTTGGAAAAGAGATGGTAGAAGAGAGAGGGGAGTATATCCAGGAAAGTGAACCAGCATATGATCCAAGACTACTGGAGAAAATTCAGAGGTCTGTGGCTTGTCAACAGTAGACAGTGGATTCTACATCTAGAACATCTAAGTAAGAGGACATAAGTTATATCACTTTTAGAAACATCTCTAAAAATTAAAAAAGTGTACATTTCTGTTCATGAGACACAGTGCTGACGGGAGTGAGGTGGCAGAGTGCACAGCAAAGTCAGGAACACATGGTAATGTTCCTTTTTAGTGATACAAGGTCATTATGAAACAGAAGAAAGTCTACCACTACCTTACTGCCAACAAAACAAATCTCTCTCAAACACCTGCCTAGTCATTGCCTGAATGAAAGTTACCAGCCCTAAACAGCAAGTTAACTTGGACAACAATTAAAAAAAAAAAAAATCTTTAGATTTTATAAGAGGGAAGTTTCTTTAGATATTATGTAAATTTTATCCCCTAGAAAAAGGGCCTCAAAGGTAATTTAACTTGCTAAACACCACAAAGCTGCTACAAGTCAGAGCTAGAACTAAAATCTTGATTCTTATTCTAACGTTGTTTACATTATTGCATTTAGATGTTTAAAAACGTATCTATATGCTGCTGCTCTCCGGGAAATGTGATAACGACTGGGCACAGACCAACAACCATGAACAAGAGGTACCTGTTGGTCAGGTTATTTGGTGAAGGAAACAATCAAAACAACTAAAAGGCAACATTCGGAACAGGAGAAGATATTTGTAAATGACATACCTGATAACGGGTTAGTATCCAAAATCTAGAAAGAACTTATCAAACTCAATACCCCCAAAAAACTAAATAATCCACTTAAGAAACAGACAGAAGACATGAAGAGATATTTCTCCGAAGGAGACATCCAGATGGCGAACAGACACAGGGAAAGATGCTTGACATCACTCATCATCAGGGCAATATGAACCAAAACCACAATGAGGTATCACCTCACACCTGTCAGAATGGCTAAATTAACAACACAGGAAACAGATGTTGGCGAGGATGCGGAGAAAGGGGAGCCTCTTACACTGGTGGTGGGGATGCAAACTGGTACATCCACTCTGGAAAACAGTCTGGAGTCTCATCAAAAAGTTAAAAATAGAGCTACCCTATGACCTATACCAATTGCTAATTGCACTATTGGGTATTTACCAAAGAAATGCAAAAATGCTGATTCAAAGAGATACATGTACCCTGATGTTTATAACAGCATTAATAACAGTAGCCAAATTATGGAAAGAATCCAAATGTCCACTGACTGATGAATGGATAAAGAAGTGGTATACATAGACAATGGAATATTACCCAGCCATCAAAAGGAATGACATCTTGCCAGTTACAATGACATGGAGATGGAGCTAGAGTGTATTATGCTAAGTGAAATAAATCTGTCTGAAAGAGACAATACCGTCTGATTTTACTCATATGTGGAATTTAAGAAACAAAGCATGAATACAGGAGAAAGGAGAAAAACAGAAAGAGAGGCAAACCATAAAATAGAAACTTAACTATAGAGAACAAATGGAGGGTTGTTGGGGGGGAAGGGGAGGGATGGGCTAAATGGGGAATGGGTAGTAAGGAGGGCACTTGTGATGAGCACTGAGTGTAATGTGTAAGTGATGAATCACTAAATTGTACTCCTGAAACCAATCTTATACCATATGTTAACTAACTAGAATTTAAATAAAAACCTGAAACAAACAAAATAAATAAGGATTCTATTATATGACAACTGTAATTTTGTAAATAATGAGACAGAGATCTTGATATTCAAGTACCAATAACGTGTTCCCATTGTTAATTTGTAGTGATCGTAAACAATGACTATAAGAACGTAGATAGCACACTGTTACAGCAAAAGGTGAGCAACCATGGCTCTAAGAATTACTTAGCAACAACACCCATTTTTCCAAGTTCAGTTTGACCTCCAGCCTCTGTAGCTTCTTTTGTTAACATATTAAACAATACATACATGTACACACAAAAAGTGCAAGAGAACATTCCTACCACGTTGCTTTAACATATCTGTCCTCTTGAAGAGTATGTGCAGGCATCTCACACAAAATCCACTAGGAAAATGCGTGGCAGGAACACATCATTAACTAAAAGCAGATTCAGATGCCCATTACACATTCAAGAAAAGGTCACAGCCTCTGATTGTTTTCTGTGGCTGTGCTCTGCAGCCCACCCCTGCCCCCACCATGTCTTTCATAAAAGGGTTTGCCCGCTCTGGGTTTTGTACAAGGGACATCACTGAAACAACCTTTTCCTCTACAGCATCTCTTTTCCTCTATCCAGGTAAGAAGCTGTAGAGTAACATTGTGGATAATAGTGGATGGAATCAAAAAAGTCATTCATGCCATCTGCCTGAGAGGTTCTTTTGCTCACTTACTCAGCAACAATGAACCACAGCCAGGCTTTAAAATGAAACACTTTCCTCCCCCAGCCCTGCCACACACACACACACACACACACACACACACACACACACACACACACAAAGATTTAACGTCTGTATTTTTTTTTTTCAAAAAAAAAAAAAAGATGGGTGTGGGCAAGAAAGAGCATCTTTTACATTCTGCATTTTCAGAGTAAGTATCCAATGCGACTTGCCATGATAACTAAATTTATTATTAACCGTGTATTTCATGATGTTAGTGACAATATGTTAATGTGATTTTTCACGTCCTCCTGCAGTGAACAGATGGCTCCTTTTACTTTACTTTCCACATCAAGTGTGATTATTTCTTGGTGCCAAAAGCCACCTGCCGCTCCTCGGTCTCCAGTCTAATTTTTTATGTTGGTAAAACACAGCAGGACTTGTTATCAGTTGGATGGCATCTTAATAAAAGGAGACATGCCAACATATTGACATCATGTTCAAGGGGAAACTTCAGCCCCTTCAAACCCTTAACCCCGTTCCCCTACCCCCTTTCAAAAAGTAAGGGAGAAAAAGAAAAAAAAAATGGATGCAAAGACCCCACCAGTTTCAAGATGTTTGATTACAGTGGTTGGGCCTAGAGCCAAGATGCTGAGTTGGCCTCCCTTTGTTCCTAAACCCAAGCACCTCACTCGGGGCTCTGATCTTTCATCCTGTGTAATGATAATTAGCTGTAACATATTCCAAAGTCAAATGTAAGCAGGAATACATTAACATTGAGAACAGCGTCAGGGCAATTTTCACTGGGAAAATGACAAAGAACACACACACACACACACACACACACAACCAAAAATTCCAAGAATCAAACATTCATAAAATCACTTTCATAGCTGTGAACATTAAACTCATTCGCTTGTCTGTTATGAGTGCTTACCTAGAATGCCAAGGCCTCCTAATGTGGATGCCGTGATTCCCACAGCTCCTGCTTAACAGAGAAAACATGAGTAATAAACCACGGTAGCTTGCTTTAATTTTTCCATTCTTTATTAGAACAAAGAGGGATAGATACTACGTTAGGTGATTTGTGGTCCAAGAAGAGGTCTTCCAGGCGATTGGATGGCATGGCTCTCAACAGCTGGTCCAGCACATTTGGGAAACAGCATGTAGAAAAATGCGTCAGTGTTTTGAAGATTACCAACTGTGATGATGCATTGGTTATGACACAATCTCGAAAAATGTTACATTTCCTCACCACAAACTATATAATCCAATACCCTTTCCATCAGGGCACAAACTCTCAAATTCAAGACTAAGATTAGTCCAAATTTGGTGAAACTGAAACTTTCAAAACTGATTCCAATTCTTTATAGGTTAGAAAGGGTAGCAGTATTCTCGAATGCTTGATACTCCTTGTTAAAAGCTGAAGAGTTAAGCGTGCAGCTGGCTTTCTAAGATTTACAGTTTATAAAGGACAGAAGAAAATTCCTACAATAAAACTGCAAATATATTAATAAAAATGGTTCACAATTAACAGTTCTCTTGAGATGAACAACTTTAACTAGATTTTTCCACTACAGAGTCTCTCAAATCAACATACACTTGGCAGTGACTCTTTTATTCCTTTTAACTGTCCCTCCAAACAAACAAAAGAACCTGTATGAAATAGATCTCTATTAACTGTTTTTTTGCTACTTGACCAGCTTTTTATCTGCATAACATTTCCTCAATATTTTTTATAAAAATTTGCAAGCATACAGAAAAGTTGAAAGAACTTTACCACCAACACCATCAAATCTACCACATAGATTCTACAATTAATATTTTACTGTACTAACTTCATCATATATCTTCTCATTTATCCATCCCTTTATCTATTAATCAATCTCCTTATTACATTAGATTGTAAAGTGAATAACCAATAGCCCACCAAGCAATCAAAATTAAAATTATCTTAACTTTATGACAATAAAATGAGGACCACATATAGTGGTATTCATTATCTCACTCAACAAATATTTCTTGAGTTTCTGCTTTGGGTCAGGCACTGTTCTAAGTATTGAAGATACAAAACTGAATAAAACAAACAAGATATTTGTCCTCATTGAACTTATAATTTAGTGGGCTTGACAGGGGAAAAACAGTAATTAAGTGCATGGTTCTCTAAACATGATTCGCAAAGGAAGATATGTCAGTATAGGTGAATAAATTTAATTCAGACTGTTCTTAACTTAGAGGTTGTTAAAAGAGCAGGAAGAACATTTTGCATACTACTATATCATTGCCTAAAATAGAGCCCACATATAGCAACCTCTCAAAACATTTGTCAAATTACTGAATGAATAAATACATTTTAAATCTGACACTGTAATCATCATTTAAAAGATTTTGTATTAGGAAGTAATTGCTCAAAGAGTAGCCTGAAAGGTAAATAAATAATAACAAAAAGTCAATTAGTTTAAAAACTCTAATTTTAACAATCCTATCTTTAAAAAAATTTTAAAGAAATATCTAATTTGTGTGTGTGTGGGGAGGGGGACTATTCTGAATAGCATGTCCACCATTAAAAGCATCTGCACTGTATAGAATATAATAAAAAGAAATAACAATTACCTTATGAAGTTGAATGTCTTCACAAATAAGATGGTGTCAATGATTATCCCAGAGGTGCTTATTTTAGAACATGTGGAAGTATTATAGACTAACAATTTAAAGATTTTGTGTTTTAATTTTTTTTTTTTGAAACGAAAAAAAATTTTTTTTTGAAATGAAAAAAAATTTCATAGTTTAAAAAAATAAAGCACTGTTGTCAACTTTGGTTAAATCCATCAATAGTTTGCAATTGCTCTACAAAAGTTAAATCAATCTGGGCAACTTTTCATTCTAAACTAAACTGAGACACTTATTATCTGATTATTTAGTGGCTACAATTTTGTAGCCAGGAAGGTGAAACTAATATGTAAATGAGCTTTTTATAAACTGAAACTGATGCCTTTGTAAATAAGTCACTTGTATTAAAGACAAAATACTTAAGCAGCTCTTTCTGCTCATAGGTCCTGCCTCCATGCTTTAATAAAAACAGCTTTTTGCACCAAAAAACAACAAACAAATGCTTAAAGTATTCCTAGCCTTAAAAAATAAGATCAGGACTACTTGTCTGTATGTATTGGTGTGGCAGAGGATAAGAGATGTAGAGTAAAACCTTAGGTCAAATCTTTTTATCATGTAGATTAATGTATACATATAATGTTTACTACGGCCAAATACTTGGGAAGAAAAAGAAACATTTAAAAAAGTTTAAAAAAATCTGTTTTTAGTGAATTCAAGCATAGTATGGTAAACTGGCATACTGGTGAGTGTTGTCTTTAAATTTCTGCTTAGAAAATCTCTGATAGAATTTTAAAATCTGAAAAAGATATGATCAGGAAAATCTGTATCATCTTCAGAGGATTTTAATCTTCTACTATTCAAATTAAGTCTAGTAACTAATTTTGCTCTTCTGACTTCAAAAAATTTCTTGAAGGGCTTACCTAAATGGAAAATATGATCTAATTAAAACAGTAAAAAAAAAATTGTTGATTTTTATGTTATTTTCTAGCTTGTTCTGTTGGTTTCATTAGGGGCAAATGAGCTTTATCCTTGAGATACCTTAAAACCAGAGTCTATGGCCTAATACAGAAAATTGTTATTTATTGAGTATTTAATAAATTTAAATTAGTGAGTAAATGAATATTTATTCACCAACTTTCCAATCAATCTGAAAATTTAAGCTTCATTCCAGTGATCTTCTACTCTGGCCAAAATGGAGTAACAAAATAAGTTTATCTACATTTATCAACTGAAACAATTTTTAAAAAGAAAAAAAATATGAAATAGTTTACATAATTCAGAAATATTTAACAACAGTTCACAAGATGGTGGATATCAGGCAATGAAGGGTAGTGATCCCTAAGGGGCAAAGGAACAAGTGGCATGAGTACTATGACTTCCTCAGCTTATTTCCTTGAGAGAGCTCTGAGGCTACAGCACTGGAAAGCCAAACCCAGGTGGAACCCAGTGAGTAAAAGCCATGAGGTGAGGAGATGGAGCCGGGCATCTAAGCATCCAGCGACGAAGGCATCTAGAGTGAACAGGACATGGTACTGGAAAGAAAAGAGTTAAACAAGAAGAGAGTTCTGGAAATCTTCAAAGGTGCTCCCTGAGAATTCAGTCAAGTATTGATCAGTGCATGTGTGTGAAGAAACTATTTGAGCCTGGGGAAAGATGCCCATGAAAAGATTAAAGATAACACTGTCCAGCAAAGATAAACAGTGTTTGCCCAGGATTGGGAACAGAAACTATTCCCACCAGCCGTTAAAACCACATTTTTTATGGGCCTTGAGTAGACCATACGAAGGGCTCTCATCACCGTAAAGGAGAGTAATTAGCCACAGACTGAGCACTGTCCTTGTTCTAGCAGCAAACCTTAAAGGCAAGGCCCCAAAGAATCAAACTCTTTCCGAGTAAATTAACTGCCTCTCAAAACAAAGCTCAGAGTTTATAGGAACACAAAATATCCAGCAATTCAACCAGGTAAAGCTCATATTTGGCACTTAATAAAAAATGATCAGGCATGTAAAGGAGCAGGGAAATGGAAGCCATAATGAGGAGACAAATTAGTCATAACGGAACAAGAATCGACACTGATGTTAGATTTAGCAAAAAATATAACTAAAAGTTATCTTAACTATTACATGTATTCAAAACCGTCAGTAAACATTTTTCACATTCTGATTGAATTTCTAGGGGTGAAAACTACAATGTATAAGGTGAAAAATCCAGTGGATTCTTAACAGCAGATTAGATATTGGAGAAGGAAAGATCAGTAAATTGAAGACATAGCAATAGAAACTATCTAAAATGAATCATAGAAAAAAGAATGATACTGAGAGTTGGGACAACTCCAATATGCGTAAGTGGAGTCCTTAGAGCAGAGAAGAGAGAGAAAATAAAGCATATTTGTAGAAATAGTGGCCCAAGGTTTTCCAAATTTGATGAGATCTATAAACGCGCAGACCTAAGTCACCCAGTGTGCCCGGGCACAAGAAATAAGAAGAAAACTACACCAAATAACATCCTTATGAAAGTGACCCAAACTAGTGGTAAACAGAAAATCCAAAGGCGGTGAAAGGTAAGGAGACGGACACGTTAAAAACAAGGATGACAGCGAAGTCCGCGCCTGAAACTACCCAAAACAGCTGGTGGAGGAACAGTTTCAAGGTTCTGAAATTCTTTTTAAAAAGGTAATTAAATTAAATTTAGAAAAGGTCATTTGAATTCTACATCAAGGAAAATAGCTTTAAATATTAAGGTGAAGTACTTTTCAGACGTTCTCTAGCTGGAAGAATTTTTTCCAGCAGACCCAATTACAGGAAATGTGGAGGCAAATCTTACGGGCAGCAAGAAGGTGATAACGGGCGTACGACTCCCCCGGAGCCAATGGAGGGCACTAGGGACTCATTACACAGGTAAATTCATGACCTTTTTGTACCCTAAGCCTCCTTAAAACGCAGAGCGGCTCGGGGCGGGGGCGGGGGCGGGGCCCTGCCGCAAGCCCGGCGCAGCAGGTGCAGCGCGCGTTCAAGCGCAGACGTTGAGCCGGCTCCAGGCCCCAGCTGGGCACCGACGCCCGCGTTCCAGACGCACCTGCGGGCCGCGCGCCCCTCCCCCGCAGCCCCTGCATCACCTGGAAACGGCACCGGAGCGCAGAGCGGCCGCCTGCCTCCATGGCAGCGCAGAAGAAAGCGGTTGTGGGGCCGTTGGTGGGGGCAGTGGTCCAAGGGACTAATTCCACTCGCTTTCTGGTTTTCAATTCAAAAACCGCGGATCTCCTTGGTCACCATCAAGTGGAGTTAACGCAAGAGTTCCCCAAAGAAGGATGGGTGGAGCAGGACCCCAAGGAGATTCTCCAGTCCGTCCACGAGTGCATTGACAGGACGTGCCAGAAGCTCGCTGAGCTGAGCGTGGACATCTCCAACATAAGAGCGATCGGCGTCAGCAACCAGAGGGAAACCACGGTCATCTGGGACAAGCTGACCGGAGAGCCGCTCTACAACGCCGTGGTGTGGCTCGACCTCAGGACCCAGCCCACCGTCGAAAATCTCAGCAAGAAAATCCCGGGCAATAACAACTTTGTCAAGTCCAAGACAGGCCTTCCCCTGAGCACGTACTTCAGCGCGGTGAAGCTGCGCTGGATTCTGGACAATGTGAGGCACGTCCAGAAGGCTGTGGAGGAAGGTAGAGCCCTTTTTGGAACGATTGATTCGTGGCTTATCTGGAGTCTGACCGGAGGAGTGAATGGAGGTGTGCACTGCACAGATGTCACAAACGCAAGCAGGACAATGCTTTTCAACATCCACTCTTTGGAATGGGATAAAGAGCTTTGTGACTTTTTTGAGATTCCAATGGACATTCTTCCAAATGTATGGAGTTCTTCTGAGATCTATGGCCTCATGAAAGCGGGGGCCTTGGAAGGTGTGCCGATATCTGGGTGCTTGGGGGACCAGTCCGCTGCCCTGGTGGGACAGATGTGTTTCCAGGAGGGACAAGCCAAAAACACGTATGGGACAGGCTGTTTCTTACTATATAATACAGGTCGTAAGTGTGTATTTTCTGAGCGTGGCCTTTTGACCACAGTGGCTTATAAACTCGGCAGAGACAAGCCGGCGTGTTACGCACTGGAAGGTTCTGTTGCTATAGCGGGTGCTGTTATTCGCTGGTTAAGAGACAATCTTGGGATTATAAAGACCTCGGAAGAAATTGAAATGCTTGCTAAAGACGTAGGTACTTCTTACGGCTGCTATTTTGTGCCAGCCTTTTCAGGCTTATACGCGCCTTACTGGGAGCCTAGTGCAAGAGGAATAATCTGTGGCCTCACTCAGTTTACCAGCAAAAATCATATTGCTTTTGCTGCATTAGAATCTGTTTGTTTCCAAACCCGAGAGATTCTGGATGCCATGAACCGTGACTGTGGAATTCCGCTCAGTCATTTGCAGGTCGATGGAGGGATGACCAACAACAAAATTCTTATGCAACTACAAGCAGACATTCTGCATATCCCAGTAATGAAGCCCGCTATGACCGAAACAACCGCACTGGGAGCTGCCATGGCAGCGGGGGCTGCAGAGGGGGTGGGGGTGTGGAGTCTTAAACCCGAGGATTTGTCGGTCATCATTATGGAACGGTTTGAGCCACAGATCAAGGCAACAGAAAGTGAAATTCGTTATGCTACATGGAAGAAAGCTGTGATGAAGTCAATGGGTTGGGCCACAGCCGAGTCTGAAAGTAGTGATCCTGCTCTCTTCTCTAGTCTGCCCTTGGGCTTTTTTATAGTGGGTAGCATGATAATGTTAATTGGAGCAAGATACATCTCAGGGATACCATATTAATACCAAGATGGAGTCCCAACATGTGAGCTGCTTACATTATGAAAAAATCCACCACATCTGTCTCTTAATATGATGATGCTATCATAGACTCTGATTTTATTTATAAACCACTTGCTGCATGACTTATGGGAACCCTGAAAGTAGACCTGTGGCTTGAAATAAATAAATTACAATAAAAAATAGTGTAGAAAATGTGGTATGTTTTTTAACAGGTTGGTCCAGCCACTCTGGGAGCTAACCACTTTTATTTTCATAAAATCCCACTCTGTGCCCTCTAAAATATACGATATTCAGATTCTATCTGTGCAATCTTTCATTAAATATTTTCTAATATTTGTGGATCAAGACTTGGTTCTCTGTGCTGCACACACTTGATTAAAAGGTGTAACTAACTTGCTAAAACCGAGGGACTTGTGGTTATTATTGTTTTTAAAAACTCTCCAAATCGTCTTTTGTATGCATTAGAGAGACCACAGTATCTTGCTGAATGTTTAACGGAAATATGAGTTCTTTTAGTATTCTCATAGCTTAGATATTGCCTTGGAAAATATTTGCCAAATTAAAATTTTTCAGACATTTTGCATGACTTCACTGATTATACTGATTTCCTATGTAGATCTTATAAGTAGAGGACTTTTCATTTTTAAAAAATCTCTTCATTTTATTTGCTTTACTTGGCATGTATAACATTTATTTTTATATACTTCATATGAAGTAACCCAATTATAAATTAAATGTATAAGAAATGTAGTATTAAATGTACCATTACATACATAAATATTTTAGGATAAACATTTGTATATAATTTGGGGCAGTGATGATGCATTTACCAGGAAAAACTTTTTCTTAAAGAGACAGTATTTAAAATTTAAGTATGTTTTATGATGACAGACAAAGAAGCATCTTATGATTTCAACTATATTTCTTACACCTTACCTTTTTATTTAATTGCCTCAGCTGGATATATGCTGAAGAAAAAAACTGTGGAATACTATGGTAAAAGTTATTTTTAAACAAAAATTTTGTTTTGTTTGACTGCTCAAACAAAAATAATATTACAATATAGATTTTAAACATATGTTAAAAAAACAAAAATAGTAACAAAATTGGAAGTAGAAAAATGGCAGTATAATATTGTAAGGTTCACATGCTATATGGGAAGTGGTACAACAGCATTTGAAGTTATGTGAAGTTATATTGATAATTAAAGATGCATATTCTACATCCTAAAATAATACAACAAAAAGGTATAATTAATAAAATATATTTAAACCTAACCATACAGATAAACATGTTAATATAAATAGTATAATTATATCAATTAAAAAAGATTATCATATTAGATACAAAAGAAAGACTCAAATATACACTGCCTCCAAGAAACACACTTCAGATATAAAGAAAAAATAGTTAAAAAGAAATAGGATGAAAAAAAAATGCTGTTAACCAAAGCAGTGACTATATTAATATCAGAGAGTAATGAATCAGTGCAATTAAAAAACTCAAGGTACTTCACTATATTAACAAAGAAAAATCACATGAGACACAACTATCCACTTATTAGAATGCCTAAAATTGAAAAGATAACCACAGCAAGTGTTGGTAAAGATATAAAAGCCTGAATTTCTCATATGAGTCTGCTAGAGATGTAAAATGGTGCAAATATTTTAGAAAATAGTTTAACAGTTTTTTAAATTAAATATATATCTATCCTATTATCCTAGGTATTTACCCAGGAGACATAAAAACATATGTTCATACAAAGATTTGTCCATATTCCTTTACTTGTTACAGCCAAAAACTAGGCACAACTCAAGTGTCCACCAACAGGTGAATGAATAAGTAAAGCATGGTATATCTACACAATGAGATACTACACAGCAACTCTTCATACACACTATAATATGTATGAATTTCAAAATAATTAGGCTGAGTGAAATAAGCCAGACCAAAAAAAAAAAAAAGTATATACATAGTGTTTGATTCCTTTTATATACAATTCTAGAAAATGCAAACTATCGTATAATGACAGAAAGCAGGTCAGTGGCTGCCTGGGAAGTGGGGGGACAAGGAGTTGGCAGGAAGGTATATGAAGCATGATTACAAAGGGGCACAAAGAAAATTTGTGTAGTGGGGAGATGGATATGTTCATTATATTAATTATGGTGATGGTTTCAAGGGTGAATATATATGTCAAAATTAATCAAATTGAACACTTTATGTGCAATTTTTACATGTCAATTATAACTCAATAAAACATTTAAAAAAGGAAAAAATTATCTTCAAATTCTGAAGAAATATAATCAAAGTTTGCTCAAGTAAGTTAATCTTTGTTCTTCTCTACTGTGCATACTGATGTAGCCTCCCTGATTCTACAGTCTGTTAGCATGGGGTGTTCCAGTTTCTATCTCTAGAAGGTCCGTGAGCTTTATTCGAAGTCATTTGTGTGATTAGGCTGGAGAAGTACATGATAATGTCTAATGTCATTTAAAACAAATTAATTTCCCATTTCATTTATCTGGCCATATTTCTCAGTCTGGGACCCATTGCAAATGACCTTATAAAGAGACACAAACAAAAATATCTAATAAAACAAGGCTAAAAGTTCTCAAATTTAGTATCTCATTCTCACCTTTTTCAATATTATAATCCTGTGATTATCGGCTTTCACTTTTTATATCTTTGCCTTTATAAGTATCATTTTTATAATGTATATGATATTGGTAAATTACAGTACTTTGCCCCAAGGCTATCAAGGAGCTTCTGTATATCCTATTATGAAATTAGCTAATGAATAATTTCTCTATATTGCTACTAAGCACAACTACATAGTTAAATTATGATGATCAGTTCTCCTTGCATGCATGGTATGAAACAGCAAGTCATCATTTAATGTCAGGCATATGTGTGAGTGAGAGAGCATGAGTTCAAACACTAACCAGGAGAATGAAAAGAATTTAATTCTAATACTATTTTCCAAAGATTACAGTTTGTGAGTTACAGTAAGTCATGCAGGTCAGAGGTATAGAGTAAGTTTGGAGAAAGAGGAAAAAAAGAAACAAAGAAGGCATGAAAGGAAAGGAACGTTAAAGGTTTCCAAAGAGGAACAAGCTGTACTATTAAATCTAATTCAAAACACCCTGTGTAGCATCCATGTAGAAGCACACTGAATAGCTAAATCGTTTCTAGCTTAGCTCCAAGAGTAGCAACCATATACACCAGACTTTGAAGCATAAGCAACTTTCTCTCTTCACCCCATAGAGACTTCTAAATTATTATCTCTTTGTGCCTAATTTCTGGTGCTTATATTATCACTTTGATATTAATATCCATAATCTTACAGGAAAGCTATTGTTTCCCTCACTGGTAAGACCTGGTTCCCAACATCTAAGTATAAATGCTACATTAAACAATCCCATTTAGGTGGGACATTATGTACCAACTCTATGACCGTTAAGTATGGAAAATTTGTTTCCATGCCCTTTTTTTAATCATGTGAACTAATAAGATCCCCTAGTGTAATCTTCCAGCAAAGTCTAGAGTAAATACGATATAATCTCAGCCAGTCACCTACTTTAACCTGCCACTAAAATGACAGCTCTCTAGTCTATTCTGACTGTTTCAATCAAAACAAAATGAATAAACTTAATAAACTTAATAAACTTAATGTTTAAATGTTCCCCAGAGTTTCCATCAACAATCTTTACAGCCCAATTTATTTGAGCCTTGGAAAAATTGCATGTGATCCTTGTTCTCTATGTGTTTAGCATACATTACAGTTCATTATCATTTCAGCCCTCAACAAACTGATTTATTTTACAAAAAAAAAAAAGAAAAAAAGCAAAGAAGACTTTGACCTTTGGTGGGGAAAAAAAGTGCAAAGTGGTAAGACTATGTTAATCTTTTACTTGACTATGAAATTCATTTTATCGTAAACTATCCACAAATCTTTCTCATATTCAGTTATTAAAATATGTTTTTCAAGTGTCATAGGAAATCAAGTGTCATTGGAAAACATTTACAAAGCCAAAATTAGTACAGAGACTACATATGTCTAGACCAGTAGCTTAAAAAAATGAGGTAGACAAAACCAGGACAAAAATGTTCCAGTGATCACAAATAAAGATAACAGGTGGGTCTGGTTTTTCTCTGAACTGAGGTAGGTGTAACTGCACCTTCCTGTTGCCACCATCATGTGGATTTAGCTAAGTGACTAGAGCAGAGGATGGGAAGACATCTTGGAGCAGGAAGGTTCTCTCTCTCTGGTTATACTTTTTGTCTGGCCTCAAGTGTATTTCACCAAACAAACTAATCACTTCTCCCTAACTCTATTTCAGTAGGCCACGGGTGACTAATAACAGCTCAATTTCACAGTCAAGAACACTAAGGGGGGGAAAAGAAAAAAACAAGAAAATCACCTTTCTGATGCAAAAAAAGATATAGTTTTAAATTTTAAGAGAGGTTCATGTGGCGAATATGATTCCTTGCATAGAATTTAGTATTTTTGAAAAAGAATGTTTTCAAAGAAAACTCCAAGATGACTTTGACAATGTCAGAAGAGCCTGGAGTTGGGAAAGGGCTTGAGAGACCGTCTAGTCCAACTTCGTCTAATACAAAGAAGTGAAGACTGTAAATCATAAATATGTTGGGAGTAAGATTAAAATCTAAGCTTTTATATTTTAATGTTCCTTTAGCTTCACTCAACTGATAGAGCTTTTCTTGGACTTTGTCTAAGAGTCTGACAACTCTGACTTTTAACAAGATGCATTTTACTTTGACAAGCAAAGGGGATAATTTGCGATTTTTTTTGTGAGAGAGTTATGTCTTGGCCAACAAATAGTTTGGTGCACACTCACACACTCATACGTGCAAACAATTTTTATCGCCGCTTAAACTAGGCCCACCTAGGAGATTCTGAATGACAATAAAACTATTTTCTATTCTCCAGTGATTTTGTATTCCTGAAAAATACAAAGTTTATAGACTCTTTGGGGAGACATTTCCTTAGTCATGAAGCACAACAGAAATTTAGGGGTATGCTGGAAGCTACACCACTCTTTTCTAGATACGACTCTTGCCACTCACCTCCATAACAATGGCGTCCTTTAAGACTTACTTGTGGATGGGAGAGAGACACGTTTCTTTCCTCCTCCTCTTCCTTCCATTCTTTGTCCTCCTCTTTGTCTTTTTCATTGTCTTGAAACAGATCCACTGAGTCATATCATATGGTATTTACTACTCATATTCACAAACATCAAAAGGACGGCAGTCTGTTTAATACCCCACAGATGAACATGCACTGAAAAGTGGCATTGGCAATCGGGCACTCACGGCCCACTGGGCACCAAGCAGCGATGTGCTAAAGATCTGGCGTGTTGTTCCATGGAGAAGAATGACATTCATTACAATTGTATCAAAAACAAATTATGTACCAAATGTTTGCTTCAATAAGTACTTGGACGATCATCTATCTATCTTCCATTCATCCCGTCACAGCTTCCGCGCTGTAGCTCTACCACTGCCAATACTTGACCTCTTTATAGGTATGTTCCTCTCCCGTTGCCTTGTGTGACTTCACTACAGTGTCACCTACTTATACCAGCCCCAGTGTATATAATGAGAGTCCTGCTATGCCTACAAATAAGAAGAATGTGGACAAAAAAGTATAAATCTTTTACAAAACACTTTCTGTAGCATCTCATGTCGTCTCATTTTTGTCATGTAAATAATAGATACCATTGGAAAACGGGGGCATTTACTTCTCACTTTCCAGATATAAAGACTGCTGCAAGAAGATAACCCAAAACTTAGAAAAACAGAACTTCACATTTAAAACAGATTTCTAGTGGATTTCAGCTAGAAATTAGAGATTTTATATGTCAGGCCCTTTATTTCAAATACTTAAAAGCCAGGGTCCAAAGGAGATGATGGACCAAGGTCTAAGATCTAGTTTGTACCTGAAATGCTGGGATTAGAACCTAGAGGAACTCTATTCTATACCATATACCAAATTTTCTTTGAGGATTTCAATTCTAAGGATAATATTTAGATATTTAGTGGGAGTATGGGATTTTTCCCCTCAACATTCAAAATCATTTAGCCCCAGGTAAGGGTTTTAGGGGAACTGAGTATAAAATGTCTGTTCTCCAAAGCTACATTTGTATAATGACTATATTATACCCCTGGAACTAATGTAACATTGTGTGTCAGCAATACTTGAATTAAAAAAAAGAAAAGAAAAACGTTTGGAAAATATGAGACAAAACTAAAAAATGGGGAAAAAAAGAAAATAAACTTTAAATATGCACATCAATGATAATTGTTCATTTAGTTCAATAATTTAACTGAAAAACAAAATAAAACAAAATGTCTCTTTTTTGTTTCTTCCCCTTCATTCACTCCTTCGGTTCAGACATCTCCATTATCTCCTGATAATGGTCCTTGATACACTATAGTAACCTAACTTCTCCTGTCCCAAGTCTCAATTCTATCTACATTTCCACCATGGTTCCCCCTCCCTATCCCCTTCCATCTCTGCCTTTCTCTGACTTTACATTATTTCATTCATTCATTCATTCATCCCCAGCACCACAGATCTGGCTTGGAAAGTACTCCCCATCCCGCCCAAGGGAGTCCTGCGGTTTTCTCTCCATTTAGAAGCTTACAGGCCCTTCGGCTGTAGGAGCTGTTCAGAGGCATGGTGGAGAAAGGAGGTGCCTATCTCCAAGTCCACAATCCCTCAAAGCCCTCTTAGTTGTTCCTATGAACATTTCTTGAGCATCCTCCCCTAGTCATTGCTCATGATGGGAGTGTTTATGGGCGCTGACCTTTTCATGTTGCCACATATATTCTTAATAATTGCAGATCTGGACAGTCAAGGCAACAATTTGAACCTCCTGGTGTTGTCAGGGCCTGCCCAACCTTGTCTATTGGCTGCTCATACCTGATTTTCAGCCGTTTTCCTTTTGTCATCTCCACGATGAGCCTTTTCCCAACATTTGAATCCTTTCATTCTGGAGGCGTCCTGGTGGTTCTGATGAGGGGCAGTAGGAGGGTTCTCCTTCTCACTGGGTGTGTGGGTGGACCAGACTCTGGGCCAGTGCCTGAGTCTGTCTGGAACTCCAAGCCCCCAGCTGGGTTCCTCCTGGTGGCTCTTAGACTGCGACGTGGTGACTTCTGCAGCCAACAGTGTTACTTAGGCATTGACTTGCGGTCTTAGCCCAAAAACATCCCAGTTCTTTCTTGAAAACAGGCATATGATCATTTTATGTTACAGCTTTAAAGTTTGGGCTAATTTCACCATTTCCCAGATAAGCTAATTGGCATAACGTTTCAGTTCCATTTATGTGTAGTTAGCCTTTGGCCTATTCTTTTATTTTTAAATAAGATTTTTATTTATTTATCTGAGAGAGAGAATGCAAGCACGAGCAAGCAGAGGGGCAGAGGGAGAGGGAGAAGCAGGCTCCCCGCTGAGCAGGGAGCCTGATGTGGGGCTGGATTCCCATGACCTGAGCGGAAGGCAGAGGCTTAACCAACTATTAAGTATTAACTATTAACTATTAACTATTCTTCTAGGTCCACTCCACCCACTGTCCCACCAGCAACCTGGCCTCCACCACACCTTCCATGTTGCCTGGTCCTCTAAGCAAATATCTGACCACCTGATGATCTCTTGCTGGAACTCAACTCCCATGACTGAAAGTCCTGTGATCTTTTCACTCACCATGTAACTAGCTCTTCCTGGAAGTTGTGAGATTAAAGAGAAGTCACATCTTCTAGAGAGTCAAAATTAGAGACATAAAATGAGACTTTGTTGATGGTATTTTCCCTTTCACAGGATAAATATTCTTTCATCCTAAAAAGTAAATGTTATCTTCGTTATTTAGAGTTGAATAAGTGGGATTCTTGAGAATATTTAAAGATTTGTAATGTTTGACCACGAACCTGTTTTAGAAATCAGCTATTGCATTACAGTTTTCCAAAAACCTTCTCAATACAAAGTTACTTCAGTTTTTAATATTTCTCACTCTTTGTGTTGCTCCTCACTAATTATTTACACTTAACCCTACTACATTATTCTAAAGATAACTCTAACCACATGTTTGATTAATCAAGTATTTTTACTTTTTTAAAAAAGGTTTTTGCATCCAGTCTACAATGCCCACAATGCCCACTATTTATTCCAAAATCAGGATTTGTTTTTCTTGTATCTTTCTCTTCTGATTAGATTGGTGCTTATAGAAGTATAGAGTACTCAATTCGTTTATGAGTTTCCTTTTCTAGTCTTCAGTTTCTCACCGGTCATGCTAGAAGCTTCTGAAGAAAGAGGGTTTATCCTCACAGTAAAAATCTCTCATAAAAATCAAATTGCCAGCCTTACTCTGGGTATATAATTCAGTATATAATGTAGTAGGGTTAAGTGTAAATAATTAATGAGGAGCAACACAAAGAGTGAGAAATATTAAAAACTGAAGTAACTTTGTATTGATATATGTTAATATATCAATGAATCAATCGATAATATTCATTAAGGTCTCCCTATGTGAGTCACCATGGGAAATATAAAAGTGGCGACTCCAGGGTGCCTGCCTTCTAAGACTTTATAATCTAGCAGGGGCAATGCATCGTATACATAAATGTCCTTGAAATTAGCCAGGATTTGAAAAGTGCCAGTTAGTTAATGAATGAAAGAATGCATGTTTCAGTGAGTGGATTGCATATGCAGGAAGTAAAAGAGACATAAAGGACATATGTAACCGGATTTAGAAGAAAAATATTATAATGGAAGAACGAGATTCCTAAGATGTGAACCAGATTTCTAAGATGGATAGAATATCAATTGATAAAGTTGGGGAGATGAGAACAAACTTAGCTTTAGGAAATGATATGATCAACAGCCTCAGAGACAAGTTTCATCACTTAAGATTATGAGCTTAAACAGAGCAGATGATATTGGAAAGAAGCGGGTAATAAAAATTGGAGCCGGATTTTGAAGAATCTTGAAAGTCAACCTAAGAACATAGGTATCAATTTTTCCTATAGGGACCAGAGCTCCATGAAAGATTCATGGTGAGGTGAGTAACACGGTAAAAAATCTCGTGTCTCTGCCTCTTTGACAGCCAGTTTTGTTACCAAGAGAAGATAGCAGGAGCACCAGTAAGAGCATACACTACTTGCTTGAGATGTGGGCTCCACCATCTACTGTGTACCTCTGACAAGTGATTTAACTGTGCCTCAGTTTCCTCAATCCTGAAGTAAAGAGGATGAGTTGTATAGTGATGATGATGATAACAATAGTTGTAGGAAATAAATGGATCAGCTGAGGGACAAATGAGTTAATGTGTGTAGAGTGCTTAGAATACTACCTTGCTGTTATTACTGCCATTACTGTAAACACAGAAGAGTTGGGTGATCCTTCACTTTCTATAATTATAAAACTGAATCTCAAAAGAGTCACTAAAAAAGGCAAAGAATAACCACAGACCAGTACAGTTTTAATTACTGTATTATAAGCATGGCTTGTAAAGTAAGGTATTATTTGGTAACCTAGATGATAATTCTGTGTATCCTTTGCGTGATTAAGAGGATGTGGAAAGTATAACTAAACAGAGTGGAAAGAGAATGTTAATCAGCTTTTTACTGGACTATAGAAACACATTTTAAAAACATTCTTACATTGGATTTGATGAAGATTTCTTGAATATAATACCAAAAGCATAGGCAACAGAAGAAAAATTGATTGATTGGGGTTTCTCAAAAGTAAAACAATGAACAACAGAAGACACTATTAAGAGAGTGAAAAGGCAATGCATAGAATGAAAGAAAATATTTGCAAATAATACATGATAAGGAATTAATATCTGCAACACATAAATAAATGCTGCTACTCAGTAACCAACAACAACAAAAAATCAAAAAATGGGTTTAATAGACATTTCTCCAAAGAATATATACAAAGGCCAATAAGCACATGGAAATATATTCCACATCACTAGTCATTAAGGAAATGAAAATCAAAGCTACAAAAAGATACCATTTCATATCCATTAGTATGGCTATTATCAAGAGAAAGAAAATTAAGAAAAACAGAAAGGAACCCACAAAGACAAAGAAATAAGTGAGGGTGGGAGGAAAAGGAAGGAAGGGAAAGGAAGGGGAAGGAAAGGAAAGGAAAGGGAAGGGAAGGGAAGGGAAGGGAAGGGAAGGGAAGGGAAGGGAAGGGAAGGAAAGGGAAGGAAAGGAAAGAAAAGAAAGGAAAGGGGGGGGGGAAGTGTTGGCAAAGATGTAAAGAAATTAGGACCCGTGCCCTGCTGGTGGGAATGCAAAACGGTGCAGCCACTATGGAAGGCAATGCCACGTCTAGGTATATACCCTAAAGAATTGAAAGCAGAGACTCAAACCGATATATATACACCAATGTTCATAGCAGCAATAGTCACAGTCAAAAGGTAGAAATAGTCCAAATGCCCATTGATAGATAAAAGAGTGAACAAGATATGGCATGTATAATTAGTAGAATATTATTCAACTATAAAAAGGGATGAAATTCTGAAACATGCTACAACATGGTTGAACCCTGAAGATATCACACTAAGTGAGATACGTTAGAGACAAATAATGTACGACTCTACTTACAAGGTACTAGAATACTCAAACACCTAGACAGAGTAGAGCAGTGCTTACTAGGGGCTGGGGAAATGGAGTAATGAACAATTATTGTTTAACGTATACATAGATTCAGATTGGGATGATGAAAAAGTTCTGGAGTTGGGCAGTAGTGACAGTTGTACAATAACGTAAATATACTTAATGCCACTGAATTGTCCACTTAAAAATGGTTAACATGGTAACTTTTATGTTATGTATATTTTACAATTTAAAAAATTAGTCCACATGAAGCCCTTTCACTACTTTTTATATTATATTGGGATACTTGTTTTATTGCATTGCTATTAAAATTTCATTGATTATGAATAATCAGAAAACAAAAGAGGAAGATTGAATGATCCATGATAGAATTCTCATTAAAATGTCCCAAAAGAGGGGCACCGAGGGGATTCAGTTGGTCAAGCATCCAAGTCTGGATTTTGGCTCAGGTCACAGGTTTGTGGGATTGAGCTTCCCGTCGGGCTCTGCACTGGGCATGGAGCTGGATGATGATTCCCTCCCACTCCTCTGCCCCTCTCCCCTTCTCTCCCTCTCTGAAAAAAAAAAAAAAAAATTCCCAAAGAAGTCTTAAGGCAGAGGGTTTATCTTGCTAGTTCAATTATTCCTGTCTGCTTTTCAAGGAAAACATATCCTAATAACTAAGAACTTACGTTTTATGTGCTGACAAGACTCTCTAAAATTGGTTACTTTGTTTGCCTTATTATCTTATTTGGAAGTTGTTCCAAATTTCAGTGTTCTTTGCATAATAAACCTGAAATAATGTGCATTTTAGTTTCCAGAATCTTTAAGATTCTGCAGAGGGGTCTTTCACACAGAGATCCATAAGTCCTTCCCCTGACTCTTTTCTGCTCCCTTTCTCACATATCTTGAACAAAATGGGCATGACCCCAGGTTGGCTCTGAAATTTCTGCTTTGTAAAGATATCCATCTGTTCCTTTCACTGCCTTCCTAGTCATATCTGACTGGGTTTGGGATGCCCAAATAAATTTCTGTTACTGTCAACAACACAGAGCCAAGAACCCTTTGGACAAGTAAACTGCACTACAAGCTATTGCCGTATGTGTCCTCAATATAATGGCCCTTGCCTGAATCTGGAACCTTTATCACTAGAGAGAATGTGAAATATTTAGCAGGAAAACATGTATTTGGTATTAGACCTGCTATCAAAATGAATTTTAAAGATTAACAGAAAACAAAACATGCCAAATGTCCAAAAAACGTGGCATTTTAAACCTGTTTGCTCCTAATGGGTTAGTATTTTAGAGATTAGTTTTCCTGAATGTTTTTAACAGAATATATAAACTAAATGGAAAGGTATAATTCCTGTCTATTCTCTTCTGGGGTGAAATCATGGTACTAAATAAAATTGCAGCAGAAAAATTTGTTGAGCTGGATGTTCTTTGATTTTTGTTTTGTTTTGTTTTTTTAATGAATAAGCATGGACATGAATGTTATTGTTTCCATTCCCAGAGATTTTCTGGTCAGTCTTGAAGTATAACTTGATTCTGAGTTGCTACCACTGAATAAAGAAGTTTAGAAGTACATTTTTTGGTAGGTCTTCTATTTTCATAAATAGAAGATTTCACAGGTTTTCTAAAAAATCCATATAACTTCAGGATAGAAAACCTGAGCTAGTGCTTTGACATCACTACATTCATTCTTCCAGTTGTCTTTTACTGTAAATGTCCTGTATATGCCCGGTATTGTGTCAGCTAGGCTATGGGAATCCAGAGATGAGTAAGAGACTTTACCTTTGAAGAATGTACTCTTTCCTGGTGTGAGCAAACAAAAGTGCAAATGTGATAGCTGTTTTCCCCTGACTACATTATACTGGGGATAAAATTAAAGGTAGGATCATAATAAGTGTTATTTCTTAAAGGTGTCTCATAAAATGCCATCTCTCCAAACTCTTAGGCTCTCATCATTGAGAGCTGCTCTAACCTTCACACTGAGGTCACTACCTTAGAACAAAAACAATGAGGAGCATCTTATTCATAAGAATGCCATTTTCTTTCCTCACTGTTCTTTATACTGTCCTGCCTGTACCCTTCCTCTGTAAGCAAGCAGTCTCACCAGCATCTGGGACTGGAACAACCAAAGAACATTTAAAAATATCCATGCTGGAGCCCCATCATCAGAAATTTTTATTTAATTGGTTAACTTTATTGTTGTTATTATTATTGTTGTTGTTGTTATGAGAATGATTCTAACCTATAGGAGATTTGAGAACTGCTATCCTAAGTGACTTCCAATTATAATAAATTCATTGACTCAACCAACCAAGCCGGTATACAAACAACACTGGCTTTTGGACCTCAAATTGTTGAAGGGACTCTTGGTTTTGGTCTTTCCATTCCTTCCTTCTGGCCTTCAGAATTCCTTCTCAAAAGAGCAGGAAAAGAGACTGAGGTGAGAAGCTTGGCCATCTCTCAAGTCTATTAAAATGCATCATCTCTCTCTTGCCACAGTTTCTTGTACACAGTAGGAGTAGTCCATCCCAAGTAGAAACATGAGTACTTGCTCAGTTATGTGAGCAAATAAAGCCAGATTTGGCTAAGTCAGGATTAGAATTCTATCATATGCAATGGAAAACATTCCTAGGTAGCATAACCACCTTCCCAGGCTGAAGTTTGGGCTACCTATTCAGAGTTCCATGAAACGTGATACAGTCCTCTAGGAATGTACATTAAATTACATCTTAATTATGTGTTTGATTATTTCTTTTGCCTGCTAGACTACAAGCTTTTTTAAAGTAGGAGCTCCCTTCTTTCCTTTTCGTTCTTCTGTGGTGGAGTTAGAGAATAGGTATTCAATTAAAAGAAGAAGAAGGAGAAGGAGGAGGGGGAGGAGGAGGGAAGAAAGAAAAATCATGACAGATAAGTAAAAAATGAATTTTTCCTCATAATTAAATTTTTATATTCTTTCCTCAACAGAGATAATATCCAGAACTCTAAATTGGCACCAAAGAAACTCTGTTTTATTTTTTTAAATTTATGTAATATTACTATTTTGCAGCACCTCAACAACAAATCTTAAATACCACTTGGCTATTCCATCTCCCTATGCCTTTCATCACGTTCTAGAACTCAGTATCTGTCAGAAAGTTGGTGGTATCTTAAGTCAGTTATAAGAAAAGTAAAAAAGTCAGTTATTAGAGAAAAATCTAAGCCTAGAATTCCCCAGGCACTAAATTTTATCCATTGTAAAATCTGTGTGTTTTGAAGAATCTAATCTATCACTGAATAAATTTTCTGTTAGTCTTTCTTGATTGGAAGCTAAAGGGTCAATGAAATTACTAAAAGTATGGCCAGCTGTCAAACAGAAGAAAGTTGGTCATATGCTTTGTTTCATCTGTACTTATTTTTGTCTGAATTTCCTTTACTCAATATGGAGTACATTTCCTAAATGACACACATCGTGATTATACTAAAGAACTACTGTGTATGAAATATCATACAGGTTTCCCCCAGTATCTGAAAGTTCACTTTACACCACTTCACTTTAAATAAAGAAAGACTCTGAAAAACAAACTGAGGGTTTTGGAGGGGAGGGAGTGGGGGTTGAGTGAGGCTGGTGGTGAGTATTATGGAGCGCACGTGTTGCATGGAGTGCTGGGTGGTGCATAAATAATGAATTTTGGAACACTGAAAAGAAATAAAAAATTTTTTTGGAAAACATTATGTAAATACCTGTGTTTGCTAACAGACTCTGAAGACCATTTTTAGCTTTTATGAAATGGTAATTGCTTCTTTGATTTATGTCATTTCAGCTTACAAAATGTTTCATAGGAATGCTCTACACTTTCAGATAGTGGGGGAAACCTATCTCGGAAAAAATCAATATTGACTAACAAAGATAGAGTTATTGAACAGTGGAACATTAGCCAGAGTCTTGTCTGCAATTTAAAATCCCAAAGTGTGAATTTTCTCATTTTATAAACTAGAAAAAATCTTTGCGTGTCCAAAAATGTCATCATACTTCTGAGGCAATCATGACAAGCTCTCAGAATGCCAGCTGTATTGATATATGATGGGAACAATGAATTGAGTACATAGGGAAGCTCTGAAGATAATTCAATGTAGTCCATCTTTGTTCCAAATGAGCAGAAAATTCTAATGTAATGAGTGTTAAACAATTTTAAGTTTAACTAAAACTTTTCTTTATAACTTTTAGTAATTACATCTTAAATTTATCTTGGATTCACACTTCAGACTCTTGTCAAGAAGTTAAATTGAAAACAAATACACTCTTGTAATAACTTAAGTCTCAAGTAAAGTAAAATATCCATATGCCAGTTAGCCAATTTTTTGGTTATAACTGCTTTATTAAAATTGATAGGCCAAAAGATGAGTTTTTAGTTTTTTTCTGTCATTTCCTTTCCTTCCCCCCCCCCCCAAAGCAATAGACTGGATTACTTTTATAGTAAGACAAATATCTAGCAAAAAAAATTATAGAAGGAATAAGGTATTATAAACTTTGGATGTGTGAAGAAGACCAAGAGATTAGACCCATCCTAAAGGCTTTAGTCCTTAACATGTTCCTCTTGCAGTCCTTTCTATCTGCCCCAGTCAAGGGTGTCACTAGCCAGTCTTGGAATCCAGAAACCTGGAAGTCCTGTTTGACATGTCTCTCCTATATAGCTCACTGCTGTCTGGGGCATATCCACAGTCTCACAAAATCCTACCAATCTCAGATCATAATATTTCTTAAATCCAGATGTGTTCAACTCTGCTGCTGTCCCTAGTTCAAACTGCCACTGTTTCTCATCCAATGTGTTTACCAGCATTCCAACTCTGCTCTCCTTGTTCTTCCCGGTCTTCTCCAGGTTCTGCTGCACTTTAGAACTGGAGTGATTTGCATGTTAAAATGCAAACTTAATCATATATCTCATCTTCCTTTGCATTATTCTTAGGATACATACAAAAACCTTCAACATGAGCCTCATGGCTCCATGTGGTCTGGTCCTACCTCATCTCCCACCAAGAACCCCCTCATTCTCTGTGCTCTAGATGCATGATCTTACTTTAGTTTCTGGAACGTGGAATTTGTCTATAGTGAATCTATACCTAGCACAGCACCTGGCATAAGGTAGAAGGCAATAAATATCTTGATGAACGCACAGGATGAATGAATGTATCATGAACGAATGAAGTACAATGTTGCAGGATAATGTCATACTGAGCAGATATGTAGTTCTAGAACTTCTGCTCTGTCTGCATAATACATATTTTAAGTTGTTTCCTTCACAAATAAACCACTGTCAATGCCATTGCATAATATGTAAAGAACAAAGGTTATAACTCAAAGCAATAGTTTTCCCCTTGATTTCCATGGCAAGAGACATTCACGAGCACTATGATTGGGATTACAAAGGCTACTTTATTTATCATATGCATTAATTAAAGTATCATTCGTTCATAGTTTTAACCCACAGAAAATATCTTTTATGAAGATGTTAAATAATAAATTCATACAGAAAAACTCACACTTCGACTGAGAAAGGCACAGATGCTTTTCAGAGTAAAAATAACTTCAACAGCAATTTCTTTGAAAGAATACAATTTTAAAATAAATGTGTGGTTCAGGATGTTTTCTGAATGGGATTGCTGAATTGATTCTGAACTGGGGGTTGTAATCTAATCGGGTCAATCTAGCCTATAACCCAGCAGATAGAAACTCAGTTGTGTGGAAGAGGGAAAATTAGGAGAAGATTAATATTTACTATGAAATACACAATGTAATGAGGATTTAATAGATGCTCTCTCTTAATCCTTACAACCACCTGGAATGTTACCTGCCATTTTCTCCAGTTTACTGCTAGGAAACAGAGCCTAGGAGGTCACACAGATATCAAAGGGCAGATATTGTATTTTCTGACTCCAAAGCCATCTCTTGATTTCTTGTGATTAATTGCAGAGCTCCCTTCTTACTATTCCTCCTCAGTGACCACAGCAGACCCTTCTCAACCTCTGGGATTATTTTTCCTATGTGGATTTCCAAGTGACTGAACTCCTGTTACTCCAACAGTTACTACTGTTACTCCAAGTTACTCCTCACCCTAGTTATGAAATTTACTTTAGTGTTGTCTTGATGGCTTCATTATTTTCATTTCTACCATTCTCTGTATGAGAAGACTCACTAACCATCAGTCAATGGCTTGAAACTCTTTTTTCCTTTTGACAATTTATTGTCATTTATCTGAATAGAGAATGTTGCAGTTTGGGGATCATGGTTTTATTAAATACATTTGTTGCAAAAAATACTCCTGGAAATCTTCAGTGACCTTTTAATTACAGCTTTAATATAACCTCTCTCTAAAGGCTGTATTTTAGAGGCTCATTTCTGCATTACTCACCAAGTTTCCTGTATTCTAATTTGACTGCTCACAGTGTAGTATAAATTCCAAAGGAAATCATTTTAAAACCAAAAGGTTATAATAACAAATATTTGGACAAAGAATAAAATGTTCAGATATCTTCTAAACAGTGTAGATTATCAGACTCACAGATTTTGGTTTAATGTTATAAAATCAAAGTCAATCAGAGGTGATTGGCTGGATTTTTAATTTTCATATGAATTGTCTCTAATTTCTAAGGCAGCCCTGCTTGAATTAACCAATTAAGATGCAGACTCCAGTTTTGTATTGCCAGTAACTTGCTAAGCATTTCCCTGCCAGCTGTCTTTCTTTCTGTCTTTTCTGTAAGGCAGGGGGGAAAAGTACTTGTTTTTTCATGAAGGTTTTCATCCAAAAAATGACTTTTACATTTTGTAAAAATAGTACATGTCATCATTGTAAACACAAAAACTCCATTTGATAAGTTACAGCATCCTGTAGGGAGAGAGGGTATCTATCTCAATATTAGAAAAGCCATCTATGAAAAAAACACAGGGAATATCATTATCAATAGGGAAAAACTAAGAGCTTTTCCCCTAAGGTCCGGAACATGGTAGGGATGGCTTCTATCACGACTGCTGTTCAACATAGTACTAGAAGTCCGAGCCTCAGCAATCAGACAATAAAAATAAATAAAAGGCATCCAAATTGGCAGAGAAATAGTCAAACTCTCACTCTTTGTAGATGACATGATATGTATGTGAAAACCCAAGGACTCCACCCCCTGTATGCTAGAATTCATACAGGAATTCAATACAGTGGCAGGATATAAAATCAATGCATGGAAGTCAGTTGCATTTCTATACACCAACAATGAAACAGAAGAAAAAAAATTAAGGAGTCAATCCCATTTACAATTACACCCAAAACCATAAGATACCTAGGAATAAACCTAACCAAAGAGGCAAAGAATCTGTACTCAGAAAACTATAGAATACTCATGAAAGAAATTGAGGAAGACACAAAGAAATAGAAAAATGTTCCATGCTCATGGATTTGAAGAACAAATATTGTTAAAATGTCTATCCTACCTAGAGCAATCTACACATTCAAAGCAATCCCTATAAAAACACCATCAACTTTTTTCACAGAACTGGGACAAATGATCCTAAAATTTGTATGGAACCGGAAAAGACCCCAAACATCCAAAGAACATTGAAAAAGAAAACCAAAGCTGGTGACATCACAATTCCAGACTTCAAGCTCTATTACAAAGCTGTAATCATCAAGACAGTATGGTACTGGAACAAACACAGTCACATAGATCAATGGAACAGAATAGAGAAGCCAGAAATGGACACTCAACTCTATGGTCAACTAATCTTTGACAAAGCAGGAAAGAACGTCCAATGGAGGGCGCCTGGGTGGCTCAGTGGGTTAAGCCACTGCCTTCAGCTCAGGTCATGATCTCAGGGTCCTGGGATCAAGTCCCGCATCGGGCTCTCTGCTCAGCAGGAGCCTGCTTCCCTCTCTCTCTCTCTCTGCCTGCCTCTCAGTCTACTTGTGATCTCTCTCTGTCAAGTAAATAAATAAAATCTTTAAAAAAAAAAAAAAAAAGAGAATGTCCAGTGGAAAAAAGACAGTCTCTTCAACAAATGGTGTTGGGAAAATTGGACAGCCACATGCAGAAGAATGAAACTGGACCATTTCTTTACACCACACACAAAAATAGACTCAAAATGATGAAAGACCTCAATGTGAGACAGGAATCCATCAAATCCTTGAGGAGAACACAGGCAGCAACCTCTTTGACCTCAGCCACAGCTTCTTTCTACACATGTCACCAAAGGCAAGGGAAGAAAGAACAAAAATGAACTATTGGGATTTCATCAAGATCAAAAGCTTTTGCACAGCAAAGGAAACATTCAATAAAACCAAAAGACAACCAGCAGAATGGGAGGAGATATTTACAAATGACATGTCAGATTAAAGGCTAGTATCCAAAATCTATAAAGAACTTATCAAACTCAGCAGTCAAAGAACAAATAAATAATCCAATCAAGAAACGGGTAGAAGACATGAACAGACATTTCTTCAAAGAAGATATCCTAATGGCCAACAGAGACATAAAAAAGTGTTCAACATCACTTGGAATCAGGGAAATACAAGTCAAAACCACAATGAGATACCACCTCACACCAGTCAGAATGGCAAAATTAACAAGACAGGAAATGACAGCA
Organism: Lontra canadensis; assembly: GCF_010015895.1. NCBI lineage: Eukaryota > Metazoa > Chordata > Mammalia > Carnivora > Mustelidae > Lontra > Lontra canadensis. The sequence goes on from NW_022630995.1 coordinate 3,602,485, forward strand.
GGTAAGGATGCAGAGAAAGGGGAACCCTCCTACACTGTTGGTGGGAATGCAAGCTGGTACAACCACTCTGGAAAACAGTATGAGGTTCCTCAGAAAGTTGAAAATAGAGCTACCCTATGACCCAGCACTTGCACTACTGGGTATTTACCCTAAAGATACAAATGTAGTGATCCAAAGGGACACATGCACCCCAAAGTTTATGGCAGCAATGTCCACAATAGCCAAACTATGGAAAGAGCCTAGATGTCCCTCAACAGATGGATGTATAAAGAAGATACACACACACACACACACACACATACACACACATATATACATACAATGGAATATTATGCAGCCATCAAAAAATGAAATCTTGCTATTTGCAAAGATGTGGGTGAACCTAGAGGGTATTATGCTAAGTGAAATTAGTCAATCAGAGAAAGACAATTTTCATACGATCTCATTGATATGTGGAATTTAAGAAATAAGGCAGAGGATCATGGGGAAAGAGAGGGAAAAAAAGAAATAAGACCAAACCAGAGAGGGAGACAAACCATAAGACAAACCATTCCTCTTAATCATGGGAAACAAACTGAGGGTTGCTGGAGAGGGGGGAGATGGAGGGATGGGGTGACAGGTGAAGGACATTGGGGAGGCTATGTGTTGTAAGGAGTGCTGGGTATTATATAAGACTGATGAATCACAGACCTGTACCCTGGAAACAAATAATATATTATATGTTAAGTAATTGAATTAAAAAAAAAAACCTCTCATATCATCAACTTTTATTGCACATTAATCTTGTGTCAGTTAATAGAAAGGTGACAGAATATATTTTATTTAAACATGGAATCATACTATATCACAATAAAGTAGTGTCAAAAACAATTTCACACTTAGATAAGAAGAGACTTACCAGAAGAAAGACCGTTGCAACTGGGAGAAACTTCCAATTTCAGAAATCTCCAAGCATCTCAGAATCAGACAGAAAAAGTCTTTTTGTGTGCGGGGTAAGGAGTGTTACAGGTTGAATTGTGTCTCCCAGAAGGATATGTTGAAGTCCCAAACCCCAATACCTCAGAATGTGACGGTATTTGGAAATAGTCATTGTGGAGAGTCAAGCTGTGGTCATACGGGAGTAGGATGGGCCCTTCATCCATTATGACTATAAGATCACTTGAAAATGCAAGGGAAGAACACCATGGAGCCAGATACTGGAGTGATGTAGCTGCCAGCCAAGGTGCACCAGTGATTAACAGTCACCATACCTAGGAGGAGGTAAGGAAGGGTTGCACCCAGCAACTTAGAGAATATGGCCCTGCGGATACCTTGAAGACCTTTCAGACTTCTAGCCCTCCACAATGGTAAGAAAAGTTAGTTCTGTTGTTTCAAACAGCTCAGTTTATGGTAATTTGTTATGCAGTCCTAGGGGACCAATACAAGGCGTAAGTAAAGATTAGCAGAAATTTTGCTCTGTTTTTTTTTAAGATCTTATTTATTTATTTCACAGAGGAGAGCACACAAGTAGGGGGAGCAGCCAGCAGAGAGCCTGATGGGGGACTCAACTCAAGGACCCTGGAACCATGACCTGAGCTGAAGGCAGACTCTTGACTGATTGAGACTCCCAGGTGCCCTAGATTAGCAAAATTTTAAAAAGGAAGTTGGGCAAGCAAGGAGAAATGACCAATGAAGTCTAATGACTGCTCAGCAGGTTCTTGGAACAAACTGATACAGGGGCTTGTCCTTTTTAGTGCTTGCTCAGACTGGGAGGTCATCAGAACTCACGGGAAAGAGAAGCTTGACTGGAGCTTAGTCAAGACAAAGCAGATGCAGGAAATGGGCAGTTGTGAACACGCGGCCAGTCAGTATGGAATTCATCTGTTATTTGAATTTCAATGGAAAAATGATTAAGAGAAACTGAAGAAATTGAGATATTTCTGCACAAGAAAACATTTCAATTTCCAAAAAAATTTTTTAACGTAAAGACTACTATGTAAGAGGTCAGAGTTCATGGGTTGGTTTGTTTGTTTGTTTGTTTAGTTGTGAACAGTAACTTTCTGTCTTGATGCTAGGAGAGATGGAGCTTGGCACGGCTGTGAGCGATTTTCACCCCCTGGGGCTATCTTGTTGCTAGGTGTGTTATTAGTCATGCAAGGCCAAATTTCATGACTTGTACGTAATTCCTACAATTTTTCATCTGTCCATTGATCACGGGCTCTCCATTCCTGAAATACTTATTTTCATCTATCTTCTGGCTGGCTGAACTCTGTCATAGAAGGTTTTATTTTATTTATTTTTTTTTTCTCAATTTATTTATTTATTTATTTATTTATTTATTTATTTATTTTTGTCAGAGAGAGTGAGCACAGGCAGAGAGGCAGGCAGAGGCAGAGGGAGAAGCAGGCTTCCTGCTGAGCAAGGAGCCCGATGCGGGACTCAATCTCAGGACACTGGGATCATGACCTGAGCCACTTAACCAACTGAGCCACTCAGGCGTCCCTTTTTTCTCAATTTTAATAACAGACTCCTTGGTCTAAGTTTTTGCAATCTGGATAATATCTCTGTCTTCATTTAAACTTCAAAGGTAATTTGGCTAGGTATAAAGTTCCTGAGGCATACCTTCTTTTCCTCAAAACTTTCTAGATATTGTTACTTTGTCTTGTGACATCGAATGGGGGCATTGAATGACGTCTTCCAGACCGATTGCATTTATTCTCTTTGTCCAGGACTTGCTTCTGTAACATCCCATCCATCAGGTGGCCCTCACAATTTTTTTCTTTATTCTCTTAGGTTACTAAATTCACCAAAAAATAATTTGGTATTAAACGTTAGATAGGGGCGCCTGGGTGGCTCAGATGGTTAAGCATCTGCGTTTGGCCCAGGTCATGATCCTGGTGTCTTGGGATCCAGCCCTGCATCAGGCTCCCTGCTCAGTGGGTAGTCTGCTCCTACCTGTCTCTCTGCCTGCCTGACACTCCTCCTGCTTGTGCTCTCTCTCTCTCTCTCTATCAAATAAATAAATAAATAAATACAATCTTTAGAAAATTAGATAATAGACGTATGAATGCAAAACGGCATTGAAAAAAATTGAAATTTTTTAAAGAAATTTGTTTGTTTTTATTCTCTTCTTTTTTTTATTTGGCATTTTATTTTATTTCTTTTTAGTGTTCCAAAATTCATTGTTTATGCACCACCCCTGGTGCTCCATGCAATCCGTGCCCTCCTTAATACCCACCACCAGGTTCACCCGTCCCCCCACCCTCCTCCCCTCCATAACCCTCAGTTTGTTTCTCAGAGTCCACAGTCTCTCATGGCTCATCTCCCCCTCCGATTTCCCCCAACTGCCTTCTCCTCTCCATTTCCCCACGTCCTCTGTGTTATTCCTTATGCTCCACACTTACATTCCCTTCTTTTAGAGCTATACCTTTGTCGGATCCCTATTGATGAATTTTTATTCCTATTATCAACTCTAAGGTCATATTCATATTCTTGTTCTTTCCTATCTTCTTTGGAGTGATTTCTTCAAGCTTGTTCATACTGTATGTCCCTGACATAATTTTATTTGTGTTTATTCTCATTTTGGTGGGGAGAGGGAATCTAATATAGCTTATGTGCAATTCAATTTTCTTCTCTCAATTTTGTTTCGGATGATTTCTTCAAGCCTATCCATGCGTTGTCCTTAACTTTCTTTAATTCACATTTATTTTAATTTTGGGTTTTTCCAATGTTGTTTCATGTCTATTCATGTGTATTTTTGCCTTCCATTTCTATTTTAAGCTCTAGCTCATAACTTTTCATCTCTTTTTGTTGCTTTATAATCTATATATCCTGTGTTTCCTTTTTCTGTTCTCTCTCTGCGTGGGTATGTGTGTATGTGTGTATATGTGTGTGTGTGTATAGATATATGTATGTATCTCTATATATCTGTTATATATTATCTGTTAGGGCTGCTATAAAAAAATGTCACAAACTGAGTAGCTTATAAATAACAGAAATTTATTTCTTATAGCTCTGAAGACTGGAAGTCCCAAATCAGGGTGCCAGCATGGTCAGTCCTCTTCTGGGCTGCAGACTGCCAACTTCTCTCTGTATCCTCACATGGCAGAAGGAGAAGGAGCAAGAGAGCTCCCTGGTGCTCCTTTTATAAGGCATTAATCTCATTCAGGAGAGCTCAGCCCTATGACCTAAGCGTTTCCCAAAGACTCTGCCTCCTAATACTATCACATCACACTAGGTACTAAAATTTCAATATATGAATATATGAATTTTGGGGGGACACAAACATTCAGACCACAGCAATATATATACATATATATATAGAGAGAGAGAGAGAGAGAGAGAGAGAGAGAGAATTTTAATTTCTTTGAGAGAATATGGATAATTATTTGACATGCAGTTGTCTATGTCTCTTTGGATGATTGCTTTGATGATGTATGTCTAACATGTACTGAGCATTTGCTATTTGCAGGCACACTTCTAAGTCCTTTATGCTCATTATCTCACTAGAAAGAAGTGTTTCATTTGTTTGCATATGCTATTCTACTTCTTTTGAACATTTCTTTTTGGTTCTTAGTCTAGTTTGAAGGAATGGGACAAGTTATTTATTGGAGATTATAAAGCAGTGTGGCCATGACAGAATTGTGGAATAAGCTAAAGTTTTGTCAAAAGAGTCTACTAGGCTTATGCCTCCAATACCTCCTCTTAAAATATACTATATTTTTAGACTCTTGTGACACTTTCCTTCTGTGTTCTTACAGCTGGTGTTGCATATAGAGAAGCACTTGATATCCATTACAACCTGGCCCTTACTATTTCTTCTTCCTCCTTCACTTTATTCTACTTTCAGCAGTGAAGTCATGACTCACCTTTCTTTGCTCAAACAAGCTTAATTCTAGACCAGGAATTGCAAACTTGAGTGCCTACAAAGACCCAATATGCAGACATTACAAGTACACCAGCTTTGATAAGTCAGTCTATATTTTCCATTATAAAGAAAATGACCTTTTGAGGACTAAACACTGACATTTTTCTCAATTTCCTTAGTCAAACTCCACTAAAAAGAGAAGAGTTAGGAGGGCATGTGTTGTGATGAGCACTGGGTGTTAGATGCAACTAATGAATTGTTGAACACATCAAAAGTTAATGATGTACTGTATATTGGCTAACTGAACATAATAAAAATAGTTATAAACAAAAAGATAAAATACACACACACACACACACAAAATGAAAGTATGAGAAGTAGACACAATGTGCCTATCTCAATGAAATAAGGAAGCTACCACAGTGCCAAGGCACAGACCATTCAGTGTGCCAAGCAAACACAGAGAAGGCTTCAGGAAGCAGAGACGGCATGCCAAGAAGCAACACCTCACACTTCTGAACTTGAGGACACAATTCTTCCCACAAATTAAATGTCCCCACCCTGAAAGCCATAACCAATAATTCTACCTATCATCTATTTATCTATCTATCTTTTAAAAAATTCTTCATTGTTTACTCTTCCTTTGCTGTGGTTTACATCGTCACACTCATCTCTTTGGAGACACGTATTTCCCTTCTGAGGGTAGGGAGAATGAGGCTACCGCACATTAATCCTACTTATCCTCGTAAAGTGCGACTAAGTGTTATCTGCTAATGTAGCAGCTGTCAGTTTGAGGCTCTTAAAGCTGTTTCTCATATGTCAACACATCAAAGGTAGATCATGAGTTTTCCTGAAAAATCACATAGAAACAAATAAACGTAACTTTTTCTTTCCACTTAGATGAAATGTTACTAATCAGAGAAACAAAACTAATTTCTAATGTTGATCTGAAAATCTGGATGACAGTTAATGAGATTTTAACTCTTAACTCTTAAACGTGGCATCTGAATTATTTGTTGACAAATTTAATCTATTTTATAGGCTGAACTTTTCAAAATATGGGACTCATTTTCATGATACTATATCTTATAATAAATGAAAGTTTAAAACCAATATATATGTCCATGAATTTTGAGGTATTGAAGTAAATGTTAAATAACCATTAAAAATGTTTTTGAAACACTTAATAAAATATAAAATGCTCAAGATATAATCACAAGAAGAAAGAAAAATGGATACAAAACCATATTTACGTTGTCTCAGTTTTAGAAAAAAAATATTCTCTATATAAAATAATATGACAGAGAATAGACTATTAATTGGGATTATCTTTGGGTCATGAAATTATGGAGGATTCTTAATTCTTTTCCTTCATATTTTCATTGAATTTTCTAAATTGTCTCCATTAAACATGAGTTTTATGATAAGGACAAATAAAGTTTTAAAAGTGATCTATAGAAGAAAAAATGGAAGACTGGCCCTTAGTAATGAAAAAGTTTGGAATTCCTACCTTATGCTGTAGTGGAAATTAGCAAGATAAAAAGAGAGGTAAGTTAATTATTTCATTTCTTTCTTCCAAGAGGACTTCAAGCTTTAACTCTCATTAACCTAAAATGATCATTTGGTTCCTTGACCAGCCTAGAACAATGTTCAGTCTCAATGTAAAGAAGAGAGGTGAGGGGAGCCTAGGTGGCTCAGTCTGTTAAGCATCACCTTATGATTTCAGCTCAGGTCACGGTCAAGGTTGAGCGATTTAGCCCCGTGGTGTCTCTGTGCTCAGTGGGGCGTCTGCTTAAGATTCTCTCTCTCTCTCTGTCCCTCCCCTGCCCCCCAAAAAGAATAGATGTGACATGCATCCTTAAATTCTGAAAACAAAAATGGCAAAAAATGAATAAAATTAATGAAAATAACCAAAGGAAGTCTAATTTTTTAAAATTATATTAAGGAGGGCACGTATTGCATGGAGCACTGGGTGTAGTGCATAAACAATGAATCTTGGAGCACTGAAAAAATAAAACTAAATTTTAAAAAAGGAATTCAATTTAAAAAAAAAATTAGCACTTCATTTCCTTCAGTATGTTGAAAAAAATACACTCTGGAAAACTCTCAGGTTTTCCACATCCTCTAACATTTATGCCATAATTGCTAGTAATAATAATAATATGAAAAAACAGCATGTGTAAAGCACTTTTGAAATGATAATCATATTATACGATTCAGTTTTTATTTAACAAAAGAACTAGAAATTGTTAAATACAATATATATGGTCTCAATTGAAACAAAGGATATTCAGTAAAGAAATAATTTAGTTCTTAGTTGAAAGGGCCCTAGAATAACAATAAATAAGGATTTTATATTAAAATGAGTGCACCTTCTAATTTAATGAAACTGTTATTACAACTACAGGCTTTAGGTGAAGAAAAGTTGCCCAGGTTCAAATATTAAGCATTACCAATCCACATAATTCAATGAAGAGACAAAATTGCAACTGAGGTAAAGGAGGAAAAACGTAGCATTATGCTGAGTCTGCCACTTAATACTATGCTTGATGTAAGTCAGGATTCACTCTAATTCCGAAAAGTGCTCTCAGAAGTATTTGATTGGTTATCTGAAAGAAATTCTTTAAATATCTAGTTATTTGGGGAAAGCTATATTTCTAGTAGACACTCTATAATGGTGGTTTTGTTCCTGGACTTGCTTTTGGAAAGTATATTGAGTCGTTTCACTGTTCGACTCTGTATGTGTATACATTTGTTCCTCTGTGAATGCTACTCTGGGAAAGCCTTTACCTTCAAGCATTCCAGTATGTTCTTAGTCAGAAACAAAGATGAGGTCAGTAAGGGAACCTCTACCCATCCAGCATCAGGGTCTTTGTCAGCTATCACCAACAGCAGGGTTTATGACAAATGAGGAGCCAGGCTTCCAGCTGAATTTCAGTGTAGTTATTTTTGTTTTAATGTATGTGTGAATCAATTAATCCTGTCATAGGAGGGCATCGTAAACTGTGTGCCAGAGTTAATGAGTCAGCCATTATCACATCATTACACCAGCTGGCATAATGTAGCATGTGTTGTTTGTCATAATATACACTGCCATGCTTAACAACCATTAATTGTTTACACGAGCAGTCATATTTTTCTTCAAAGAACCTTCAGCGACTGGTTAATATTTTGAAGGCTTTTTAAGTGAATAACTATTACAAGGAAAGGATATTCTCACTAAGATAGCCCACAGTGTAAGCAACTAAAAGCAAGGCAAGGCATTTGGAAGACAATGAAAGTCTTGAGGACCTTTCAAATAAAATCTCGATGTTGCAGAATCAAGTAAATCATAAGCCTGACCTGCATGACTGATCCAGCTACCACTAGACATGACCACCTAAATGAAAGGGAAGACACTGTCCTGAGAAAAAGCTGGTGACGTGGAATTGCTTATTGTGTGTTTTGGGAGCATCGATGAGGCCTGTCCCCAAGATTTATGTAGCACCACACAGTCCAAAGTCATAGCCTACCAGCTTTCTGCGGATTCGTCTCTCGTGACCTCTGCACATTTTCATTGGCCATATGGCTTTGTCTAGCCAGATACAGATCCCACAAACAAAGCTAAAGTTTCCAAGAGTCAGAAAGAGAAATCACAGAAACCCTTATCCACTTTAACTGAAAGCTTATTCTCTCAGTGGAGACTTGGCCGCAGGTTAACAATGTCTAAGTTAGCCAAGGAGATTTAAAAGAAACACAGATTTAATAAAACCATGAATGATTTTACAAGCAAGTAAGAAAGTAAACTGAATATCAGGGATTGGATTGGACACAATAATGGGGAAAAAAATCCAATAATGTAATTGAAAGCACTCTGCAAAGAGTATACACTACAAGCTACTATAATAATTATTAGAATTGTATTCCTGTTTGTTTTTTATTGTCTGTTTTTTATTGTTGGTTTATAACAGTAAAATTAACCACAGAGATTTTCTCTATGTTTAGAAAGACTTATTCCTTTCTTTTAAGAATTTCACTTTTCATACACTTAGCTTTAGAAATATACGTACTACAACATATTTTTATTTTCTACATACAAACATATACACATTTGCATTTTGAAGCTTTCTTGCTGTCCTCATAACTGACCTTGTATCTAATTTTCACCTACATATATTCTTCAGTGACACAACAGAAGTACTTAGGACAAAGAAAAGCCAAAATACAGTTATCTCTGATTTTATTTGGCTGGAGAAGTTTTTCTCAAACTTTAAGGCACATAAGAATTACCTTTGATGTTTATGAAAAATGTAGCTTCCCAAAGATTCTGATTCAGTGGATATAAGTTGTGCATAAACTGGAACCAATAATCTACATTTTAATAGTTCTCTACATGATTATGATAGAACCATAGATACATGATTTTTAGGGTATAAATAAAGGAGTTATAATAACAATGACAATAAATTTATAAATATGGTAAAATAAAGGAGAAATAATAACTTGGAGCCAGTTGATAAAATAAAACTTCCAAAACATTTTACATCACATAAAAAAGAAAACATAATATCTTAAGGTATTAAAAATATTTCAAAATGTTCTTTGTGTTTTTAAAAACTGCCTTGACAGAATTCTCGTGCACTCTCGTGTACTCTCGTGTATCAGAAACTAAAAAGGTAAAAAGTGCGCCTAAGTCCCCTCCATGATTGGATGATCTGTAATTTGGTAGAAGTGTCTTCACAGAGCTATGTTCTCTCTGCACCAACACCTTCAGAAAGTGAGGTGGGGAGTAACATTCAAAATAGGTCTATGTTCTCTAATTCATTCTCCGAAAACGTCCCAGGAATCTCGTTGGTCCTGGAGGATCTTTCAGGATCCACAGAAGCTATTGGCAGTATGTAGCTTAACCACGTGAAATTGCCAGCGGTCGTCTGTTTCTGACCAACTAAACAAAACTGGTGATTTCATTACTTTCAACCTAGTATCAGTAGTGGAAAATACCTAAACCTACATATTGAGTCTTGAACTAGAACTGCTGACATTGGAGGCCACACTGATATTTTATAATTTTTTTTAAGATTTTAATTTATTTATTGGGGAAGAGAGAGAGTGTGCACACACACAAGGGAGCACAAGGAGGGGGAGAGGCAGAGGGAGGGAAGAAGCAGACTCTCCACTGAGCAGGGAGCCTGCCGTGGGGCTCAGTCCCAGGACCCTGGGATCATGACTGAGCCGAAGGCAGACACTTAACCAACTGAGCCACCCAAGCCTTCCCCATGCTGACATTTTATACAGGATAGTCTATGAAAAAGGATTAATGAAGGCAAATTATTCTGTCAGCTACTCAAGATAAGTCTCACATCATGGGTGAAATAGAAATGGAAATGCGAGTCTTCTTTGGAAATGAAGCAAAAAAGCTGTAAGATTCTCTCGTCTTGGGGACTTTCCATATCCTGGTCCTACCCCTGGGTTATTCTCCCGAGTGACTTGTTTCAGATCTCAGATTAAATGTCAGATCTTCCGACCTGTCTTCGCCACCCAATTTAAAATAAATCGTCCCCCACCCATTCTCTTCAGAGTACCTCTTTCTTTTCTGTCACACCAAACATCACGGTTGGTGATTACATATCTGTGTCTTTGCTCAGATCCCAGTCTGTCTGTTCACATGCTATTCTAAGTTCAAGGAGGACAAGAACCATGCCTGTAGGGGCACAATAAAAAAATTGTTGCATGAATTAGCCAGCCAAATCTATGTATCTTCCATTAATATACAAGCATCCAGATCCCTGTTTTCCTTTCCATTTAAAGTGTTAGGGGTGTCCCAACAAATCTACTTTTACCAAATAAACTTAATGGGAAGGTAATATCACTTTCAAAAGTAACCTCATATAATTAAATTGCACGTAAATAATGAAGAACATGAAAATGGAAATCACTTTTAAACCTGTTAACATCATACACTGTATTGTATTATTCTGGTTGGCAAGGTATTTTGTCATGTTCCACAAATTAAGTACCATCAAAACTCAGAGACCTATTTTAGCTTTGAGGAGGTTTATAGCAGCTTATAGAGAAAAGAAGCTATCATATTTAACCAAATAAAAAGGTAAACTTATTGCTTAGGATGGGGAAAAAAGTAAAATTTATTGCTTATATAATTATCAGTTGGCTAATGGGTACTGACTGCTTACTGCTTCCTGTGGGATACTGCTCTAGGAACATCATATAATATGGCTACATAAGCAATGTTGGAGTATATGTCAGTCGTAAGATTGCCTTTTGCCTAAAAGACAAATCAGTATGATGCACAGATAAAAATAAAACCACATAAAAGAAAGAGAAAAGGCAGGATATAGGGAGGGAAGGAAGGGAGAGAGGGAGGGAGGGAAGGAGGGAGTGATGGAGAAAGGCAGGCTCTAGAATCACACTAAGGCAGTTAGAAAAATATATTTGCAAGTAAATTATGTCATTTACAATTTGTTGAGAATTCTTGAACTAAGAATTCAATATTCAATAAATTCAACGAAAAAGAATAATGATTTCAATGAACCTACCTTGTCTTTCTGTTTAGGCACATGGATATTTTAGAAACCGTTCTAGTAATTCTCGCTGACCAATTTCAGTCATGGTATATTTAAGTAACCACTGCAGTCCTTCTAACATTTTTCATAATCACTCTTGCAGAAGTTTATGAAAATATTTTATTAGAATTGTCAAAAAAATGTTACTCTTTTAGAGGCATAGTGAACAGCTGACCTCAGTCAGATTAAAATCAATCTCGTGGGCAGGATAATTTTCAAAAATCTCAACTTCAAAGTGATGAAAGTGGCTTATAGAGTCCTGACCAATGGTCTTACTGCTACTTTCTTTATGAATATCATAAGTATTAACATACTCAGTTATTATAATTGAATAAATACCTAATTTTGCTAACAGTTTATCCATTGGCCCCAATAATAAAGATGTGGAAAATAACACAAGAGAAGAACATTGGATTTTGATATATCTGATAATTGTCCTTCTGACTGCGGAGAGGTCACCATTACCAGGAACATGACTTTTCTTCATTTTTTGTGAACTTTAGAATACTAAGACACTGAATTCCTATCCGACTCAAATAAAAGTGCTGTTTTTCTAAATTTTAAACTATGAATAAGTCAATGCCTAGGAAATGAAGTAAACCCCCTTTTTTGGGTAAAAATGTGGAAACACTTTATTGCTCATTCTGGATCAAAAAATCACAGATCACAACTTTTCCTGTGATTTCGAATCGCCTCAAAATTGCCCTAGAACTCTTTCAATGTCTGATGAGTGTAATGTTTCTAATTTCTAATTATCAGAGCTACACAATGTATCTTTCCGATAAACAATGTTGTTTTCAGACCTATTTCCAGTTAAAGTTCCTGGGTCAAGCCTGCTAATTACCAAGTTGTGATTTGCATAAAGGATACTCTATCTCAGCAAGTGTCAGATGGAGGTCATCGTCCCTAGCAGGAACACCGACGCCCACTCCCTCTAAGCACTCTGTTGCTCCCCATCTGCGTGTGCACTGTCGGTTCCCCCTGTGGCTGCTCTTCTGTAGATGGCCAGGGCCCCTTCCTCAACTCTCAGGTCTCTGCTCGATTTCCCTCTCAGTGAGGCCTTTCCTGACCACAGTAATGAATATTGCAACTGACCCCCACCCCTATTCCCTGCATCATCGTCCCCCATGGCAATCCCCGTCAGGGACGCAGCTGTCACAGCTGACACCCGCTATACCGCTATAGCTAGATACATAGTTACATCTTGTTTATTGTCTGTCTCCTTCGCTGACATGCTAGTTTCATGGCAGCGGGGATTTTGGTCTGTTTGGCTCACTGCTGTTTTCCTACGTGTCCAGCAGGTGTACGACTGATCTCTGTTAAGTGTACAAATGAACGGACGCATAAAGAGTGAACGAATGAATGTGAACAGCCAGCAAACAAAATTATACCCTTTGATGACAAAATATAATTGTCTATGAAACATGTATATCGTAAGTGATTTTATGTTCGTTTAGGGGGCAAAAAGCAAAAATACAAATATATTTGGGGACGACTGATTAACGTTCGTTTTTACAGAAGGGAAAAGTCTGAAAGTTATAGATGACTGCAGGGAAATCGAAATACAAATAAAAACCAGAAAGTTATTTACCTTTGTTAATTCATTATTTTTTTTTAAATATTTTATTTATTTATTTGACAGACAGAGATCACAAGTAGGCAGAGAGGCAGGCAGAGAGAGAGGAGGAAGCAGGCTCCCCACTGAGCAGAGAGTCCGATGTGGGGCTCGATCCCAGGACCCTGGGATCATGACCTGAGCTGAAGGCAGAGGCTTTAACCCACTGAGCCACCCAGGCGCCCCGTTAATTCATTATTTGAATTTAGTCAGACCTGTGTTAGAGGCTTTTAAGTGTGAAAAGGCCTAAATACTAAACACCAATAACCCACTTAATTAAGAAGTGTTATTAAACTTTAGTATTCATGAATTAAAAATAGAGTTATTAGAATTTACTAAACTTTTGGTGTTCTGCTAAAAAAGTCTGGCTGCCACCCAACGTTTGGCAGTATCACCAAGTCCCTACGGAGCACACACACACACACAGAGCTGGGGTCCTCACAATTTCCATGGAGAATACTCTGATTTTGCTTTTAATGCATGGTAGTGTTAATCTTGCAGTTTAACTATTAATTTCTATTATTTAAGCTTTATCATTATCAATTTACTATACTTTGCATAAATTCTAGTGCATATTTTTCATAGTCCTTTTTGTCCTTTTAGGTTCCTTTTTTCTATAATGTTCATTAGAAGATGTGTTTTAAAAATATGCACCCAGTACTCATCAAAAAACACTATTAAAAAAAATGAAAGGCAAGCCAGAGAGAGAGAAGATATTCTTAACATATATATCCAACAAAGAACCCATATCTAGAATATATTAAAAATTCCTATAAATAAGAAAAAATAGGCAACCCAATAGAAAAATGGTCAAAACCCTTATACAGATACCATAAAAGGGATACCCCCAAACCCAATAAACCTGTGGAAAAGTGTTCAATTCTATTGGTCACCAGTGTTGGCAAGGATGTGGAGAAACTCATGCACTGCTGATGAGTATAGATTTGTATAACAGCTTTGAAAATCTGTTTGACAGTATCCATTAAAACTGAACCTATGCATACCTATGATTTAGCATTCCAATTTAGGTACATACTCAGTAGTAATAAGATTCATACATATATACACAATGGTATACTATGCAGCCATCCAAAGAAATGAAATCTTGCCATTTGTGACGACGTGGATGGAACTAGAGGGTATCATGCTTAGCGAAATAAGTCAATTGGAGAAAGACAACTATCATATGATCTCCCTGATATGAGGGAGAGGAGATGCAACATGGGGGGCTAAGGGAGTAGGAGAAGAGTAAATGAAACAAGATGGGATTGGGAGGGAGATAAACCATAAGTGACTCTTAATCTCACAAAACAAACTGAGGGTTGCTGGGGGGAGGGAGGTTGGGAGAGGGAGTGGGGTTATGGACACTGGGGAGGGTATGTGCTATGGTGAGTGCTGTGAAGTGTGTAAACCTGGCGATTCACAGACCTGTACCCCTGGGGATAAAAATATATTATATGTTTATAAAAAATAAAAAATTTTTTAAAGATTCATACATATATTCACAGGAATACATTACTAGAATGTTCATGGCCACATGATTTCACAGCAGCATTATCTGCAATATCCAAAACACTGGAGATGGTCCACATACCCGCCCACACTGGACAATTTGAAACTACAGTACACTCATGCAGTGCGGTCTTACATCGCAACAGGATGGAGTGAAGGGAAACTGAATGCCGTGACAGAGGTGATTCTCACAAACATTGCTTTGAGGAAAAAAAAGCTGGAAATAAAAGAGTACATACCACATTGTTGCATTCACAGAAAAGCATACAAGATGAATCTATACGGTCAAAAGTCAGGATAATCCTGAACTTGGGGTGGCAGAACATAAGAAATCAAAGAGGACACAAGAGGAAGACTCTGGATGTGTTTGGGTTTCTGTTTGTTTGTTTCTGGTTACGTGTGAGTATTTAATTTGTGAAAATTCATCAGGCTCTATACTCATCCTATGTGCACTTACCTGTATGAAACTGTAATGCAGTGCGGTCCTGATAACTCAACAAGCAGAGCAGATGCACCCACCATCCCCCAGTACGTATGTTCAGTGACAACTCCATGTTTATTAGTGAAGGTCTTTCACTCTGCCTACATGGTACAAGAGCTCCTTGTCCAGGCTACAAATAAAAAAGGCTGAGGGAACTCTAGGGCCCACTTCATGGGTGAGTAGCTAGTGCATCCACACAGGGTTCTGCACTTAGAAGGGTCCTGTGCTTGATTTAGTGCTCCGCTCTCACCATCATGAAATCCTTGATAATTTTTGTACAAGGGGCCTGCAATTCCATTCTGTACTGGGTCTTGTAAATTATCCCCCATGCTTGGTAAATCACCTCTTTTAAGTATCTGAAGTCGTCTCCACATTCAGCAAGTGAGAGGCCATAAGCTTCTATTTTTATAGGAGAGATTTTGTTGAGAAATAAGAAAGACCTAGCAGTTCAGTAAAACGGTGCCTTCCGTATGGAAATTCAAACAGATGAACACAAAAAGAATTAATAAAAGATATTTAAAACATATTACTGGGATAAGTAGTGCCAATTTTGAGATGGAAGACAATAATTATTAGGTAGTTAATGTGGAAAGATAGGCAATCAGGCCCAACAGAATGGCATATCCATCCTACCTAACTCTATGATAATACAATTCTATAATATGTTTCAGTAACTTCCCATTAATTTATCTTAACACATCGGAAAAACCTTTTTACAGAAAATGTTCACTTAGGAATGTTGAAAACATGAGTTAGGGGTTTGAATTAATTCAAAGGTAAGAGATTCATTCTTTCATCCATCCATCCATCCATCCATCCATCCATCCATCCTTCTAATCATTCATTCATTCTTCCACCCATCTTATCCCTCTGGCAACAAAAACAGTACAAACATAAATCAGACCTGGATTCCAGCTGAAAGGACATAACAACAAATGTTAGACATGACAGAAAATACTTTCTTCGAGATATATTTGTTGTTCAGGAAAGCTGGAGAAAAAAAAAAACCATTTCAGGCCGGTAAAAATCAGACATGCTTTTACAGAAAACAGTCCCTATATTGGGATTTGAAAGCTAGATAGGATCTGAATGTGCAGCAAGGTTTGGAAAATATTTTTTTCTTGTTTTTCTTTTGTTCTTTCTATAATACGTAACTCAAGTATCATCTGTTCTAGAAAATATGGCCTCATTCTTTTCTATCCACTCTCATAGACAGACTGAGTCTCAAGTTCAAGTATGAAATGTGGTGATTTTAAGGACAAAAACGTGAAGAACCTATAATTACACATTTGGGATCCAATAATATAATGTGCACAATAGGAATCCAGTAAAAGAAAAAAGTCAGTAAAAGTCAGTTCTTTAACCAAGACCTTCCTCCACATTCTTTGGCTTTGATTTGCAGTGTAGTGTGTAGTTGAGAGCACAGACTAGAATTTCAGGTCTGCCTGGGTTTGAATTTCAATTCCAGTTCTTACAGCTATGCAACCTGGGTATGTTACTTAACTTTCGATTTCTTAATTTCTTATTTCTCTTAAGCTTGAGGGAAGGTATTATATTTGCCTTGTCATTATGCTTCCCTACTTCTCCCGTCCCACCAGTCCTACTCATTATAGACTACCTGGAACGAAATAGCTCGAGTGTTCCTACCAATACGGTGTTTACTAGTTGCCATTGTGAGTCAAACCATCCCCAAATTTAATGACTTAAAACAACAATGATTTATTATTTCTCATGATTATGTGGGTTGGCTGGGCGGTTCCTCTGATGGTCTGAGGCTGACTCATGCAGCTGCATTCCACTGGAGGCTATATTGGGCTGGAAGATCCAAGGGAGCCTCCCTCACTGGTTTGGCAGTTGGTGTGTCTGTTGGCTGGAGAAACCCAGCCCTCTATATAGCCTTCACCCTCCAGTAGCCTGAACCAGCTAAACCACACTTTTTGATAAAAGGAGAGGCAAAATAATGGAGCTATGCTTCTTAGCCTACCACAGTCCACACTCCAATTTCAAATATCTCCATTCCTAACACATGCAAAGTATTGCTGACCCCTCTCTTCCAACTCATCCCAGTACAGCATGGGGCTCAAACCTCTCTATCTTCCAGTCTGCATCTGGTCCAGATAGAGACCTAAGTGCTTAGCTGCATTCCTTTGCACCCAGAGAGCTGTTTACTGAAAAGACATTATTCAAACAACTAAGATCCCCGCCCCTCCCACACCCAGCGTATGATGGATGATAAGCCGAAGACAAAAGAATGGCATTAGCTGCTCCTCCTCACTGACGCGCTTAACAGGAAGTACACAACCGTCCTCGTTTGCAGCCATCTTGAAATACGGCTGAGCACCTCCTTTGGTTCCCAGTAAGAACTGATGTGTCCAAGATGGCCTTTGAGATGTCTTGATTCCTACCTTCTCACATCTTTGTTCAAATGTTACTGCCTCATTATGGCCTCCCTTGAAAGCCTTATTTAAAATTGAGCCAATCTCTCCCAGCCAAAATCTGGTGCCCCTTATCCTCTTCTTTTCTTTTTCCCTTATCATCTATAATCATTTAGTGTCCTTTACAATTTATTGCCTATCTCTACTTCTACCAACCCTAAAATTTAAGTTCCATGAGGACAATATTTTTAACTATTATGTTCTGTGTTATTGTATCCATAACCTAGAGAAGTGCTTGGCATATAATAGGTTCTCAATAAATTCATAAACAGGTGTTCATTAGGTTTGCCAAAGCAAGATTATTTTGTAATACATCAAGTCATAAACATTGGCACACAGATGAGTTTATAAGATCTTTTTTCTTAAAACAACTCAAAGAAGCTAAATGGAGAAAAAATTAAAACATGAAGAATCTGAAGTGATAGAGAACAGAGGTACATACGGGAGCCCCCGGAGAGCTTGGGAATTGGGGGAATAAATATATAAAACTGACTGGCGATTATCTTATTTACAAAGCTAGAATGGAGAGGAGATGGGAAAAATAGTGGAGTAGATTAAATTAAATGTGGAGTAAATGATCGCAGCTTTTCAGCTTTTTTTTTTTTTTCCAACTCTGCTGCTTGCTATAAATATAATTCTGGGGCAATCATTTAACCTCTCTTGCCCTCAGGTTCTGCATTTCTGAATTATGGAAAATAATTTCCTCTTGCTTCCCTCAGAGGGTTGATGTGAAAATCAAATGAGATCATGTATGTAAATGCGCAAGTGTAAAAATGTAGACTGAGGATAATGATGATGATGATGGTGTGACCTCTAATAGATGGGAGTAGGAGAGCCAGAAACACAGGATATGCCAAAGGACTCCCTAGCAAGGCCTCTGCCAAGAAAAGTTGAGGCACAGCCATCGTCAGCTTCAGAGTTACTGGCGGCTCCTCTAGGACGCAATTAGAATGATTGGTTTTTAAATCTGTTAGGTATTTTGTGTGTGCCATGCCCTTCCCATTGAGTTGGAATTCAACTGTAGTCATCTTCCCTATTTAATTAATTTTATTTTATTTTGCATATTTGGAATTAGGGGCTCAGGAATGTCATATGCAAATGTATGCAAAATAGGATGCAAATTGGTACGGAGAGCCAAAAACCCCGGCTTTTTTTTTTTTTTTCCAACGGGAGTATATCATTAGAAAGGAAAGGTTCTTCTCACAGGCCAGCAGTGCTTCAGATGTTTAGAAGAGTCTTCATTGTTTAATCAGAGTTTATGACTATAAATAAAGTGAATACAACTCAGTGTAATAGTTAATACTGAAGAAGCTTAAAGAGGTAGCAACTTTGATATTGGATCTAATTCTTATTGAACAAACATGTTTCTATAGCTTTAAGAAGTGCTCTCTCCTGTCCCTGACATGGCATGTGTCAAGCCCCGATTCACAAATTCCTGCGAGATGAAAAAAAGTGAGCTTTTGTTTATTTTCATTATTAAATGAGGTCTAGAGGAAGAGATAACAGATCAGTGGGCTTTTCTGTTCCATTTTGAAGAAATAATTTTATTCCATAAATTTACAGTAATTGTATAAAGCCTCTCAATGTCTGAAAATCGTGAAGAATCTGTAATCATAATCTTTCTTATAGAAGCTATATGATTATTTGGAATATGTTTTAATAAATAACTCATTTTTACAAAGCACAAAATAGTGCAGGCTTTTGATACAGAACACCCAAAAGACCAGATTACAATCACGATTGTAAAAGGAAATAAATGCCTGAATTCTGAAAAGTCCTTTAAGGTGGCACATTCTTCTTATTATTTTTTACCATACTAAATCTTTTTGTATTCTGACTTCTGGTAAAAGAGGGTTTGTATATGTATTCTAAGGAAGAGTGCATCAATATACTTTTGAAATCTTTTCAAATTAAAAAAAAACTGACTTCATGTAGCACTCCATAATTTCCTTCATCAAATCCTAAAGACTATATTAAAACATCTGTTTTTGGAATATCTTGCTGACAGTAGAATGCTATACCCCCAGGGAGTCTCCTACTTTTGCATAAAATTTGCATACTCATAAATAAGTTAACATGGGGGGGCAGTATATCAACTGCAAACAATGCTAGTATTTTCCATATATTCTCTTAACAATTGACTTAGAACTAAAGATTTTTTGCAAAATTTTTCTTTCAATCACCTTTTAAATGAGACTATGAATTCTTTATAAAGATTTCACCCTCCTAATTTTCTCTACCATCCTCAGAAATCAGGTAACTCAAATTGCTTCAATATTCAGAAGCAAAATATATTGTAGTTGTGTGCAAATAATACTTAAAGTGTGGCGTATATGATAGGGTCTAAAGTGGAATTTTATAGTAATGTATGCATACCCTGGATTATGAAACATATGGGATAAGGTAGATCTGTATCTTTTTCTCTTTTCCTGACACGAAACAAATTTATATGCATGCCATCTTAGTAATTTACACACCTCAGTCAAGTACTAAGATGTGCATCATGATTCTTATATCGGGCTAATTGTGTGCCTTCAACTCTTTGAGTTTGAAAAGGAAACTTACCTTCTCCAGAGTTTATTCTGGTTCCACACTAGCCTGGAGAATAATGGAGCACAATGGAAAAATTAGTCCATATAGACAAGTGTCAAGTCAGCTTGCTACAGAGATAGTATTATTATATTATTAATGTAATACATTATTACATTAATATGGAAGACTATTATTCTAATATAATGACTAAGAACTACCTCCCTGATTCTCATCAATATCCACTTTCATACCCCAAGCTGGTAAGAATATAGTAGGTAAGGACTTGACTGGTGAGGGTTCAGGGAACTTAGGGAGATGCCTCTTCCCAAATGACCTTATACAATCACTGGATTGTGTACAAAGTTACACAATTAGAATTGTATCTTTTATTTAAGATTCTAACAGTTGTTTAAATAAAAATATTTTGGCGGAGGGATTAACACATACATCTATTACTTGTCACTTATAATTTAATTAATAGGTTCTTAACCTGAGAGGTATGAACAGTATAGAGAATTTAGGGGAATAATAAACCCTCTTAAAACATATGCAAATTTTTGTTTATATTCATTTGAGTGAATATTTGGAGGAAAAGGACTCATAGATTTTGACATATTGCCAAGGGAGTTCACAGACTCCAGAGTACTGTAAACAACACTTTAGAAGGATCTGTGTAAATTCAACCAGAGCAATGACTGGGTCAACACCAAGAATTGAGCTCTGAAGGACAGAATTTGGAGCAAGATGTATTTTCTCTATTAATTAGAATACTTTCCTTTGCTTGTCACAGAAAACACAACAAAGTCAAGGAAATTTATGGTGTTTATTGAATGAAAAGTCCGTCAGTAGCATCAAGTAAGAAGTCTTGATCCAGCACGAAAAATTACGTGACCAGAAACCCATTTCCATTTCTCTACTTTGTCTCCTCCATCTCTTCAAGTCTGTTAGTGCGTGCTGCAATTATCAGAATTATGCTTCTTTGTTCAAATTCATCAAGATCTGAGTCCACATATCCAGCAAAATATCTGAGATCCAGTCTTAATGAGTTAGTTAAATAATAAGTCCATCTGAGAATCATTGTAGAGGGAAGGGGTAAAATATGTTTATTAGCTCCAGTAATTATGTCCCACCCCTGAAGCTTAGGATGGAACTGATCTGATCTAAGCATGTGGTTGAGAATAAGGGAATACTAATCTGCCCAAAGGAAGTCTGTGGTGTTTTTACCAAAAGAGAGAGACAGAGAAAAGAAAAAAGAAAGAAAGCAAGGAAAAGAAAAGAAAAGAAAAGAAAAGAAAAGAAAAGAAAAGAAAAGAAAAGGAGAAATATATGCCAGTTGTCAAACACCAATTTTGTAACATATTATCCAAGAAAGAAATGAAAGCACACCTCTTAGACAAAGTGTTGATAGCCAGACACCAGGTTCAAAATGAAGAACCAGGACATTGACCAGCCAATAATGTCAAGATCTAGTTGTTAGGTAGAGATGGAGGATGGGAGCAGGTCAGAGGGAAACAAGCGGTTTTCTGGGCAATGGCTACAAACCATATTGGAGCTGCTTTGGTTTATGGTCAGAAGGCATTTGCTGTGTGGTTGGTGAAGACAGGTTAAAGATACAGAACTGAGAATTATTACCCATATATGTCCACAGGAAACTATTACTGATACCATTAGGTTTGCACTACCTTTAAACCTTTTTTTATTGCTAACCTGCCAACTACTGGCATAAATAGTGAACTTAGACTCTTCTCCATTCTTTCTTACTTTGTAATTCTTTTATTTCAAAGTCACTCTCCCAACAGCACCCTACCCCCACCTCCAATTTCTCTTCGGGAAAGGGTTAACTACCTGTGAATAGTGACATAGTGGCAGCTTTTTCTGGAAATATCTATGGAGAACTGGGATGGGTCTTTGATTTTTACCATACTTGCAATCTAACAATCAAACACAGTTTCAT
Organism: Lontra canadensis; assembly: GCF_010015895.1. Classification (NCBI taxonomy): domain Eukaryota; kingdom Metazoa; phylum Chordata; class Mammalia; order Carnivora; family Mustelidae; genus Lontra; species Lontra canadensis. Next base: position 3,624,420 of record NW_022630995.1, read on the forward strand.
GAATGCTGGCAAAAGACATAAGACTCCTAGGTCAAAGACAAAGGACAGTTTATTACTCACAGTAACGGCAGTGGTCAGAGAATCAGCATTTGTGCTGATGAGCCTCGGCTCCCACAGGGCCATGCAGAAAGGGCTGGATGATACCAGCGTGTGCAGTGGTTTGCATTACAGAAAAAACCTCGGAGCTTGGAAAATCCTAATCTTTACTGGACAGTAAGCATACATGCCCGTTGTTTTGGAGAAAGATGCTATCTTTTCTTCCAAGGCTTTTGGCTGTGGAAACACTCTTAAAATAATAGTCCAGAACAAAATAGTCCAGAACACTTCCAGAGAAACAAGAAGCATCTGCCAACAATATCCAACTGCATTCTTCCAAGTACTTTGGAAATTTTTCTTTTTTTTTTTTTAAGATTTTATTTATTTATTTGTCAGAGAGAGAGCAAGAGAGCACAAGCAGGGTGAGCAGCAGGCAGAGGGAGAAGCAGGCCCCCTGCTGAGAAGAAGCCTGATGCGGGGCTCCATCCCAGGACCCTGGGATCATGATCTGAGCCGAAGGCAGATGCTTAACCGACTGAGCCACCCAGCTGTCCAAGAAAATTTGTTTCTAAGAGCCACAGACACCATTCAGAATCATGGGTGTTTGACAGTCACCTTAGAAATAGAAATAGGAATGAGGCAGAAAATAAGACAGGGTAGCTAAAATTATTGGGAAATTTCCTAGATCCTTCTGTTAAAATGCAAATATCTTTGGAGAAATGTTATAAGAGCTATTAGCTTATGAAACGGCTATTACGGACATGGATATTAAATAGCAGTGTTCTGAATCTGTTAAACATTTTTACATTTACTGGCTTATTCTATCTATACAACAACCCTGCATGACAGACAAGTATGTAACTGTTATGCCATTTAATAAAAAAATAAAACTGAAACCCAGAGAGGTTAAGCAACTTGTGTTTAATTAAGTAATAACATCGCCAATAAATAGAAATATAATTTGCCCCAGAATTATAAATAAATATGTATGTATCATTCAACCCTTAATTGATAGACAAAACACTATAAAAATGCATAATGGGTAAAACTGAGTGAGGTTGTGGAGGGTCGTTTTACAGTAGCACTGATTCAGAGTACTGCAAAATAGTCAAACAGCAGACCCCAGTGTGATTACTCTGCTGTGTATTTCTTATTTGACAAGAATATCAACAAAGTTGTTTAAATTCTGTTATAACCTTAGAAAATATTACTGATGGAAGCATTTACTTTTTTGTAAGCTGCTTTAAGCTCCCCCAGTTAGAGATGTTTTTTAGTGAAGTACCTAATTTGCCAAGTTAAAATCACTTTACAAATGAGGAGGCTAATTTTGTTTTTATCATTTAAGTGTAGTTTATTAATCACCTGAAGAAACAGAAAGATTTAACAAAATGAGCATGTTCAAATCACTTGGCAAGTATGTGCTAAAGAGAGCAGATAAGAACTCTTTGGGGAGATGACTTTTTTTTTTTTTTTTTACCTGAAACAAAAGCAGATCACAAAGCGTGATGGTGTCGTTTCTCTTTTGAATCTGTAACACAGTAGCAGATTGTCAAAAAGGGTTAAAGACGATGTGGGCCACGACTTTCTTCAGCTCTCTAGAGTGTGACAACATGTATTATTTGGCGTAGCCATGACACAGATCCGCATGTGTATGTCTTCAATAATTCATGTTGCAGCTTGTCTCACTGTGGGGACAGATGTCAGTGAAACCAGCGACAGCCGATCATGCTGATCCCACAGTGACACTGAGCCTTGAGTATATGCCCAGTGAGTCCGATTGGAGCTAAGAATACACAGGCCAGCAAGTTTGGGTGCAGCGATTCATTTCAGAGCTACATGAAATGTTCATATTTATATGCATGTATGTATAAAACGCCTTACTTCCATATAATTTCCTAAGGATTTGGAAAGCTTTGTGATTTGTAATAGTTATCTGTGGGAACGTTCCTTACATTGGAATGTCATATTTATTAGACCACTTAAAATATACATAGAATATGTTAATGACAAAATGAATTCTTTATTGTTAGGTATAGAAATGTGTATGTCTCCTACAGGTGATTTATAGAATTACCAGCCTTGATTACTCTTTCATTACTAATTCACGTATAGAATAAATGTTGCATATCTAGAAGATCAAAAAGCCGGGACACTGAAGTTTTGCTTTCAAAGACTTATCCTTATTTTTCACATGATTGGTATTTTCTTTTAACATTAGAATCAAAAAGTGATCTTATTCCAGATACTCTAAGAAAAGCATAAATGTACATCTGTCAGTAAACATCTGTGAACATAAGAGTATAGCAAATAGAACACTGATTACATTATAGAAACATTACCCCTGCCCAAGGTTAGTCTAATCTTACACATTAACCCATAACAAATCTCATAGCAACTTACAAGAATAGGAGAAGGAACTGTGCAAGTCTATTCTATTAGAACAGTAGTTCAATATACTTCCTCTGTGCATGTGAGCATGAAGAAATACAGAGCTAATAGTTTCAAAACCTGTTTTCCCCCTTTTTTTAAAAGATTTTATTTTTTAATTTGACAGACAGAGATCACAGGTAGGCAGAGAGGCTGATGTGGGGCTCGATCCCAGGACCCTGGGACCATGACCTGAGCCGAAGGCAGAGGCCCCAACCCACTGAGCCACCCAGGCGCCCCGTTTCAAAACCTTTTAAAAGTAAAATGTTGCCTAATATTTTTGGATCCCCAAAATGAGCTCTATTTATCCATTTATTGAATAAAGTTAGGGAAAAGTCAAGCTCTACTAATAACCTACAAAATCCCTGATTAACAACTAGAAAATACCACGTGGGTAAGTATGTGTGTGGATGTATGTATATGCACATGCGTATATATATTTTAAAATATCCAACAGAACAAAAATTCATATTTATGTTTTCTTTTATATGTTCTTTAGCCATTTTTGATTTGCCCTTAGATGTGTGGCATTTTGCTCAGCTTTTAGAGTCATTTTTCTAGGTGATTTTATTGTTTTAGAGACGAAGTTCCTGGTTTCTTCCTAATGACTCTTCTGGTCCTCCCCTCCCCCCTCCAATCAGTACATTTGGAAAAAGACATTGATTTTCCCTTATTTCAGGATCAGACTGTTTTCAAGGCACATGTAAGTCAGGGAATCTCTTCAGTGCTACCATGCATAGTGTTGCCTAACAGTGGGTACGATTTTTCTTTGCAGGTGCATTTACATAAACATTTCCAATCACAGCTCCATAAAGAGACATGGTATAATAATTCATGACTTTTAGGTAATATGTCATATGAATCTTAACATATGGCATTACACTCTACAATGGCAATCTTGGCTTCCAAAGGGACCTGGAAAACATCCAGTGAGATGAGAATAAGCCAAACTTGATAGAAAACCATATCGATGCTAATCCAGGTTTGCACCTTTCATTCAGACTCAGAACTCTCCAACAGATGGTTCAGTGTGGAAGCACTAATGTTAGCAAAATGTCAAAACTATTTTGCTAGACTCCCCAATTGTTCATACAGAGTATTTTTCAAGTGCTGGATATCAAAATGGTATTAATAAATGGCAGCACTGAGGTCTCTGATCATAAATGCAGGGTTTTAGTTTCAATTTCCAAGGACAATCTGGCTTTGCTCCCTTGGAAGATAGCCAACCAGCTTTTACAGTTTGATTTTACAGATTCAGAAGTTTCTTCCCTGATTCCTTAGCCAACAAGGGTATGTTCAAAGAAGACAAAGGAATGTGGAACCACTTGGCAGATCGCATTTTTAGTGACTGCTATATCAGTGTAATCATACAAACGCATGTCATGAGATAGAGACTCTGAATCAAAATTTCTTATCCTGGATTCGAAGACCCAGAGAAAAAGTCCAATGGGCTTCAAAGAGTCCACAAACCACCTGAATTTAGAAGCAAATGTGGGTGCAGGTGTGGGTGTGTATATGTATAATTTTGTATGCATACACACATATACACTGCATGTGCAAAATGAATGAATAAAGGAGCGAATGACCCTCGGGTTAGGATTGAGCAATGGTTTCAGTTTGTTACAGAAAGTCAGAATTACATTTATGAAAGAAGAATGGTGACACCTGGGTGGTGCAGTTGGGCATCTGGGGTCTCAGTTTTGTCTGGGGTCATGAGATCAAGTCCATAGGGCTCTGTGCTCAGCGAGGAGTCTGCTTAAGACTGTCTCTCCCTCTGCCCCTTCCCCTCCAATAAATAAATAGATCTTATAAACAAGGAAGAATCTATCTGCACCTAGAGGAGAACACGTACACATTAATTGATTACTTACTATCTATCAGGATCTACACTGTCTTTAATATATTTTTTCTTCTGATATTACAAGCATATGTTCTAAAGTCAGAATTAAGAGCCCTGTTTTGCAGATGTCCCAGAGACTTACCTAGGCTCTCCCAGTGGATACTGGAGGATGAGCCTTCCTGATTCCAAACTCCACTCCTTTTCTTTCATATGACATTTACTCCTTTAGTAATGGTTTCCATTTTAATGTAAACAGACTACCACCCCATTAGTGAAAGACAGAGTTAGCCAAGAAGACATAAGTAGGAAACTACTTTTAGGTAATATTTCTTCCTTTAAATTTTCTTTATGCAAGTCTGAAGGATATCAATACTATTATTCTCAAGACGTGTGTTTCCCTTTGCAAATTTGTAGCCGTCACTACAGTATTAAGTCAATCAGCATTAACTGATAAAACAGTGGAAAGACTTTCTACCGCATCAGTTAGGTTCTGATGGTTAGCCTACGACAAAGCGGACGCACATTCCACCCTGAAAGCCAGGTCACATCAAGATAGCTATTTTTCCTGTTTTCTTGTTAAAGATTTTGTTTGTTTGTTTGTTTGTTTGTTTGTTTATTTATTTTTGAGAGATAGAGGGAGAGAGAGAGAGAGGAGGGGCAGAGGCGGAGAGGGAAGCAGATTCCCTCCTGAGCAGGGAGCCCGCCACAGGGGCTTGAATCCAGGACCCTGGGATCATGACCTCAGCCGAGGGTAGACGCTTAACTGACCGAGCCACCCAGGCGCCCCTTCCTGTGTTTCTATGAATGTGTTTCTAGGAGTGAAGTCACTGGAAAAAATCCATATGTAGTCCCTAAAACACCAGACCAGATCAAATCCAAAAAATGATCAGTAAAATCTGATGTGAGAAATTTAAGAGCTGAAAGGAAGTGTCATGTTCAGATTAGATAAAGCCATTCACTTGGGGCTAATCCTGTGGAGAGGACCTGTGCAGAGCTCGGGTTTGGGGGGAGAGGGGGAGGGGAGTCATTTGTACGTCACTGCCCGAAGGACTGTCAAGTTGGATCCCACAACATTGTTCCAACCACATAACTCTTACATAAGGGACTACTTAATAGATTTTCCTCATTTTGAAACCCTAATTTGTTCTTCTCACTGTGTCTTTTATGATTAACCATGGCTTTATTTTCATTTTTGTTCATTATCAATTTCATCACTGAAGACTGTCCATATTTCTTTAATGTTGTGACAGGAATTCTTTGCTGAAGCTAAAAAAAAAACAAACAAGAATGAAACAAGCTAAGAGAATAACACTGTATTCCATTTTTCCATTTAAAATATGTTACAAAACAGCTTTCAGTTTAAAAATTTTTGACAGTGTATATTCAATTTTTCAACTAACAGATGCATGTACATAAAATTATATGATTGAAATTCAGTGTCAGGGGCTTTAGTCATTTAATTTGGGCAAACTCAAGACATTGGTTCATAATATAGCTATTGAAATATCTCTATTTAATAATGAGTGGGATTTCTACAAAATGGTGATATGGAAGTGTTTATTGAATTTTAAAAGGGCAGTTTATGTGACTATTTTAAAAAGAAAATTAATATGATTTATTTTTTTTAAATCAAAAGTGATTCTGATTTTTGTTTGTTTGTAAGAAATTAATTTATGAGGAAACTGAGTGAACTATAATAATGTCTATTCAGTGAATGAAGAAACCCAGCCTTGCCTCAGGACTTCTGGTCTGGAGTTCTTCATCCTAAAACTTCAACAATTGATAATGTTTTTACAAATTCAGGAATATTAGAACTATTAGTTACTACTTAATGAAAACAATGACGACACTGAGAACTACTGATAAGGTAAGCTTCATGTTCTTACTGAGATTCTGAGAAATATAGAGACTAAATGACCTTAATAAAAGGCAATGGATAAATGCTTTTAGCAAAGACAATCCAGTAAGGAAAACAGTTTTCAACTGTGAAGTCTAGCTTGAAAGTGGTCCATGGCAGTCCTACTCGAAGTGACAGTCTGAGAATACAAATGAACTTTATCAGAAGCACACATTTTTTTTTTCCCACTACAAGACATTCTCATGGAAGAAAGCAATGTGATGATTTCCATTCTGGGGCCGGCTCCCTAGTGCATGACAGACTGGACTGCTCAGACACTCTCTCCAGTTGCCGAACCACACTGCACGTAGATTTGTCTAAGAGAAGTTGATTTCAGTGCATCATCCTTGTTAAATATTTGTTTCCAGTCAAGAATTTAAAATACGTGTGAATAAAGTAGGGCTTTAAAACAGGGAAGGGTTTTTTTTTGTTTTGTTTTTTTTCCCAAACCAATTCCATTCTCACATACGTAAGTAACTACAGGGAGTTGTAGGAAAACAAAGCTTAGGAAATGAACAACAAAGATCAGAAGTCCACATGTTAGACTGCTCTCAGTCATCCTCCCACAGCTGACAGGCACAGGGTAGTGGTAATGCTTATTTTCCTTTATTGTAGATTGAACCACTTTACTGCTTTGGTCATTTGTTTGTTTGTTTTAAATATTTTATTTATTTGACAGAGAAAGAGAGAGAGCACAAGCAAGGGAGCCACAGGCAAAGGGAGAAGCAGCTCCCTGCTGAGAAGGGAACCCGATGAGGCTCTCAATCCTAGGACCCCAGGATGAAGAACTTGAGCTGAAGGCAGACGCTTAACCAACCAAGCCTTGTAGATGGAACCATTTTATACCTAGGGTTATAGGTCAAGGAGTGCTGGCCATTTCCCACTTAGGAATGAGGAACGTTAGCTTGTAAGCATCTGCTTTTATTACCTTAGGGTTTCTTAATGACATCTGTCTTATTCAGTTGGAATGTTCTTATTCAGAACACCATAAAATGGATGGTTCAAACAAGAAATACTTATCTCTCACAGTTCTGGGGGCTGAGAAGTCCAAGAGCAAGATCCTGGCAAGTTCAGCATCTGATGAAAGTCATTTTTCTAGTTTCTAGACAGCTTCCTTCTCTCTGTGACCTCGCATGGTAGAGAGAAGAGAAGGAGGGCCTTCTGGTCTCTTCTTATAAGGACACTAATCCCATCATGAGGAATCTACCCTCAAGACCTCTTCTAAACTTAATTATTTCCCAAAGGCCCATCTCCAAATACCATCACATTAGGGTTTTAACATATAAATTTTGTGGGGAAACCTTGAGCCCATAACAATAAAGTGAATGTCATTTAAATACATTGCTCTCCAGGTAAGACCAAAAATGTGTTAAAAATATTTTTGAGGGGTGCCTGGGTGGCTCAGTGGGTTAAAGCCTCTGCCTTTGGCTCAGGTCATGATCTCAGGGTCCTAGGATCGAGCCCCGCATCGGGCTCTCTGCTCAGTGGGGAGCCTGCTTTCCCCTCTCTCTCTGCCTGCCTCTGCCTACTTGTGATCTCTGCCTCTCTGTCAAATAAATAGATAAAATCTTTAAAAAAGTAAAAATAAAAATAAATAAAATATTTTTGAAATAGAGATAGGCTAGGATAACTCTAGAATGGAAATGCAGTCTTCCTACAGGGAAGCACAGGCTATCTGTTGTTCTGATAATTTATTGCATAATTGAGAGTGTGCCACAGAAACCAAACAGTTCTCAGACTCTCCTATCCTTTTGATTGACAGGAAAAAATAGATACATCATTTATATAATAGCTGAGATCATTCCAAAGAGAGCCATTTGGGAAGTTCAGATCACTTCAGTACAGACCAGTAAGTAGGCACCCAGAATCAGGGGGCCTGGGCTCGTGGCTCATCCTGTTAGCTCCAATATTGACTGGGTAGCCGTAGGCAAGTTACTTGGTCTTTCTCTGAACAGTTTACCAATTTGTAAAGCAGAGAAAATCACAGGATTGATTCCTAGAACCAGGATTATATGAGATAACCCAGTAAAGAGTGTCGCACACCCGCAGTGGTGATCGCTCCATAGACACCACTGTTGCTTTTAGACACCTGATTCCACCTCACCCAGGAGGCTTGGTTTTACAAGGTGTCCAGGTTAACTTAGACTCCAGCGTCCTAAGTGGTAGAGGCATTATTATTTTTAAGGATGTATTGACCTTAAGGAAATGTGTTTTCCCTACAGACCCAACGTGACCACAAACAAATTCCACAAGTATAACATTTTTGAAGAGGCAGAAATATTTTACCCTTAGCTTCCGGACCTTTTGTTCAAGACAAGGCTCTATCAGAAACAATCGCTTTGTTATAAGACATTTTATTCCAGGAAAGGTGGTTTTGAATATTCAGTAGGGCTCCAGGCTAGTGATTTGGTGGTTAGGTTTCTTGTCTTCCAGGAAGCCCTTGACAAAGGTCACAAACAATTTGCTCGTTCTTCTTATTAAAATAAAGATGGAAAGCATTGATGGTAACTCTGCCCAGCAGCTAACTTCATCATCTGTAGTGGTTTCAACATATGCTCGTGAGATAATGAAAAATATAGCATTAAATACACTGGCAGATTGAATCTTGTTTCAGGGTAAATATAGTAAGTCATTTTTTTCCCTCTTCATTTCCTCAGAACCTGTTTAGCATTAGACTGTTAATATCATCACTGATACCTGACAAAACCATTGCATAATATACTGCGTTTTAGACCAACCCCCACATAAAAGAGAGCAACGGAAAACTATGAACATTAATCGGGCATTCAAAATAATGAAGTGCTTCAAGCCAACCCTCTTCTACAGCCTTCTACTCCTAGTTTTGCAGGAACAAATAGTTTTATAAATTTGACATGCTTTTCTGGTCCCACTTTAATACTGTGAAAATGTCATTTTTCTGAGCTACAGTCAATATTAAAAGTTTTTAAAGATATATTTTATAGCCAATAGTAAAAATATTCTGTGCAATCTTTATGATGTGTTCCTTTTTAGGAAACAAGTTTAAAATCTAAAAAACAAGTTTGTCAATATTGGGAAGGAAGGAAAGATTATTTATACTTTAATCTTCAAAAAGTAGGAAAATACACATAATGATTTTCAGCAGCCAATATTTTGTCATGGTACATGGTCGCCTGGGGGAAATTATAGCTATGTGAAGACTGTATATATATTTTTATCTAATAATAATTTTAAATTATCAATAATAAAAAAAATGTAACTATTAATTTCAGAGAAACATCAAATAAGTTATCAGTGATTGAGTTTGTAATTATATTGAGAAGCATATCTCAGGAAAATTTTCTGCACACACACACACACACACACACACACTCACACACACACAATTCCAAAAAATATTTCATATTAAATTAAAATATGACTTGGGGCACCTGGGTGGCTCACTTGGTTAAGCCTCCAACTCTTGATTTGGGCTTGGGTCATGATTTCAGGCTAGTGGGATTGAGACCCACATCAGGCTCCATGCTCAGCAAGGAGTCTGCTTGGGATTCTCTCTTTTTTTCTCCCCCTGCCCTCCCACCCACGTGAGCACACATCTGTGTGCACATGCGTGCTCACTCTCTCTCTCTAATAAAATCTTCAAAAAATAAAATAAAATAGGATTTAAGAATGAAAGTATTTACTCATTTTATTAAGATAAAAACTGAATTTGGGATGCCTGGCTCTGTGGGTTAAACCCTCTGCCTTCAGCTCAGGTCATGATCCCAGGGTCTTGGGATCGAGCCCCACATCAGGCTCTCTGCTCAGTGGGGAGCCTACCTCCCCCCTCTCTCTGCCTGCCTCTCCGCCTACTTGTGATCTCTCTGTCAAATAAATAAAATCTTTAAAAAAAAAAGATAAAAACTGAATTAGAAGCTGACATTTTACTGCTTTTATCCTTGGGTTGGTAACTATAATAAAATCTGGGTCTTTCCTGCTGTTTTGTCACAAGTACGTTTCTTTTTTTTTTTTTAAGATTTTATTTATTTATTTGACAGAGAGATCACAAGTAGGCAGAAAGGCAGGCAGAGAGAGAGAGACGAGGAAGCAGGCTCCCCGCTGAGCAGAGAGCCTGATGTGGGGCTCGATCCCAGGACACTGGGATCATGACCTGAGCTGAAGGCAGAGGCTTTAACACACTGAGCCACCCAGGCGCCCCACACAAGTACAATTCTATCGCCTGTCCCCAGTCCCTTGTTCCTAGATGATGAACATGCTGCCTCCTTTCACTTGTTTCCATTACACTAGCGGTCAGTCCGAGTTGCTCACTCTGAGTTGTCCCATCTATGCCACTGCCATCCTACTCAACTTTCAAAAGTGACGTTAGGACACACATCTTCCCTCCATCGGCTCTGGTTTACAGAAGCAATAAATGTCTCATCTGTAGCCATTGCTTCACGATCTAATTAAAACAAGAAATTGCAGATGCTGTGGATTTTTTTAAAGCCTAATGATACAAGCAACTTCATGAAGCACATATGTTCACTTTCTGTTCTCTGACAAAGACTCCAGAGAACCTGAACTTGCAACAAGCATGGGATGTGGTATTAAGTATTATTAAGTGTTATTCAAGGTCAAATGTTCTTAGAAGTAAAAACAGCAACAATTAACCAAGTGATTTGTGTATTACAGTCTAAGATTTAATGTCCTCTTTTATTTTAAAGGCTGAAATCTACCATTTGAATATATTTAGCCCAAATCCACTTTGAATTGTGCCTACATAGTCTTTCTTTCTTTTTTTTTTTAAAGGTTTTATTTATTTATTTGACAGAGAGAGAGAGATCACAAGTAGGCAGAGAAGCAGGCAGAGAGAGAGGGAAGCAGGCTCCCTACTGAACAGAGAGCCTGATGTGGGGCTCGATCCCAGAATGCCGGGATCATGACCTGAGCTGAAGGCAGAGGCCTTAACCCACTGAGCCACCCAGGTGCCCCTACATAGTCTTTCTTAAGGGAGCATTTTCCATGTGTTTATTTTAGACAAATTTCCATTTTCTCTTGTGTATTTTTAATATGAACTGAAATATATATATACATATATATATTTCATATATATATGTCCATAGGTATTTTCTTTGTTATTCTGCTTTATAGCTTTCATATATATATGAAATATATATAATTCATATATATTCATATATATTTATATGTATATATTTCATATATATTTATATTTCATATATATTTATATTTCATATATATTTATTATATATATTTCATATATATATTTCATATATTATATATAATATACATATATATTTCATATATATATGAAAGCTATAAAGCAGAATAACAAAGAAAATACCTATGGACACACCACCCAATTTAACAACATTAGCATGAGAAATATCATTGACATGTCTACTTTTTTAAGTTTTACTATGTTCAGTTCAAAATACTATCTAATTTCCCTTGTGATTTCTTCTTTGACCCCTAAGAGATTTAGAAATACATTGCATAGTCTCCAAATACTTGGATATTTTCTTTATCTTCTGTTATTCATTTCTAGTTTTCCATTATAGTCAGAGCACATACATTGTATGATTTAAATTCTTTTGAATTTACTGACTTGTTTTATGGCTCAGAGTATGTTCTATATTGGTAACTTTGTTATGTACACTGTAGATTCTGCTGTTCTATAAATTCAATTAGGTAAAATTAGTTGATAGGATTGTTTAAGTGTTCTATACACTTTCTGATTTGCTGTCTGCTTGTTCTATCAGCTATTGGGAGCAAAATACTGAAATTTCCATCTATAATTAAATATTTGTCTATTTCGGTTCTATCAGTTTTTATTTCATGTATTTTGAAGATCTCTTATTAAGTAAAAAAATCTTTCAAATTGTTCTGTCCTGTTGAATCTTTTATCATAATGTAATGACCCTCTTTATCACTGATATAGTGAGTTTTGACATCTGGCAGTTCAGGTCCCCACATATTTTTCTTTTCCTCCAGTGGTATCTTGGTTATTCTAAGCCCTTTGCTCTTTCATATACATTTTTTTTTCATTTACATTTAAAAATCATCTTGTAAAGTTTCTCAAAGTCCCTGGCGAGGTTTTGTTAGAATTTCTTTGAAATTTTACATCAATTTGTGAAGACAGAGACAAGAACCTGGTAAAGGTTATCTGCACAGAACACACAGTAAGCACTATATTCAACAGCTAAATGTTAAAAACTTCACCCCTAAAATCAGAAGGTGGTTAAAGATAGTGTTTATCACTACTTCTACTCAATATTGCACTGGAGGACCTAGCCAGCTCAATAAGACATAAAAAGACAATGTCAAATATAAGAGTGGAAGAGGGGGAAAAGTTGTCATTATTAATTAAATGATGTATTTGTCCACAGAGAAAATCCAAAAACAAAAACAAAAACCTACAAATAAATTACTAAAAATAATAAGATAATTTAGTGAATTCACCAAATATAAGATAAATATATGAAAGTTTTCAGGAAAATTTAGTAAACTTAAAAATTACAATGCCAATAAAAAGTAAGATATCTAGGAATATTTCTAATAAACAATGAATAACACTTCAATGAATAAAGTATAAAAATTAACTGAAATGCAAATTCTAGTTGTGGTGAGGATGTATACAAGAGAAATTCTTTTATCTTAATAGTGGCTATGTATAGTACAACCATTTTTAAAAAATTCAGGCAAACTTAGTACTGAGTTGGAAAATACAAAAAGAACTCCTGAAATTGCAAAAAAAAAAAAAACCAAAAAGATATATTCAAAAATATTTATTTATAGAAATGTTCATGCGGTAAGCAAAATTCTAAAATAGCCCCTAAAATTTCCACCTTCTAGTATATATGCCCTGTAAAATTCCCTCACCTTGAGTGTGAGCAGAACTTGTGAACCTGATGAGATATAGTCTCCATGGGTTATTTTAGATTTTGTGGCAGAAAGGATTTTGTGGAAGTATTTAAGATTTGTGATTCGATGACTTTGAGTTAATCAAAAGAAATACTACTCTTGGTGGGCCTGACCTAATCAGGGATCATGAGAAAAAGATGACATTCAAAGCTAAACATATTTTTTTAGCTGGCTTTGAATAAGCAAACTGTCATGTTGCAGAATAGTTCACGTGCCAGGAAAAGGTCAGTGGCCCCCGAAACTGAGAAAGTCGGCAGTTGGCAGGCAGGAAGAAATTAGAGACCTTAGTCTAATACTACGATAAAACTGAATTCCACCAACAGCTTGGAAGAGGGCCCTGCGCCTCTGAAGAGACTCTGACCAACATCTTTATTTTGGCATTATGAGATTCTCAGTAAGAAAACCAGCTAAGCCATGCTGTGCCCAGATTCTTGTCTCACAAAACTGTAAAATAAGAAGTTTATGATGTTTTAAGCCTCTAAGTTTGTAAGTTGTTATGCAGCAATAGAAAGATTACACAGTTTGTAATAGCAAAACAAAAGCAATACAAAACAAAACAAAAAAACGAAACAAAGCCAGGAATAACCCACATGTCTATGAGTGACGAATTAATCAATTATTTCATTATAGTCATAAAATGTGCTAAACCATGACAAGATTATTAAATGAACTATACCAACATGAGTGGATTCCAAAAACTGATTGAGCAAAACCATGCAAATCATAAAGGTATACACATTATGACTTGATTTATGTAATTATTAAAATAGGAAAAATGATTATCACTTAAAGACATATATCAATGAGAAATAGTTAATGTCAATGTCAAGACTGAGATTACCTTCGGTGGAGGAGATATTTGACAGGCTTATAAAAGTGACTTTTCAAAGATGTTGCTGTAGCCTCCTTCTTAGGCTCAGTCGTGAGTATGAAGAGGTTTATTATATTTAAAATTCTCCATATATGTTATAAATGGTCTTTTATATAGATAGTTTACCATTAAGAGTATATAATCCTGTTTTTAAAAAAGTGCCCAAGCTCTAGAAAGTTAATTTCTTGTCTTCCTAGATTAGAAATCGAGTAATAAGTTCATCTAGTGGAAAAAATGATGTATGGCTCTCCAAGTGCATTGAAATACAGCAACAGCAGTAGCAACCATGGTCGTAGTCATCTCTTCACCCTAATTATTAATGGCAGTTGAGGCAGATTAGCAAAGTGAGCCAGGAGACTAGTGACCCAGGTGTCATCTTTCTTCTTCTGTGTTGTATGCTTTGCATGTTCAATCTGTGCGGTGTTGGGAAAGTGAAGCCAAGAGAAAACGTAAGCACTAATAACCGGGAGAGAGAAAGAGAAAGAGAAAGACACAGAGGCTGAAAGCAGGGAGAGAAAAATTTAAAGATACGTTTCACATTTTTTGGATTAATTAGAAAGTGAATCATAAACCAGGGTTGAACAGGAAACATGACTGCATGAATTATTTACTCAGCTGAAACACACCACCTATGTGCGCAGTACTGAGCTGTTCTGCTTACACACCTTGAATGGTGAATGAGGGGAATTATCTTAAGAAGGGCCCTGAGAAACTACATGACACCGGAGGTGGTGAATCTTCCTGATGAAATCCTGAAAGGCCAGCCAGTTCTCTGCTTTTATTTTTTATTTTTTTTAAGATTTTATTTATTTATTTGAGAGAGAGGAGTGGACAAGAGAGAGAGCAGGAGTTGGGGGGGGGGGGACAGAAGGAGAAGGAGAAGCAGACTGCCTACTGAGCAGGGAGCCTGATGCGGCTCTATCCCAGGCCTCCTGGATCATGACCTGAGCTGCAGGCAGACACTTAACCAACTGAACCACCCAGGTGCTCCCAGTTCTCTGTTTTACATTAAGTTTCCAAATCTAATTCTACTTCCCCAACAGTAGTTTTGAATCTGACGACCACAATGGGTAAGTATGTTATCTGACCTGGATCTATGTCAGGTGCACCCTGGAATAAGACTTTGTATAGATGTACCGATGTTTCTTGAACTCTCATCACTTAGAACAAAGTGATGCTAACTCGGATTCCACGAAGCTTAATTCTCACAACCAGCTAGCAAGGGTCACCGTGGATCTCTAAATTACTGGGCATTTTTAACACATTCTACTTTGCAAACTAATTCTAGCCTAGAACAATAGGAATGGAAATAAACAGAGTGGTTCTGTTCACACATGTTATCTATGGCTTTAAAAAGAGGGAATCATTTACTATAAAAATTGTTACTAACAAGGAAAAGAGAATCCACCAATTTTTCCCTTTTAGTATAAAAAAAGTTTTAATAATCATTTGCTGTTAGTTTAGAGGAAATGATTTTCATTCAGCGAATTCCAACTTAGTATTTAAGTATTACGACACCACATCATCCCTGTTCTCTTGGACTCCCACGAGTCCACTCCAACAACAGTAAAATTTATCTGTGTTACATGAACAGTCACAGAATTTTAGAACTAGAGAAGATTCAAGCTATCATGTCTTTCAGCTGAACAGTAACCCTATATTTGACATGGTGGTTAAAATTTCTTTTTGAAAGAAACTCTAGAAAATTACAACTGAATTTTTCCCATAGACTGTCATGGAGAAGGTTAATTAGTTCCCTGAGTTTGAGAAAGAATTCACTTTTTAAAGCTGGATATTGGCACGTGTGCCCAAAATAATAATAATTAAGTCAACTATTTTCAAGGGGGACAGGACCTTGAAACATGGAGATTGTTAAGGAACAACATTTGTAAATGTTGGCGACCAGTTATACACCAGGAAACCAAAAGCAATTTATGTAGGAGTTTGGCATCCAAAATTCTCTCTAAAACCTATGACTAATTTCTCAAGTGGTTTCATTTCTCATACTTAATCACTCTACTTCCTGCTTCAAAATATAGATGAGAGCATTTGGTTGCATCCAATGCTCCAAAGGGATCATGGCATAAAATATGCCAGTGAGGTTTTAAGAAGGCTGGTTGTTTAACTAATAATGGAAAAACTTATAATATTTAAATGAAAAAATGTGAGAAAAATTCATTTTCTCTTCTTGTATCCTTTCAAAGAATACTATTTCGAAAGACTATTATTTTCTCGTCTTTTTGTCATTCTAGGACTACTTTTTTTGAGATTTTATTTATTTATTTATTTATTGGGGAGTGAGGGAGAAAGAAAGAGAAGGAGTGGCGGGGGTGGGAGAGAATGATAAGCAGACTCCTCACTGAGCAGGGAGCCCAACTCCGCGAAGGATCCTAGGACCTCAAGGTCATGACCTGAGGCAAAGTCAGACGCTTAACTGAGCCACCTAAGCGCCCCAGGACTACTTTACTATCTAATTATTTGGGAACCCATTCATAATCTCTGCTATTTTGCACCTGCTATATTGCCTTTGGCCCCAGTTTTTCTTCACATCGACTGTATCTACCAGTCAGCACCTTCTGGGTTTCAAGTTGACTTCTTCCACAGGAAAAATACATTGGATAATAATCATAATCTTTGCATGAAGCTCTCATATGCATGATCCCACTTCATTCTCAAAACAAAGTAGCAGGGTTGATACACACATTTCCATCTTGGAGGGGAGAAAAGAGAAAGCTCAGAAAAGTGAGGTGTCCTGCCCGGACAGAACTAACTCAACCGCCGGGCGGGGACAGAAGAGAAGCTGCTTCTCACGGTGCTGGGCGGGATTCCTTCACGCCGCCTCTTCTTGCAGATGCGTCCGCTCGTCCCGCTCATCCCTCTTTCTTCTCGCTCTGCGCTCCCACATCGGTTTCCAGGCAATAACGTCACGAGCTTGTATCCAGACTGCTGCGGACACGACACTAATGGTAAGGGACTTCTGGCCATCTCCGAAGGCCTTGCAGTGCCTGAATTCTCAGGGGCACCGAGTACCAACTGAGACACTTGTGCGGGAAGAGTACGGAGCTCCTGAAACAGGTTTCTGGTGCCTTTGCTAGCAGTGACTCAGTACATTTAAAGAGGTTCTCCCTTCCTTTCTGAAAACAGTGAACCCATCACTGTCGCTAAATATTTTACCTCATTATCATCCCTTAGTGGCTGGAGTATTTAGGTTCTATATGTCAGTCTGGGAAAATCATATATAATTTAAATTTGCATTAAAAATAGAGCCAATTGCTATTATTCCTCTCAGTCAGGGAACACCCAGGAAATTATCATAGGTGACTTAAACTGAGAGAATTTAATACATAAGTCATGAGAGATGGAATTGCTGAGAAGCTGGTAGGGGATGGTGAAGCAATTGCAAGAAGCTACTACCGTTTCTGGCACTAGAAGGATAAAGGGGAAAAAATCTTATTATCAGAGACTAGACACGATGCCTTATGAGTTACACTCAACGAAGGCTGTCTGGTGAGGAAAATAAAAAAACCACAGAGGACACCAGCCATTGCAGGAAGATGCCACCCAATGATAAGCTAGCAGAGGAGAAATACCCTGACATCTCTCATCCTTCTTCTCTCCCATCTCCACTCCAACCGGGCCTTGCATAACCCAAATTTATCTAAAAGTCACTTGGCAAGTTAAGTCTGAGAAGCATCTTGCGGGTCAAGGATCAAACATGAATCTTAGTAAACAGACAATGACCAACCCACTTCCCCAGGCATAAAAGAGAAATTCAGAGCTGCAAACTGATCGCTAAATTATGCTCAATTTACTTTTCTTTTATATAATAAAAATCATCTGCACATCTCTGAGTAGCCTAGACATTGTAGCATTTGGTACACAATGAGGTTGGTTAGTGAAAATCATGCAAAGTGTAGAAAGTGATGGAGCATAAGTACCATCATATTTTCTCATTATATACTTTAAGCAACAATAATGGATATCATTACACAAAAATATGTACTATCATCATACAATTTATTTTGTCTGCATAAGGAAAGAATTTACTTAGCCTGTCAATATATTTATACCTCCAATTACATATTCATTTTATAAGCACTCATTAAAGACCTACTATGTGGTACACAATTTGCTAGTCCCTAGAATAACAAGTATTTTTATCAGACTGGCTCATGTCTTCAAAAAATAGAGGATAAGAATTAAGAATAAAGTAAATAATATACATACAACATAGCTACATAGAGAGGAGCACACAAATAAGGAAATAATTCATTTTCCTGGGGGAAAGAGAGTCAACGAAGACTGCTCAGAAGGGAGCATCTTTGAACCTAATCTGAAAATACAGGAAACATCAAAGCATGTCTCTCTGAAGCCTTCCCATACACACAATAATCTTACAATTACAGCTTATATACCCCCTTCTGCATCAATTATAATGCCGAATCACCTGCTTACTTCAAGAAAATGCTTGAAAATAGCCCCTCACATTTCTATCCACATAGAAATGCAAGAAACCTAGCAGAGATATTCACAATTTTAAAGATCTTTAAGCAGTATATGATAGAGCACTAACTCCTTTTTCTGTCATTCCAAACCTCGTTCCCTTGCGATCCTGCTTCCTACATACTATCCAATGTTCCGCAGCAGTGACTCTTTGCTGTAACTTGTTTTCTTTCCCAGCATAACCCAGGAGACATAAAGGTCTGCAGCTCACATTGACACAAATTCTCTGAGGCTGTAATGACAGATTTTCTTTGTTCTCCACATTTTGAAAGGGATTCAGGTAACGTTTTGTATACTGGAAACTCTGTAAAAGACATCAATGATGTTGTTAGCCACTCTCGTACTGAAGGATGTGATGCCTAAATCCTACCCCTTGTTAGACCGTCTGTGTTACAAAGACTCTAAAAACATATCGGTGATGCCTATCTCAGATTCATTACATGGGACACTACATTCCTATATCGCCAGGAGTGAGGTCATCTTCTAGAATAAAAACCAGTCTCAGATCTCACAAATGTTTACCCTCTTGGGTACAGCTAGCTGCTGCATACATAGCATATGACACAGCATAGCTTATAATCCAAAGCTTCTGTTGCATCCAATTTAAACTAACCTTCAGACCCATGAGAAGAAGCTTCGTCATAAGAAGCCAAAGAGGCTTTGTTCTCCTTTAAGAAAACAACAACAACAACAAAACAACAAAAAACCTGTAAAGAATCTCAGCCTGAAATCCTCTCGGTAATCATAAGCCCATATGCAAGGCCCTGCATTTCTTACCTGAAAAAACAAGGCCAAGACTCATCTAGTTTACAGATGCTCTCAGAGCATGCCCGTAGTCCCTTCTCCTTGTCTTTAAGATATCCTCATGATCTTAGGAGCTGAATTTAGCCCCCTCTGATGTTGTCTCCAGGCCCAAAGTGAACATGAGGTATGTTACATACACGTTTGTTCAGTGCACGCGGTTCCATCTTTCCTCCTGTTTCCCCACCGTTTTCATCAATTTATATAAATCTCAATCCCTATCATTATAGAAAAGTTGTTCTTTCCTCCCTGGGGAGGCAAATTTGAGGATTGTCCTCCCATCTCCTTACTCAGCTGCTTCTACAATAAACTTTCCTTGCTGCATACCTGGTGTCTCGGTGACTGGCTTTCCTGCACATGGGTCAGACAGTTTTGGGTTCTGTTACAGAGCAACTAATTTGGAAAACTGAAAGTATTTATAAAAGTTGAATATCATATCTTCTGATATTATGTAATTCTAATTCTGGTTAAATATGCACGTATCTACAAAAGGTATGTTCTAGAACATTTAGCTACACTACTCACTGTATTCCCAAACTGGATATAATACAAACCACCACAGTAGAATGGATGAATAAATTGTGACATACTCAGGCAATAGAATATCAAACAGGAAAGAAAATGAAGAAGTCCCAACTACACACTAGGCAGCTGAAACAAAGTGGAAAAAACCTTAAGAGAAAGAGTGCATGTGCCATGATTCCATTTATAAAGAGACTGTTAGAAAGCTAGGTGGTGTTGATTCTCCAGTTCTTTAAGGTGTAAAGAGAGCTGGTGTATTCAGGATTTTTCAATTTTTTTGAGGTAGGCTTGGATGGCTGTGTATTTCCCCCTTAGGACCACCTTTGCTGTATCCCGTAGATTTTGGACCGAAGTGTCTTCCTTCTCATTGGTTTCCATGAACATTTAAGTTCTGGTGATCCAAGCATTCTTAAGCAAGGTGGTCTTTAGCTTTCAGGTGTTTGAATTTCTTCCAAAATTTTCTTGAGCTCCAGTTTCAAAGCATTGTGATCTGAGAATATGCAGGAAATAATTTCAATCTTTTGGTGTCAGTTGAATCCTGATTTGTGACCCAGTATGTGGTCTATTCTGGAGAAGGTTCCATGTGCACTCAAGAAGAATGGGTATTCTGTTGTTTTAGGGTGGAATGTTCTGTATATATCCCATCTGGTCCAATGTGTCATTCAATACTCTTGTTTCTTCTTTTTTTTTAAAATATCTTTTTATTTTTTTATTAACATAAAATGTATTATTAGCCCCAGGGGTACAGGTCTGTGAATCACCAGGTTTACATACTTCACAGCACTCACCATAGCACATACCCTCCCCAATGTCCATAACCCCACCATCCTCTCCCAACCCCCTTCCCCCCAGCAACCCTCAGTTCGTTTTGTGAGATTAAGAGTCTCTTATGTTTTGTCTTCCTCCCAATCCCATCTTGTTTCATTTATCCATTTCCTACTCCCCAAATCCCCCACATTGCAACTCCACTTCCTCATAACAGGGAGATCATATAATAGTTGTCTTTCTGATTGACTTATTTCACTAAGCATAATACCCTCTAGTTCCATCCACGTCATCACAAATGACAAGATTTCATTTCTTTTGATGGCTGCATAGTATTCCATTGTATATATATGCACCACATCTTCTTTATCCATTCATCTGTCGATGGACATATAAGTTCTTTCCATAGTTTGGCTATTGTGGACATTGCTGCTATAAACATTTGGGTGCACACACCCCTTTGGATCACTACATTTGTATCTTTAGGGTAAATACCCAGTAGTACGAGTGCTGGGTAAAAGGGTAGCTCTATTTTCAGCTTTCTGAGGAACCTCCATACTGTTTTCCAGAGTGGTTGCACCAGCTTGCATTCCCACCAACAGTGTAGGAGGGTTCCCCTTTCTCCACATCCTCGCCAGCATCTGTCATTTCCTGACTTGTTAATTTTAGGCATTCTGACTGGTGTGAGGTGGTATCTCATTGTGGTTTTGATTTGTATTTCCGTGATGCTGAGTGATGTGGAGCACTTTTTCATGTGTCTGTTGGCCATCTGGATGTCTTCTTTGCAGAAATGTCTGTTCATGTCCTCTGCCTATCTCTTGATTAGATTATTTATTCTTTGGGTGTTGAGTTTGTTAAGTTCTTCTTAGATTTTGGACACTAGCCCTTTATCTGATATGTCATTTGCAAATATCTTCTCCAATTCTGTCAGTTGTCTTTTAGTTTTGTTAACTGTTTCCTTTGCTGTGCAAAAGCTTTTGATCTCGATGAAGTCCCACTAGTTCATCTTTGCCCTGCTTCCCTTGCCTTTGGCAATGTTCCTAGGAAGAAGTTGCTGTGGCTGAGGTCAAAGGGGTTGCTGCCTGTGTTCTCCTCAAGGATGTTGATGGATTCCTTTCTCACATTGAGGTCCTTCATCCATTTTGAGTCTATTTTTGTGTGTGGTGTAAGGAAATGGCCCAGTTTCATTTTTCTGCATGTGGCTGTCCAATTTTCCCAACACCATTTGTTGAAGAGGCTGTCTTTTTTCCATTGGACATTCTTTTCTGCTTTGTTGAAGATTAGTTGACCATAGAGTTGAGGGTCTATTTCTGGGCTCTCTATTCTGTTCCATTGATCTATGTGTCTGTTTTTGTGCCAGTACCATACTGTCTTTGATGATGACAGCTTTGTAATAGAGCTTGAAGTCCGGAATTGTGATGCCACCAACTTTGGCTTTCTTTTTCAATATTCCTCTGGCTATTCAAGGTCTTTTCTGGCTCCATACAAATTTTAGGAGTATTTGTTCCATTTCTTTGAAAAAAATGGATGGGATTTTGATAAGGATTCCATTAAATGTATAGATTGCTTTAGGTAGCATAGACATTTTCACAATATTTGTTCTTCCAATCATGAGCATGGAAAATTTTTCCATTTCTTTGTGTCTTCCTCAATTTCTTTCATGAGTACTTCATAGTATTCTGAGTACAGATTTGTTGGTTCTTTGGTTAGGCTTATTCCTATGTATCTTATGGTTTTGGGTGCAATGTAAATGGGATTGACTCCTTAATTTCTCTTTCTTCTGTCTTGTTGTTGGTATAGAGAAATGCAACTAATTTCTGTGCATTGATTTTATATCCTGACACTTTACTGAATTCCAATACAAGTTCTAGCAGATTTGGAGTGGAGTCTTTTGGGTTTTCTATGTATAGTATCATATCATCTGCAAAGAGTGATAGTTTGACTTCTTCTTTGCTGATTTGGCTGCCTTTAATTTCATTTTGTTGTCTGATTGCTGAGGCTAGGACTTCTAGGACTATGTTGAATAGCAGTGGTGACAATGGACATCTCTGCCGTGTTCCGGACCTTAGCAGAAAAGCTCTCAGTTTTTCTCCATTGAGAATGATATTTGTGGTAGGTTTTTCATAGATGGCTTTGATGATATTGAGGTATGTGCCCTCTATCCCTACACTTTGAAGAGTTTTGATCAGGAAGGGATGCTGCACTTTGTCAAATGCTTTTTCAGCATCTATGGAGAGTATCATATGGTTCTTGTTCTTTCTTTTATTAATGTGTTGTATCACATTGATTTGCGGATGTTGAACCAACCTTGCAGCCCTGGAATAAATCCCACTTGGTCATGGTGAATAATCCTTTTAATGTACTGTTGGATCCTATTGGCTAGTATTTTGGTGAGAATTTTTGCATCTGTGTTCATCAAGGATATTGGTCTATAGTTCTCTTTTTTGATGGGATCCTTGTCTGGTTTTGGGATCAAGGTGATGCTGGCCTCAAAAATGAGTTTGGAAGTTTTCCTTCCATTTCTATTTTTTGGAACAGTTTCATGAGAATAGGAATTAGTTCTTCTTTAAATGTTTGGTAGAATTCCCCCGGGAAGCCGTCTGGCCCTGGGCTTTTGTTTGGAGATTTTTGATGACTGTTTCAATCTTCTTACTGGTTATGGGTCTGTTCAGGCTTTCTATTTCTTCCTGGTTCAGTTGTGGTAGTTTATATGTCTCTAGGAATGCATCCATTTCTTCCAGATTGTCAAATTTGTTGGCGTAGAGTTGCTCATAGTATGTTCTTATAATCGTCTGTATTTCTTTGGTGTTAGTTGTGATCTCTCCTCTTTCATTCATGATTTTATTTATTTGGGTCTTTCTCTTTTCTTTTTGATAAGTCTGGCCAGGGGTTTATCAATCTTATTAATTCTTTCAAAGAACCAGCTCCTAGTTTTGTTTATTTGTTCTATTGTTTTTTTGGTTTCTATTTCATTGATTTCTGCTCTGATCTTTGTCATTTCTCCTCTTCTGCTGGGTTTAGACTTTCTTTGTTGTTCTTTCTCCAGCTCCTTTAAGTGTAGGGTTAGGTGGTGTATTTGAGACCTTTCTTGTTTCTTGAGAAAGGCTTGTACTGCTATATATTTTCCTCTCAGGACTGCCTTTGCTGTGTCCCACAGATTTGAACTGTTGTGTTTTCATTATCATTTGTTTCCATGAATTTTTTCAATTCTTTAATTTCCTGGTTGGCCCATTCATTCTTTAGAAGGATGCTGTTTAGTCTCCATGTATTTGGATTCTTTCCAAATTTCCTCTTGTGTTTGAGTTCTAGCTTCAGAGCATTGTGGTCTGAAAATATGCAGTGAATGATTCCAATCTTTTGATACCAGTTGAGACCTGATTTATGATGCAGGATGTGATCTATTCTGGAGAAGGTTCCATCTGCACTAGAGAAGAATGTGTATTCTGTTGCTTTGGGATGGAATGTTCTGTATATATCTGTGATGTCCATCTGGTCCAATGTGTCCTTTAAGACCTTTATTTCCTGTTGATCTTTTGCTTGGATGATCTGTTTATTTCAGTGAGGGGTGTGTTAAATTCCCCTACTATTATTGTATTATTATCGATGTGTTTCTTTGATTTTGTTATTAATTGGTTTATGTAGTTGGCTGCTCCCATGTTAGGGCCATAGATATTTAAAATTGTTAGATATACTTGTTGGACAGACCCTTTGATTATGATATAGTGTTCTTCCTCATCTCTTATTATAGTCTTTAGCTTAAAATCCAATTGATCTGACACAAGGATTGCCACACCAGCTTTCTTTTGATGTCCATTAGCATGGTAAATTGTTTTCCACCCCCTCACTTTAAATCTGGAGGTGTCTTTGGGTCTGAAATGAATTTCTTGTAGATAGCATTTTTTTTTTTGAAGATTTTATTTATTTATTTGACAGACAGAGATCACAAGTAGGGAGAGAGGCAGCCAGAGAGAAAGAGAGGATGAAGGAGGCTCCCTACTGAGCAGAAAGCCTGATGTGGGGCTCATTCCCAGGACACTGAGATCATGACCCGAGCCTAAGGCAGAGGCTTTAACCCACTGAGCCACCCAGGCGCCCCATTGTAGACAGCATATTGATGGGTTTTGGTTTTTTGTTGTTTTTTGTTTGTTTGTTTGTTTTGTTTTGTTTTGTTTTAATCCATTCTGATACCCTGTGTGTTTTGACTGGGGCATTTAGCCCATTAACATTCAGGGTAACTACTGAGAGACATGAATTTAGTGCCATTGTATTGCCTGTAAGGTGACTGTTACTGCATTTTGTCTCTGTTCCTTTTTGATCTACTGCTTTTAGGCTCTCTCTTTGCTTAGAGGACCCCTTTCAGTATTTCCTGTAAAGCTGGTTTGGTGTTTATAAATTCTTTTAGTTTTTGTTTGTCCTGGAATTTTTTTTCTCTCCTTCTATTTTCAATGATAGCCTAGCTGGATATAGTATTCTTGGCTGTATGTTTTTCTTGTTTAGTGCTCTGAATATATCATGCCAGCTCTTTCTGCCCTTCCAGGTCTCTGTGGATTAGTCTGTCGCCAATCTAACACTTCTACCATTTTATGTTACAGACTTCTTGTCCCAAGCTGCTTTCAGGATTTTCTCTTTGTCGCTAAGACTTGTAAATTTTACTATTAGATTACAGGGTGTGGACCTATTCTTATTGATTTTGAGGGGGGTTCTCTGTGCTTCCTGGATTTTGATGCTTGTTCCCTTTGCCATATTAGGGAAATTCTCTACAATAATTCTTTCCAATATACCTTCTGCTCCCCTCTCTCTTTCTTCCTCTTCTGGAATCCCAACTGTTCTAATGTTGTTTCATCTTATGGTATCACTTGACTCAAATTCTCTTCTCCTGGTCCAGTAGTTGGTTGTCTCTCTTTTGTTCAGCTTCTTTTTTCTGTCATTTGGTCTTCTATATCACTAATTCTCTCTTCTGCCTCATTTATCCTAGCAGTAAGAGCCTCCATTTTTTATTGCACCTCATTAATAGCTTTTTTTAATTCAACTTGGTTAGATTTTAGTTTTTTTTATTTCTCCAGAAAGGGCTTTTATTTCTCCAGACAGGTTTCTCTAATATCTTCCATGCTTTTTTCAAGCCTGGGCACCTTGAGAATCATCATTCTGAACTCTAGATCTGACATATTACCAGTGTCCATATTGATTAGGTCCCTGGCCTTCGGTACTGCCTCTTGTTCTTTTCTTGTGGTGAGTTTTTCTGCCTTGTCATTTTATCCAGATAAGAATATATGAAGGAGTGAATAAAATAATAAAAGGGTGGCAAATACACCAGTAAAATGTGCTTTAACCAAATCAGAGGAGACCCCAAATTGTGGGGGAAAAGGCGGGGGGAAGTTCAGAAAAGAAAATTAAAAAGAGGGAAAAAAAGAAAAATATTTAAAAAAAAGAATATATATATATATATATATATATATATATATATATATATATATTAGACAGGTGAATAGAACAGGATCACCCACTTAATTTTGGGACAATTTTAGTCTCTTAGATGAAACTACTTCCCCAAATTTTAAAGAATGAAAAACATATATAAGGGTAAACATGATGAGGGGATGGAATATGACTATAAAGATGAAAAAAAAAATTTTTTTTTAATTTCTAAAAGAGTAGTTGATAAGATAAGTTGGTTGGAAGAATAAATGGAAAGAAAATGGAGGAATTTGCTCAGGCTGGAGATTAGAACAAAGCCCTGTGCTAGATACAGGGTATATTTTGATCCATTAGAACTTTTTAAAGAACTAAGCTTTTTTAGAGGAAAAAACCCTATGTGTATACAAAAAATAAAGTTAGATACAATGAAGGACAAAATGTGACTATAATAATGAAGGTTCAAAAAAGATTTTTCTTGAAGGTATTGTTAAGATAAACTAGTTAAAAAATGTTAAAAGAGGAAAGGGTTAAAGTTCAAAAAAAATTTAGCAGAGAAAAAAATAAAATTAAAAAAAATTAATTAACTTTGCACGACTAAAGAATCATAGGGAGAAAGCCATGAATTCCATGCTTTGCTTTCTCCTCTTCTGGAATTCCGCCGTCTCCTTGGTAAGTGAACTTGGTCGTGGCTGGATTTCTTGCTGATCTTCTTGGGGTGGGTGGGCTGTTATAATGATTTTCTAATGTCTTTGCCCAAGGTGGAATTGCACCACCCTTACCAGGGGCCAGGCTAAGTAATCCACTCAGTTTTGCTTTTGGGAGCTTTTGTTCCCTGAACACTTTCCGTAGAGTTCTGGAGGACCGGAATGAAAATGGCGGCCTCCCAATCTCCAGCCCAGAGAAGCCCAGAGCTCGGGGCCCCACTCCTCAGTGCACCCTCAGAGAAAAGTGATCAATCATTCCCCGCTCCCTGGACTCTGGCCCTGCTCCAAGCTCACCCAGCTTGTGACCGAGCCTCTGTGTCTCTGGCACACAGCCCTGCCTGGAGTCTCTGAACTCCACAGATTCCTGCACTCTTCCAGGGGAGTCTCCCCCCGGTTCTTGTGGGGTCCCTGCTCACAGAGTAGTGACCTGTGCCATGGATCACGATAAGGTAACCCCGAGTTGAGGGCTCACTCCTCGGCTCAGGCTCTGTAGCTGGCTTCCCTCCTCTAATACCTGTGAGCTCTGTGACACTCAGACACCCCCGTTCCTTCTGTGACCCCACAGGACCTGAGACCACATGTCCCCACACAGGCCTCACCACAGTTTAGCCTCTGGAGCAATGTCCCTCCATAGAGCAGACTTTTGAAAGTTCTGATTTTGTGCTCCATTGCTCCACTGCTTGCCAGGAGCTGGCCCCTCCCCCAGAGGTCTATCTTCCCGTAGCTTTGGATTCACTTCTCCGCCAGTCCTACCTTTCAGAAAGTGGTCGATTTTCTGTTTCTAGAATTGCTACTCTTCTCTTCGATCTCCTGTTGGATTTGTAGGTGTTCTGAGTGGTTTGATAAGCTATCTAGCTGATCTCCTGCTACCTGATGTCATCTCAGCCTGCTACTTCTCTGCCATCTTGACCTCAGTCCCCTCAATGCTCTTGTTTCTTTATTGATTTTCTGCTTGGATGATCTGTCTATTACTGAGAATGGCATGTTAAGATCTCCTACTATTAATGTATTCATATCAATATGACTCTTTATCTTGATTAACAGTTTTCTTATGTAATTGGTTGCTCCCTGATTGGGGGCATAAATATTTGCAATTGTTAGATCTTCTTGGTGGATAGACCCTTTAAGAATTATGTAATGTCCTTCTGTATCTCTGACTACAGTCTTTAGTTTAAAAATAATTTATCTGATATGAGAATCACTGCCCGAGTCTTCTTTTGAGGCCCATTGGCATGAAAGATGCTTCTCCATCCCTTCACTTTCAGTCTAGACGTATCCTTAGGTTCAAAATGGGTCTCTTGTAGACAACATATGGATGGGTCTGTCATTTTATCCAATCTGCAATCCTGTGCTGTTTTATGGGCGCATTTAGGCCATTCACATTGAGAGTGATTATTGAGAAATACATTTTTATTGACATCATGTTACCTGTGAAGTCTTTGTCTCTATAGATTGTCTTCAGAAATTTCTGTTCAAATTAAGCCAACTCCACACACAAGAAGGGAAATAATCAAGATTAGAGCAGAGATCAATGAGATAGAAACTAGAGATACAGTAGAACACATCAATGAAACTAGAAGCTGGTTTTTTGAAAGAATCAATAAGATTGATAAACCACTGGCCAAACTAATTATAAACAGTTATATTGATAACTATTAAACTATTAAACTATTATCAACAGTTATATGCCAATAAGTTAAGAAACCTAGATGAAATGGATGCATTCCTAGAAAACTATAAACTTCCAAAACTGAATCAGGAAGAAATTGACAACCTGAATAGACCAATATCTAGTAATGAGATTGAAGCAGTGATCAAAAACCTCCCAAAAAACAAGAGCCCAGGACCTGATGGATTCCCTGCAGAATTCTACCAAACTTTCAAAGAAGAAATAATACCTATTCTCCTGAAGCTGTCTCAAAAAATTGAAGCAGAAGGAAAATTTCCAGGCTCTTTTTGTGAAGCCAGCATTATCCTGATCCCCAAACCAAGCAAAGACCCACCCAAAAGGAGAATTTCTGACCAATATCCCTGATGAATATGTATGCTAAGATTCTCAACAAGATCCTAGCTAATAGGATCCAACAGTACACTAAAGATTATCCATCATGACCAGGTGGGATATATCCATGGGTTGCAAGGGTGGTTCAACATTTGCAAATCAACCAATGTGATAGAACAAATCAATAAGAGAAGAGAGAGGAACCACATGGTCCCCTCAATTGATGCAGAAAAAGCATTTGACAAAATCCAGCATCCGTTCCTGATTAAAACATTTCAAAGTATAGGGACAGAGGGAACATTCCTGAACTTCATAAAATCTATCTATGAAAAACCCACAGCAAATATCATTCTTAATGGGAAAAAGCTCACAGCCTTCCCTTTGAGATCAGGAACACAACAAGGATGCCCACTCTCACCAATCTTGTTCAATATGGTATTAGAAATCCTAGCAACAGCAATCAGACAACAAAGAGAAATAAAAGGTATTCAAATTGGCAATGAAGAAGTCAAACTCTTTCTCTTCGCAGATGACATGATACTTTATATGGAAAACCCAAAAGACTCCACCCCCAAACTACATTTCAGTAATTCAGTAATGTGGCAGGATACAAAATCAATGCACAGAAATCAGTTGCTTTCTTATACACTAAGAATGAAAATACAGAAAGGGAAATTAAAGAATTGATTCCATTTACTATAGCACCAAGAACCATAAAATATGTGGGAATAAACCTAACCAAAGAGGTAAAGGATCTGTACTCAAGGAACTACAGAACACTCATGAAAGAAATTGAAGAAGACACCAAAAGATGGAAGACCCTTTCATGCTCTTGGATCGGAAGAATAAACATTGTTAAAATGTCTATACTGTCTAGAGCAATCTATACTTTCAATGCCATTCTGATCAAAATTCCATTGGCATTTTTCAAAGAGCTGGAGCAAATAATCCTAAAATTTGTATGGGATCAGAAGAGACCTGAATTGCTAAGGAAATGTTGAAAAAGAAAAACAAAACTGGGGGCATCACGTTGCCTAATGTCAAGCTTTACTACAAAGCTGTGATCACCAAGACAGCATGGTACTGGCATAAAAACAGACACATAGACCAGTGGAACAGAGCAGAGAGCCCAGATATGGACCCTCAACTCTATGGTCAAATAATCTTCAACAACGCATGAAAAAACATACAGTGGAAAAAAGACAGTCTCTTCAATAAATGGTGCTGGGAAAATTGGACAGCTATGTATAGAAGAATGAAACTCGCCTATTCTCTCATACCATACACAAAGATAACCTCAAAATGGCTGAAAGACCCCAACATGAGGCAGGAATCTATCAAAATCCTAGAAGTGAACATAGGCAGTAACCTCTTTGACATTGACCACAGCAACTTCTTTCAAAACACGTCACCAAAGGCAAAGGAAACCAAAGCAAAAATGAATTTTTGGGACTTCATCAAGATCAAAAGTTCTGCACAGCAAAGGAAACAGTCAACAAAACAAAGAGGCAACCCACGGAATGAGAGAAGATATTCACAAATGACAGTACAGACAAAGGGCTGATATCCAGGATCTATAAAGAACTTCTCAAGCTCAACACACACAAAACAGATAATCATGTCAAAAAATGGGCAGAAGACATGAACAGACAGTTCTCCAATGAAGACATACAAATGGCTATCAGACACATGAAAAAATGTTCATCATCACTAGCCATGAGGGAGATTCAAATCAAAACCACATTGAGATACCACCTTACACCAGTTAGAATGGCCAAATTAGCAAGACAGGAAACAACAAATGTTGGAGAGGATGTGGAGAAAGGGGAACCCTCTTACACTCTTGGTGGGAATGGAAGTTGGTGCAGCTACTTTGGAAAACAGTGTGGAGATTCTTTAAGAAATTAAAAATAGAGCTACCCTATGACCCTACAATTGCACTACTGGGTATTTACCCCAAAGATACAGATGGAGTGAAAAGAAGGGCCATCTGTACCCCAATGTTCATAGTAGCAATGGCCACGGTTGCCAAACTGTGGAAAGAATCAAGATGCCCCTCAATGGACGAATGGATAAAGAAGATTTGGTCCATATATACAATGGAGTATTATGCCTCCATCAGAAAGGATGAATAACCCAACTTTTATAGCAACATGGACGAGATTGGAAGAGATGATGCTGAGTGAAATAAGTCAAGCAGAGAGAGTCAATTATCATATGGTTTCACTTACTTGTGGAGCATAAGGAATAACACGGAGGACATGAGGAGATGGAGAGGAGAAGGGAGTTGGGGGAAATTGTAGGGGGAGATGAACCATGAGAGACTGTGGACTCTGAGAATCAAACTGAGGGTTTTGGAGGGGAGGTGTGTGGGGGGTTGGGGTCAGCTTGGTGGTGGGTATTGGGGAGGCACCTATTGCATGGAGCACTGGGGGTGGTGCATAAACAATGAATTCTGAAACACTGAAATTTTAAAAATAAATGTAAATTAAAAAAAAAAAAAAAAAAGAAAAGAACTCTAGGTGACGGTTATTGGAGTAACCAGAGAAATCTACCTGATGGGTACCAGAAGGGTATCTGAGTGGGTGCTCCTGGTGTGTGTGCAATAGCCTGATTCTTGGTCTACATTCTGGTTATATGGGTTTACTCAGGTCTTCCAAATTTAACCAGACGTATGCAAATTAAGAAGTTATCATTAAAACAAAGGAATAGTGGCAGCCTCAGATGAAACAGCACACTGAACACCAAGGAGCCCACCCCCTACTGCTTGCGCGCGCACCCACGCAGTAATGAGAAGATCTCATTGGCTGGGAGCGGGTGGCGCACTTCCGGAAGCCCCATCATAGCCCCGCCCTTTCCGCCTGCCGGCCGTCTCCGCCTCGCACGTCTCCGGCGTCGGGCCTCAGGACTGCGGCCCTCGGACCACTCTGTCGCGGCTGGAAGCGGCTCTCGTGTCTGGCCGCCGCTCCTCGCCGGGCCCTCCCGCCACCACGCTGGCGGCCGCCGCCATGAACATCCGCAACGCACGGCCGCGGGACCTGGTCAACATGCAGCACTGCAACCTGCTGTGCCTGCCCGAGAACTACCAGATGAAGTACTACCTGTACCACGGCCTGTCCTGGCCGCAGCTGTCCTACGTCGCCGAGGACGAGGCCGGCCGCATGGTGGGCTACGTGCTGGCCAAGATGGAGGAGGACGCGGACGACGTCCCGCACGGGCACATCACGTCGCTGGCGGTGAAGCGCTCGCACCGGCGCCTCGGCCTGGCGCAGAAGCTCATGGACCAGGCGTCGCGCGCCATGGTGGAGAACTTCGGCGCGCGCTACGTGTCGCTGCACGTGCGCAGGAGCAACCGCGCGGCGCTGCGCCTCTACGCCGACACCCTGGACTTCCAGGTCAGCGAGGTGGAGCCCCGCTACTACGCGGACGGCGAGGACGCCTACGCCATGCGGCGCGACCTCTCACGCATGGCCGAGGCGCTGAGGAAGGGCGGGCGCGGGGCGCCGGGCCCCCGGGAGGACCGGGACCCCGCGGGGGGCGCGCCGGCCGGCCCCGACGAGAGGAGCCCTGCGGCCGGCGACAGCGGTGGGGACAGCGAGGAGCCCGGCGAGTGCGCGGGGGGCACCGACGTCCGGAACAGCTCGGGAGAGTCGGAT
This sequence comes from Lontra canadensis, assembly GCF_010015895.1. NCBI lineage: Eukaryota > Metazoa > Chordata > Mammalia > Carnivora > Mustelidae > Lontra > Lontra canadensis. Next base: position 3,656,759 of record NW_022630995.1, read on the forward strand.
TCCGCCTCCTAGGACCTGCCCAAGGTATGGTGTCCTGACCCAGTCCTCCTGCCCCAGGCCCCGCACCGGGCCTTGGCCTGCCCGGGCCCCTCTCGTCCCTTCGCGTTGGCCGCCTGGTAACCTTGGGGAGCGGCGGGAGCTGCAGGAAACTGACGGCTCGCCGCGGGCGGAGGACCCCCACTCGGATGCCTGCCCAAACTAGATCAAGTTCAGTAAAAGAAAGCAGCGCTTTTCCAGCTTTTTTAGGGTGGATAGTCTTTCAGGGCATCCTCAGAGCTGGAGAAAGAAATCTCTTCTTTATGGAATGTCAACTGAGACATGCGGGAAGAGGGGTAGAACTTGAAAATCGCCATTTTGCAGCCCCCGATGACATCCTAGATCAGCCAGCGGTTTCCGTGGCTGGTAACTATCAGGTGACATTGAAACACTTTGTAATTATGGGTCAGGTGGACAACGCTTGAAGTCACTGGGCGAGTGTAACGTCACTAAAAGGGGGACATGCTCCGCGCCTGCTGGTGCCCTATGACGTGCGCAGCGACAGCTCTGAAATACTCGAGTCGCAAGACAGTCGCATGTCCGTGTGCGCGAATTAATCCTGAGTCCAAACGAGGTTTTACCTCTTACCGCCAGGTGCCATGTGCCGCGGTGCGATCAGCCAAATACAGAAAGAGAATTTCTACAGACCAGGTTTTCTCAACAAGCAAATGAATGTCATTTTAATAAAGGGAGGAGGAATTTATTAAAGTAAACTTTGAAGATGTATTAACATCAGGACTTTGTAACACCCTAAGAATTTCAAGGCTCAATGAGCCACTGTCCGTTTAGAAGCTCTAACTTGCAAACCTGTCACCTTACCCTTACAAATGAAAAAGGGAACTTTCTCATAACAAAGTCCAGTCATGAGCGATAGACACTGTATATAATCAAAATTCATGCTGTTTGATTTACTCATCCTTTTTCTGTCAGGCCAGCTGTTTTTTTATTCATACTCACATATGTGAAATTTTTTTTTTAAGATTTTATTTATTTGACAGAGATCACAAGTGGGCAGAGTGGCAGGCAGAGAGAGAGAGGAGGAAGCAGACTCCCTGCTGAGCAGAGAGCCTGATGTGGGACTGGATCCCAGGACCCTGAGATCATGACCTGAGCTGAAGGCAGAGGCTTAAGCACTGAGCCACCCAGGTGTCCCCACATACATGAATTTTTAAAAAATTTATCACTTTAAGTCTGTTGTTTAGTAACTTGTTTTCATCTAATGTAGACTTTTTTCCATGTTAAAAACTATAGTTTTCCAATATCATTTTTCTTTCTTTTTTTGAGTACGCATTCTTAAAGAATTTTTACTTGGCAGGCACGAGGCTTGGAGTTGGTATATAATCATGATCTGGATAGTTGATGTTTACATTATATAATACTTCGGGATTTTATTTATTTATTTGACAGAGAGCGAGCACAAGCAGGGGGAGCAGCAGGCAGAGGGAGAGGGAGAAGCAGGCTCCCCACTGAGCAGGAAGCCTGATGTGGGGGTCTCAAATGACCCCGGGATCATGACCTGAGCCAGAGGCAGTTGCTTAACCGACTGAGCCACCTAAGCGCCTCTGTTATATAACACTTAAGAATAAATGTGGTATATTTTTTTAGACCTTTTAATGCTGAAGCCCAAACTGTATTGCACACTAACCCTGTTTTATTCTCATTCAAGTATAGTTCCATAGGCTATAAAAATTTAGATACCATAATTTCATGGAGGTTAGATATAGTGTAACCTTAGAGGAGACTTTGCATCTGATTTTAACAACCTGAACATTTCAAAATGACTGATTCATTTAGTCAAAAGTTAAGATAAAAGCAGCAAAACAGTCTAAAAGGGAAGGTAAAATTAAATTAAACTTAATGTCCTAAGAGAAATGTTGTCAAATTTATATCTTCCTTAAGAACCCTGAAGTGGTTGAGGGTTTGGTTAAGTATGTGATGGAGATTGAGGAGTGCACTTGCTGTGATGGACGCAGAGTTATATATGAAGTGTTGAAACTGTACACTTGAAACCCATAGAATACTGTATGTGAGCTAACCAGAATTAAAATAAAAACTTAAAATCAGAAAAAAAAAAAAAGCCTTGAAGGGCTCCATCAAGCCTATTTTATTTAGATCAACAAGCCCTTTAAAAAAATTACCAATTTTCAAATCCTCGTATGGAAGGACTTATGTAATATTGATTTTGTCTTTATGGTTACTGGCTTCTCTTCTGTTGTTATACTGTAGCTAAGAAGAATCTTAAGTAGAACGGAACTAATTGAAGTTTGCTTTAAAATAATAAATTATATATATTCACATATATAAGGGTGTATATATTTTGTTATTTATATATTTTATATTATATATTTATTATATGTTTATATATTTATATATACTTTGATGAATTCAAAAGTGCTTAATACCTGCTATGAGAAACAAAAATGATTGCCACCCTAATAGGGGAAGAGAAAATAATAAATAATATGAAATAAGAAAATTATTGTGTGACAGTTGTAAATCTCAGGGTCCAAATTCAGGGATAATTGAAAGTCTCCTTTATATCACTATTATTGAGCTTTATTTCTAAGTTGAAGAAGAGGATTCCTGTACATAGTATCACTGTCCTTCCAGATCAATATTTTTATTGGCCTCATCTGATCTTTGGTCCTCACTATTCACTTCTGGGTTCTTTCTACCCAGAGGCCTCTTAAGGTTTCTATACTCTCTGCCATGTTTGTTTGGGCCTTGGTAGCAAGGAGATTAGTCTACATACGCTAATTGTTGTTAAGAAATAACCTCCAGTCTCAGTAAGTTAACAAAATACCAACTTATTTATGACATTACAGTCCAATGAGGGTCAGCACTGTGGCGGGGATATGCAGGAGCGAGGCAAAGCAGGGCCCTGCTCTATAAAGTCATTGAGGAGTACATCTAAAACAGTTGTTCTGAACTTGTTTTGTTCTATAACTCCTCTGGCAATCTAGTGAAGCTTAAAGATCCCTTCTAAGAAAATTGTTTTTAAAAGGCAGACAAATCATATGGGATTTCAAAGCAAATCAATTTTATTGAAATATAGTTATCAAGCTATTTTAGAGTAAATTTGTTATGTATGTGCCTCTTTGGGGGTCTAGTAATTACGGTCAGTTCAAGGAAAATTTTGTTGTAAATGATTTTTTGAGATACCTTCAACATCTGTAATATAACATGAAAATACCTATGGTTTAGGTATTTTTGTTGGTGACAAAGCCACACGTCATGTTAGTACTGTTAGGCATTGGTGCCTACATTCATAATCAAAGAAAATGCTAAATTTCAGTTAGAGGTTAATGAAAATACAGATTATTTTTTGTTCCAAATCCAAGGTCCTAATCTCCTAAATTCTATTACTAAATCTCAGGGTAAGAACCCCTGATGCAGTGACTCTCACACTTTCTGGAATCGTGTCCCCTACTGATTCATATACATTCACCATGCAGATAAGCGAAGAAGGCATATGGAGGTGTATATAGGTTTTAAAAGTCAGGACCATTTTTTCCCAACTAAGTTCAGGGGAAGCTAGGAAATGTAGTTTAGCTGTGTGCCCAGGAGGGGAAAAGAATGAGTTCTGGCAACCAGACCACATAGTTTCTGCAACAGTGGGAAACATCCTGGTGGTGCTATGAACTAAGAGAAACTCTGCTTCCCTGCCCAGCTGAGCGCTTGGGCTCCTTCTGGTGCTCCCTCTCCGTAACGTGGCACAGGGAACCCTGTGAGGCTACCCAGGACTGTCTGCTTAGTCACATGACACGTCTTCTGCTCTTTACAAACTTGGGTATAGGAAACTCGGATTCTGCCACGTTGCTGCCTTTATGCCTCTCATTAAAGCCTGGAAGAAATGACCTTTTATTCCGAACTCTCCCAAACTGCCTGTGAAGTTTCAGTTCTCATCCCTCACCTCCATCCCACTCGACAGGGTTTCACTAGTAGAGATGCTTCGTTGCCTGAATGGGAACAGCCTACTTGTGAGGCCAAGAAAGAGTAGGAAGAAAGGATTTTAAAGGTTGATTATTCTGCCATAATTATGGCACACCCTCCTTGGGGCTAGAGTTCAAATACCCACAGAAAAAAAGTCCTGAAATAACTTTGCATTTTCCTTTATCTCTTCCTCTGGGTCTGGGCAACAGAGGTAGTTAAAGTTAGAGGTGATAGTGAGTAGGGCAGTCGGTGAAGCAGATCGAGTGTGTTCGTCTACAAAGTAATAAAAATTACGACTAAGAATATGAGAACTCACCATGTTACAGGTACTAGTTTAAGGACGTCTATGAATGATCTCATTTAATCTTTAGAGTAGCCCCTGAAGTTGGCACCACTACTCCACTTTACAGATGAGGGCTGATGACTTACAGATAATTAATGGAGAACAGGGCTGCACACCGTGGTGGTGAGACTCCGGGACGGTGAGAATCACATAAGACGATCCCTGTAAGTTGCTTTAGCACAACACCTCACACACAGATACTCTGGGAATTTTAGCTCTTAATGTAATCCGTAGTAATAGTAACCATTCAGCTTCTTTCCTCTCCTTCTCCCCAGTAATCAAATGGTAGAATGTTGTGTATGAGCAGCAACAGTTTGCAGTCTTGGAAGGGAGATGCATCTTAATGATTAAAATAGCTCTCACTGACAAGCTGAATGTCAAAGCATTCAGCCGAATCAAGGCTAATCAACAGCAAAGTTTCTAGGGAGCCATAGCAGTGAAGACAGGTCAGTTCAAAACATGCTAGTTGAGGCAAGAGTGCCATCAAACTGACGCTTATCTCCTGACAAGAAATACGTGCTTGATGATTAATAACAAAAAAGAAAAAAAATGCAAAATCTCAAAATTTTCCATTGAGCTGGCAATATTGAGTTACCCAGGGTTACTTCAGCGACTCTCCTTTCTGGTTTATTCTTTCTGTCGGTAAGCTGTCATCCTAACAAAAAGTTGTTAAATGTTCACATGAGCATTCACTGAAATAGACTGTTCTTAATTTTACCAGACAACTAATTATAACTGGAATGATATAGTGAAATATGGAAGAAAGTTAGAGACTGACAGGTCTGGTAAATTCCTAGTATAACCTTACCCCAGATATGCCAGAAACCATAGATTTCAAATGCAAATGCACTCTACGAAGACAAAGAGGGGGTTGGGAAGAGATAAAATATTGTTTTGAAATACTAATCAGATAGATACCATTTGTTGAATTATTTATAATCTCTAACAATGTCACTTTTCAATCAGTGTATGATGTACATTTAGGGTGAATGAAATACCAACTTTATCAGGAGTAACTGATAAAAGCAGAGGTTTTTCCTAAATTATATACCCTGTCTGTGCTCCAGTATATAAATTCAAATGTGAGCATTAGAAGATACAAGGAAGAGAGGATATTAAAAAATTATGTGAATGGCAGTGGTTCAAGGAGCCAGAGGGAAAAATCCTTTCTGAGAACATTCAACAATGCTGTTTCTATAGACTAACATCCTCAAAACATCATAGTTTTTTTTTTTCTTTTAAAGTAGAGCATAAAATTCTGTTTTGTGCTCATAAAATCATGTTAACAATTAAAATATTTCTCACTCCAGGGGCGCCTGGGTGGTTTAGTCGGTTAAGTGTCTGATTTTGATCTCAGCTCAGGTCTTGATCTCAGGGTGCTGAGTTCAAGCCCTGGCATTGGGCTCCATGCCAAAAAAAAAAAAAAAAGGAAAAGAAATTTTCAAGCTTCCATTGCCCACCTTTAAGAAATCCTGGTAATGGAAAAAAAAAAAATCCTGGTAATGTAAAAATGTGAACTTAATAAGCTAATTAATTAAGAGCTTTAATATTCATATTTTAGTGATGTCTGGGTGGCTCAGTTGGTTAAGTGTCTGCCCTCAGCTCAGGTCATGGTCCCAGAGTCCTGGGATCGAGTCCCACATAGGGCTCCTTGCTCAGGGGGGGAGCCTGTCTCTCCTTCTGCTTATGCTCTCTCTTTTTCTCAAATAAATAAAATCTTTAAAACAATTTCATATTTTAAAAGAATCACTGTAAAAATTTCTTTACCCTGAAACAGAAAACTGTCCTAGGGCATTTATTACATTGTTATTTGACTTTTAAATTTTGATGTCTTAAAATATCAAGCAGTATTTACAGAGAAAATTAAAACAGTATTTTGGTTTTTATATAACTACTTCGCATGTCTATCTTAATATTTGAAACAAATTGAAAAAGGTAATGATGATAGTCTTTCTGACCCCTTCTCTCATATCTTATTACTCTTCTATTATAGCAAATACACTTTTAAAAAATAAGATTTTGTATTGTATGCTTCTATCCTACAACTTGATTTACTATTGTTATTCTAGAAATTGACTTTTCTGTCATTATGATTTTATGAGGAAAAAATGCTTTTTAACTGGTCTGTGCATAATAATCAACCTTTATCTTATTTTTATGTGCACTTGATAGATGAGAAAAATGCATCTTTACAGTTGTAAGGTTCTGTTATTTTGTTTGTAGTTATTTAGCAATGGGCAGCAGTACTCGATTAGCTTTTCTTTAACTTATAAATTCCATTCACATATCATTAGAAACCTTTCTGCCTTATTAAGGATAGGGTCCATGTATCATTTATCTTTGTTTCCTAAACTCCTGGTACATTATTCATTCACTGTAGGTACTCAGTAAATAATCATTGAATGAATGAAGGAAGAAAGGAAACTCGCAAATTACCTATGCAGTAATTTTAAAAGGAAAGTAGGGAAAATGTATATAAGATATTACTTCCTATTACCTAGTATAATTAGAACACCTTAAAGTTATGAATAAAGAGACATAATGGATATTTTGGTTTCATCTTCAGGTCTCTCAGAAAGAAAATCTGACTTACAGAATTGGACACACTATATCTAGCTTATCAAGAGCTAAAAAGGCCTTTCATTTCTTTAGAATTGAAATAAATTTCTTTTTGAGTGGAGTAGGATGGGCTAGAATTTGAAGAAGGCAAGCAAAAGTATCTTGGTTTCTCTAGGTTCAAAATAGGATTTTTTGGGTGTTTCAGTGTGCTCCCTCTTCCCCCTTCCAGAAGTGGATTTTAGGTACCAGGAAAAGTTCATGTGTCCTGTTGGCTGGGACAGGAGAGAGCCCCAGATGCACCTGTGGATCTTTGTGCCATTACCTGAATTCTCACTGGTGTCCATAGAGATATATCTAGTCTAAACAGGTTACTGGTACCTTCTTGCTCTGCCGAGGAAGTCTGTCATTTGGTAAGCCAGTATGCTATTATTTTAGAGTGCTTAGAGCCTGTGGCCCTCTTGTGCTCACTTGCTCTCTTCTCACTTCTCAACAGCATTGCCGTTCCTCACGACTCAGCCGTGTCTGCCCTCTGAGCCCTGGCTCGGCCTGTCTGCTCTGCCTCACCTCTGCTGGGGTCATCTCACAGCGACTGCAATGGCTTCCAACTCTCAACAGCAACCTTCTGTATACCCTACTGGGATTCTAAAGGAATACCTGGATACGAGACCCTCCTGCACAAGAGCCAAGGAATTTCGAGGCCTGACGTCACAGAACCTTCTGTGGCCGACGGTCCCCATGCCACCATTTTACTCTGTAGTAGTCCTGTGTTGGGTGTGGTTGTCTTGCAAGGTTGTCTCCTCCTAGAATGCTGAACAGGAAGCAGAGCAAACCCCTGAAACTCCTTTCTTGCAGGTTTGGCCATCTGGGTTTTCATTTCTTGAGGGTACAGTCAGGACCATCAAGTCAGACCTCATGCCCTCCTTCCTCTTCTTTTCTGGAAGAAGTATTCTATTTTCTCTTCCTTTTTCCGGGAACTCTTCCTCTGTCTTACCCTCCCCTTTTTTGAGGACATGTTCTTCTTCTCTTTCCCAGTTGGAGAAAGTCATGAGTAAGGGCTTCTACTACGCAATCAGAACTTAGAGATTTTGACAAAACTACAACCAGTAATTAAATTGTAGTATCTAATCTCCTTGTTTGTGTCAATTTGTTGTTGGTGGTTTTTTTTCTTAATGACATAACTTGCCATTTTTAGAGTACCTATGATACTCGGGTATAATGTAGGACTTTTGTTAATGATGCATTCAACTCTCTCAGTACCCCTTAGAGGCAGGTATTATGATCCCTGTTTTATTGGTGATAAAGCTGAAGCTCAAAGAAGCAAAGTAAATATCTGGGACCTGAACCCAAGTCTATGTGAATTCAAGGCCAAAGTTTCTTTCACTTTCCCATTGCCACTCTTTGCATTTTATTCATAAAGGTGTGAAAACTATAGCAAAAAAAAAGGAAAATCTACAGTTTAAAATATTCTGTTGACTTAATACATGGCAACTTTATGTCATTTGTGAGTATTTTTATATAAGCCACCATTATAATCCTGTCCAGTAAAGATAAGTGACGACAACGTGCTTTGACCTCTGCAGTGTAAGTCACCAGATACACCCAGCGTTATCATTACTTAACACTGTTTTTCTATTCACTGAATGTGAGCTACCGTAGAACCTTTCTCATGTTTGAATTTTTGTGAAAACCAGTGTATATGGTTTTAAGTCAAAGCCTTGACATTAACCATCTGATGACAAATAAATCTGTTCTCTGCAATCATAATCGGCCCCGCCAAGCACTTCTTACAGATCTGCCCCATACACTCTGCGAACGCCTAATAGTAAATGATGGCCTGGGGCAGATGGAAAAGTTCCCCTCAAAATAAGGAGTTGCTGTTTCCTGTGCAAATGCAAACCTTTCATCGATCTTCCCATCTTTCCTTTGCGTCTTTTTAATTTTCCCTCCAGCTCTAAAACTATTTCTTCCCTTCAAGCATGTGTTCACCTCTTTATTTTTAAGTATTGCAGCTTTCTAACATCCGTCTCTAGGGCAGCATAATCTTACTGACGAAGTATTCCAAGTTTTCCTTGAGCCCTTGTCAGTATGTCTTCGTGTTAACGGCTCAGCAGACGGAGGAACGGGAGGAGGAGCCCCGCTTACCTGAGTGATTCCGCGGGGACTTGATGATAGGAACCCGAGTAACTGGAAAATAAGAAATGATATCCGACTGACGCAGTGTTATTTGCTGAAACTGTTGGCTGCTTTTCTTTGTTACCATTACAGCCTTTTTTCCAGTCTCCCACCCGGAGAAAGCAGAATTACAGCAACCTATGGAGTTTGGACTGTGCCTCTTTAGATAATGAAAGTAAAGTAAACAATAACACTAATATTGCTTTGGGCATAAATTAGCATGTTCCCAAGTGGCTCCAGAGTAATAACGGTGATGTAGCAGCAGCAGCAGCTCTCTGCGACACCGAAATTGTGGGAACCCGGGACACTGCTGTCTGTAATAACCTTGTTCTTTTTACATAGGACAGATTCTGGGGTTTTTTGTTTTTGTTTTTGCTTGAGTGGGCTGACTGCTCTTTACGGAAGTACAATCCTAGAAAGGCTAAAGCCAGGCTTTGAAGCAAGCACATAGGATAGTTAATAGTAAACACCCTGTGCTAGCTGGAGAGAATGACCCGCACCCTGTCCTTTACTTGCAGTAAAGAAACTACTGGGTGGGCTCAGGACTGTCAGAAAATGATTCAGAAATATTAATTCTCAAGATGAAGAGTTTTCTTTGGCTGCCAGAGAGAGACTTATGAAGGAAGCCTATGAGTCACCTGGTTGGGATTTGTGTGATTTTCCCTCTGGAAATGAGAACGAGGGGCAGGAGATGACCATCTAAATAAAAATGCTGGGGTGTGTGGATGTGTGGGAAAAGTAGGGAGCAGTGCTGGCAGTTGGTTCAAAGCTGGGAAAATTCGGAAAGGATCAGGACTCTGAAATAGCTAAGGGAAGTTCTCAAATTTTTACATGCAGATGAGTCATCTTGGGGGTCATATTAAAAATGCAGATTTTGTTTCAGTGGCTCTGGGGTGGGGCCTGAGTGTCTGCATTTCTAACCGTTCCTAGACCAACACTGATGTCGCTGGTCTAGGAATCACACTTTGCCTGGTAAGTGTTAAGGCTCACCTCCAACCCTGAAACTGAGTCTAAAACACTTGTGACTAATCTTTGGGTCAGCTTGGATTAGACACTAAATAATTCAGAAGCCCACTCTTGAATGCACAGTCACGTAAATCCTGTTAGTCTTTGGAATTTTGTTACATAGGGTTGATGACCTAGTAATTTTGGTAAAAATTCCAAATACATTTCATCAAAATGTGTACAACAAAAAAAAAATTATATATTCAGTACATGAAATGTATTGATAGTAATTTGACATTACATCATCTTCTTCTTTTTTTTTTTTTATTAACATATAATGTGCTGTTTGCCCCAGGGGTACAGGTCTGTGAATCGCCAGGTTTACACACTTCACAGCACTCACTATAGCACATACCCTCCCCAGTGTCCATCACCCAACCTCCCTCTCCCTACCCCTCTCTACCACCCAGCAACCCTGATTGTTCTGTGAGATTAAGAGTCTCTTAGGTTTGTTCCCTCCTGAGCCCATCTTGTTTCATTTTTTCCCTCCACGACCCTGGCCCTGCCTCTCAAATTCCTCATATCAGAGAGATCATAGATAATTGACCTTGCATCTTCTTTAGAGTATTTTGATAATGTTAATATTTCCTTACTTTTGATATCCAAACAAGTAAATAGTATGTGAGATTTTTAAAAATTTTCATTATCACTCAATTTATTGTGTTCATGGGTCCACAGATGACCCCAGACACTAATAATTTTTCCACGTTGACATCTGACACAGAATTTGAAAATGAACACAATCTTTTGTTTTAAATTGGAGCATCAGACGTCAGATCTTTATGTGGAGATGGCATGGGAAATCCTTTCAAGAGAGGTTTTCTGTCCAGGGGTAAGAATTTGTAGCGCAGCAGTTCTCAGCCTGGGCACCCCAGTCACCCAGGGGCTGTGTTACCGCTGCAGCGTAGACGGACTCTGGCTCGGACCCTTCACACGCTGCCATCAGGGTCACCAACTAGGGCAAGGTGTGGAGTTCCTCATAAAGGTGATTGGAAGGGCATGTTTGCCATGGTGATACTCTCCAGATTTAAATTAGATTGTCATAAGTAGCAAAAAACTCAGAGAAGGTAGGACATATTTTTGTTTATTATAAAACACATATGGGAATGGTTGGAGTGGTATATGGGAACCCTGTATGTTCTGTTTATTTTTCTATAAATAAAACTCTAAAATAGCTATTAATTACAAAATAAAATGTATACACACAGAATTTTACCTAAGTGTGATCATTTGATACATGTATATGACTATACATACATTTTACATAAAGGTGATTATGGCATCTGTGTTATTTTTAGGGTGTTTTTTGGTCATTATTTGCCCCCCATCCTTTCCCCTAGCATGATAACATAGTTTTATCCTTTTTTTCCTCCAAGTTCTCATAAAGCAAATAGCTGTAATTTAGCAGTTGTGATGTATAACACAAACTTGAAGAGGGAGAACGTCACAAATCACACTGAAGTGTTCTTAATTTTTTCTAGAACAAAAGGCTCAAATAACACAATGTCCAGTTAAGAATCAGATACCAGGCAGCTCTGGAATCACATGCCCTTCGACTCATGTTTGGTTAGCTCCTCATACCCCATCATCATTTGGGTGATCCGAGTTAGAACTTGGGTTAACAGTACTCAGCCGAAAACCAATGAAACAGACCAAGTGACTTATCAAGATCCTTCTTTATACTTTATTTTAGACATGAATGCTTCTTTGAAATCTTAAAAGATACAGTTCATTTCCTTGAAGCACACTTGAAGGGTTATTTAAACACCATGTTTCCTTAAACGGACATAGGAATTACATTTTGTGAATTTCTGGGAGGAAAAGTCCTTTCATTATAAATCATACATATATTGCTTTCCTATCCAAAATTAAGATAGATTTTGCTCTTTGGGAGTGGGGTCGTCACCTGAACTGCATATTATAAAAGCTTACCTAGAGAACATAGTCTTTAGCCAGTTGAACAATTTTCACAAGAGGTAGTTTAATAGAGTGGGAAATCACAAACCTCAGAGACCAAAGGCTTAACTTTTAAATCCTAGTTTCGCTTATGACTACCTGGATATCTGGCATGTCCATTTTCTCATTTGTAAAGTGAGATAAAAATAACTTCCATGACCTCAGGGTTATTGTGTAATGAGGTGGTATAAGAAAAAATGCATTGTAATTTGTAAGAAGGCATGTAAATGCTATTGCTAACACTTCTACTTTCAGAGATTTTTATCCCCACATTCAAACTGGTGCAAAATAACGATGATCACTTTTTTTCCCCTTCCTAGCCATCCAGAAAAAAAAAAAAATCAGTTCTTTGGCAATGATGAATGTATAATGTGTGTATTTCAAGGGATGATGAAGGGAGTGAAATCCTATAAATGTAGGAAATCAACTATATATTCATTTAATAACAAAAGGGGCTTAATAAAATTGTGTATCTCTTGCTCTTTATGACCTAAGCATTCATATGTAGTAAGATTATTCATGTAAATCAAACTACTTGCCTCCCATTTACATGGTTTTGAGTAAAAGATACACACACACACTCACACACACACACAGTGACCCAAGTTTTCACATACTCAAAAGCTTTAGCAAACTGGTAGTGCATTAGGTCAAGCATCTGGTTGATTTTCCATTCCAGAGCCCTGAGCAAAGTGTTAAATTAAGTCCCATAGTCCCTATTTTTTTACTGAAAGTAGATACAAAAGCTAACGTTTATTAAATAATAGATGCTATAAAGAATCTTGAAAATTATGGACTCATATAAGGAGGCTTTTAGGTGGCAAATATTTCTGATTGTCCCTTTGGCGTCCAAGACGTTTTATGTCCTGGAGCAGTGTCCCGTACTTAGTAAGATTCCTGATGAGTGAGAGTTAGACCTTTCTTTTGTGAAGTGGAAGAAAGATCAGTGTGAAGGAAAGGTGAGAAAGAACCAACACCACAGGAGTGCGCTTAGGCAGACCGGTCTAGGAAGACACACACTGGAAGCTGAGGATCCAGATGGTAAGTCCCTTAGAATCACTCTTGTCTGTATCCCTTGTGAAGCACTCCTCGGTATGAAAAGCAACGATTTGAGGTCTATTTTCCAGCACTTCATACCTGTCCTTAATTTTATTTTCTTCCTTAAAATAGGGGGTCTGGGGCACGGGTTGCTGAATTTATATCCAGGAAGCATCTAAGACTAAAGTGTCACAGTTTTTGTGGGCCTGACTAGTATCTTTGTCTCAATGTACTTAAGTTAATGTGTAGTAGTACTGTACAGTGCTTCAGCTCACATATTGTAGGTTACGCCTGGAGTTATACTCTGAGGAACCCGCTGTGGAAATATTTAAATAATTCCATATACCCTGCGTCGTAGGGGGATGGCAACCCTATCAACACTAAACCTTCCCAAGCACCTGAAATAACCTGAAATAGTCATTTGTCTGGTAATGATAAACATCAAAATTCAAAGTTAGAAAGTCAATTTAAGAATATACAGTGGAAAAAAGACAGTCTCTTCAATAAATGGTGCTGGGAAAACTGGACAGCTATATATAGAAGAATGAAACTCGACCATTCTCTTACACCGTACACAAAGATAAACTCAGAATGGATAAAAGACCTCAACGTGAGACAGGAATCCATCAGAATCCTAGAGGAGAATATAGGCAGTAACCTCTTCGATATCAGCCACAGCAACTTCTTTCAAGATATGTCTCCATAGGCAAAGGAAGCAAAAGTGAAAACGAACTTTTGGGACTTCATCAAAATCAAAAGCTTCTGCACAGCAAAGGAAACAGTCAAGAAAACAAAGAGGCAACCCACGGAATGGGAGAAGATATTTGCAAATGACAGTACAGAGAAAAGGCTGATATCCAGGATCTATAAAGAACTCCTCAAACTCAACACACACAAAACAGACAATCATGTCAAAAAATGGGCAGAAGATAGGAACAGACACTTCTCCAATGAAGACATACAAATGGCTATCAGACACATGAAAAAATGTTCATCACCACTAGCCACCAAGCAGATTCAAATTAAAACCACCTTACACCAGTTAGAATGGCCAAAATTAGCGAGACAGGAAACAACATGTGTTGGAGAGGATGTGGAGAAAGGGGAACCCTCTTCCACTGTTGGTGGGAATGCAAGTTGGTGCAGCCTCTTTGGAGAACAGTGTGGAGATTCCTCAAGAAATTAAAAATAGAACTTCCCTATGACCCTGCCATTGTACTACTGGGGATTTACCCCAAAGATACAGATGTAGTGAAAAGAAGGGCCATCTGTACCCCAATGTTTATAGCAGCAATGGCCACGGTCGCCAAACTGTGGAAAGAACCAAGATGCCCTTCAACGGACGGATGGATAAGGAAGATGTGGTCCATATACACTATGGAGTATGATGCCTCCATCAGAAAGGATGAATCCCCAACTTTTGTAGCAACATGGATGGGACTGGAAGAGATGATGCTGAGTGAAATAAGTCAAGCAGAGAGAGTCAATTATCATATGGTTTCACTTATTTGTGGAGCATAAAAAATAACATGGAAGATATGGGGAGATGGAGAGGAGAAGGGAGCTGAGGGGAATTGGAAGGGGAGGTGAGCCATGAGAGACTATGGACTCTGAAAAACAACCTGAGGGTTTTGAAGGGGCAGGGGGTGGGAGGTTGGGGGAACCAGGTGGTGGGTATTGTAGAGGGCACAGATTGCATGGAGCACTGGGTGTGGTGCAAAAACAATGAATACTGTTACGCTGAAAAGAAATTTAAAAAAAAAGAATAATAGTGTAGATAATGGAAGAAATTGTCAGCTGTTAGAAAGTCAAAGATTGCTCATGAAATTTGTTTTAGGTCCTCTATTATCCTGATCCAAAAAAATACATAGATCACTTTTTAAAAAACTGATTGCAACTCTATTTGCACAATGAAAGGCAAGAGTTTCAGAATAAAGAAAGAAGGCTGCATTTATAGTTTAAATTTTTGTATACCAGTAAAATCCTATTCGAAAACATTTGGGTCAGTTTCGCTAAAAAACAGGAGTTCCTGTTTTTGATGAGGAAAAAGCATAAATAGGGGCTTATCTTAGAATGTAAAGCTTTTACAATCACCCTGTAATTCATGGCTTATCCCTGGGAATTCAAAGCTTTATAAATTATAAACCTTTTCCGGGACATGGTACACACTGTCTTATGTCAGATGGGGCTAGGCTACACCAAGGATATAAATGAATTTTCACTTCTTCACCCGAATTCTTCCATCCCTGATACTCAGTTTTCTATCATTCTTTCCTGGGCTTAAATTATACACCTCTTGCCTAGACTAGAATTCCTTCAAAATAACTCACATTCTTCCATAGTATTTTCAATTTTTTTTCCTTTCTGTTCCTACTTCCCATAAATAAATAAGCAAATAGATGGTTATAGCTCCTGCATCATAGTTGGTAATAAGCAGTTATTAAAAATTCACACTAAATTATTAATAACTGGCAGGTTTGATCCTTTGAAGAACATATGTGTATTTAATTCAGATGAATTTCTGATTGGTGGGATAAACATGCTTTGTCAATATCCTTCTCCTCTGGTCACTTGACGGATCTAAACTGGGACTCTACTATGGGTGTCCTGCCACAGTTTTCAAAAGAAAAGGAGAATGAATTTCCTGTCTCTGAGCAAATGAAGGGATTGGGTACTAAATAGACAATGTTTGTTTTTGAAGCTCCAAAACTTTCTTTTCTGCATCTTTCTCCTAGTTCTTTCTTATTCTTTTCCCCACTATCTTCAATAAAGTCTCAATTTCTACATCCATAAAATAGGAATAAGTGTAGGATTTCTGTAAGACTGTAAAGTTGTTATAAGGATTAAATCAAAAAAATTCATGTAAATTACCCAGATCAGTATCCAGAAAATATAAGGTGCATAATAAATACTTGTTTGAGCTACTTCCCTCCCAATTAGTAAGTAAACATTTTAATAAGGCTAATAATTCCGATATAGGATTTTATGCTTGAACATCATTTCATGCAAAAAGAGTATTCAGTGATCACAAGCTGTTTCTGTCTGCCCGGTCTTTCTTCTTCATTCTCCTCTTATTTTTTTTTTAAATATTTTATTTATTTAGTGGACAGAGAGAGAGATCACAAGTAGGCAGAGAGGCAGGCAGAGAGAGAGGGAGAAGCAGGCTCCCCTCTGAGCAGAGAGCCTGATGCAGGGCTCGATCCCAGGACCCTGAGATCCCAACCTGAGCCGAAGGCAGAGGTGTTAACCCACTGAACCACCCCGGCACCCCAATTCTCCTCTTATTTATCTCTGAATGTGCCCAGACAATAGCAGGTGCTCAAGTAAAAGCATGATCAAATGAAAAGGAAGGGTTCACGGTGTGGAATAATTGAGCCAATGAAAATGGTAACAAATCCCACTTTATACCAAATAATGGTAGAACAAGAGTCCTTTACAATCAATAAAACTTATTTTAAGAAGAAAACACTCCAGTGCAGTTTTATGCCAATACTAAAGTACTTCTTTTTCCAATCTGTTTTCAAATCTAAAAGCCGAATAATGTTATCCTAATATTTCCTTGCACAAAACATAAAAATAAGAGGTACAAATAACTAAGAACACTTACCAACTCTCTTAAGATGTGTTTTTCCAAATGCAATAGCAAAAATTCATTTAAAGTAAGAAAGCACGATTATCAGTAAAAACTGGGACATTGCAAACCCAATTCACACTTTGGAAATAAAATTAAGTTAATATTTGAAATGTTTTTAAAATAACACAGTAAAATGTGTTTTTCATAGGTGTTTCTTTATGCTTTTGAAAGGGAAAAAATGGCTAAAGTACTATTTTGTTCTTTGTGCCGAATAAAGTCTGTTTTGTCTATTTAAAAAAATAAATGAGCAATGATCTCCAAGAAATCATCTTGACCAGCATTAATGACTAGTTTGGTAGTTAACAGCCTGAGGCATTGCCAGAGGCCATTAAGGCTCTTGGGGTGGGGGGAAGGTTGGGGGATTGTGGTTTACCAGTAATTAACTATAGGTATGAATCAAAACTTCCTAAGAAAAGAGATAAAAGTTAACTTTGGATAATTCTATCAGGATTTATCTTTTTACTAACTCCTCCCCCACCTATTTTAATAAATAAGAAAAGAGGATGCTGCCATCATTTCACAAACCAAGTTGGATTGGAAATAATTCACTTAATGAAATGAAGACACCCAGGGGACCAATTAATGCCTTTTCAAGCTTATAGTATACAACTATAAGAACCACTAAAAAAAAAAAAAAAAAAAAAAAAGCCCTCAGTCTAACACATTAGTTGATTGTTGGTGAATTGAAACTCAATCATGAGATCATAAGGATTTTTGGAGCTTCCCTCCCCCTCCAGTTTTAATCCTATCTCAATAAAGGTAAATACATAAGGATTATAAATAAACAAATCTGAAGTAATATAGATTGGGAGAACCTCAAGAGGGTCAGGAGATAATGAAGATTATACCTCAATATTGGGATTATGATGTTAGTTCTTTATTTCAATAAAAGTGGATAGAGATCTTTCATATCAGGGACAGGGCTTAGCTGTAAGGACAAAGTAATCTTCTGGGAATTATGCATACAGGCTTGACATCATTTTTATTGGATGGCTGATGAACTGGAAAACTCCAGGATAGCCAGGCTTTAATTTGTAATCTTAATTTTCATATAAATCGGTACATTTCAGGGGGAGGGAGTGGGGGATGTGGGGGGACTTTGATGCTTGCTCGCCTTGCGATAATAAGACCGTGCTGAAGCACAGGCTGCGGTACTAATTCATCCAGTATCTGACTCGATCTTTTCCTCCATCCATCTGTCTTCCATCTTTACATCTATCATTTAACGAAATTTACAGCCTGCAAATACCAGAGAAGCTAATGTTAGTGCAATCTTCCCTCCACCTCCTCTTGGAATGATCTATAGTAATCTACTTATCATAGATGTGCACACTATAATGTACAATAATTTAGTCTTCACCCAGGAAAATGACTGCAATTGTTTTGCAAGTATGAATTAATAAGGGCTCCCCCCCACTTCTTTCTATCTTTCTAAAAGGCTACAGGACTTGAGAATATACTAGTTTGCCTTCATAAAACAATTATCATGGTGTTTCCCACATATAATTTTATATTCATAGGATTATAGAGGGGCAAAGTTAGCAAACTAGAACAGAGTAGTGATTTATCTGGTCGTCCAACAACTTGGCCCATGTATTTCCAACATAGAATGCAGACGCCCTTCACACTGTAAAGAAGTTAAGTGCCAGTGAATGGACTATCGTAGAAATAAGATCAATATATTTTTTCTCTAGATTGTTCCAGCTTCTTACATCATAAGTAAAATTGCATCTTCATGAAAAATTCTTTTTTTAAAGATTTTGTTTATTTATTTGACAGTGAGAGACACAGTGAAAGAGGGAACACAAGCAGGGGCAGTGGGAGAAGGAGAAGCAGGCTTCCCACCGAGCAGGGAGCCTGATGCGGGGCTCCATCCCAGGACCCTGGGATCATGACCTGAGATGAAGGTAGACTCTTAACGACTGAGCCACCCAGACGTTCCCATGAAAAATTATTCTAATCAAAGAACATTTGAGTTGAATCAACCATAGAAAACAATATACAAAGTTGAAATGATTTCTTCACAAGCACATATTTTCTCTCTCTTTCAAATAATGCTCCTATAGCTTTCCAATTTAAATTTTTCCTGTTGGCCTTTTGTTGTTTTTCTGCTTATTTTAATTCCTTGTCCAAAATTAATGTGTCTTGCATTGGCCACTTTCCATATGTCTCCTTTTTTTTTTTTTAAAGATTTTATTTATTTATTTGTCAGAGAGAGGACAAACAGGCAGAGAGGCAGGCAGAGACAGAGAGAGAAGCAGGCTCCCTGCTGAGCAAGGAGCCCGATGCAGGGCTCAATCCCAGGACCATGAGATCATGACCTGAGCCGAAGTCAGCAGCTCAACCAACTAAGCCACACAGGTGTCCCTATATGCCTTCTTTTGCAAAAATGCTGACATATATAAGTCTTGTCTCTGTTTAGGCTAGAATGATACTACAAATCTTAATCAGCTCGTTGATCCATCCACCTGTTATCCACTTTGTCAAGCACCATGTAGAGTGGCAGGTATATTCAGAGGGTACACAGTCTTTTACTTAAAAGAACTCGTGACTTACTGGGGGGGGGGAGGGGTTAGACTTATAATCAGAAAACCCCAAGAAGTCTTCCAGGAAGAAGTGATATCAGAGCTGAGACTTAAAGATGAAAAGAGGTTAGCTAAGCAAAAATAGCGATGGAGATAAAAATGGGATAGAATAACACTTGTAAAGGCAGAGCACATGAAAGAGAATTTGGCATATAATTTGGCAGGAGTGAAGTTGACAAGGGCTTACAGAAATGTATGTTTAGTGAGCTATAACTTGATAAATGGTAGAACTTCAAAGGAAAAGATAATGATACAATTAACGTATCAATCTTTAATATCAATTAGTATTTGTGTGAATAACTCCAACAATGGGAAACTCATTGCAATAAATATAGATGAATTTATTTTCAAAATTCTAATATTTATGAAACTCCCAATATTTTCTGATTTTATAGTATTGGAAAACATATATAGCAATCCATTCTAGTTCTAGAGCCACATGGACTGTGATTAATCTTCCTTTCATATTAATATCCTTGAAATACTTGAAGACACTTATGAAGTCCTTCAATGATTGGTTACTTAAAATGTTCCTTATTTATAATAGTTTTCACAACTTTTAACATTTTTATTTCTCTTCTCCAGATAAGCTCCTGATTTGTTCTTTCTAAAGTGTGGCATCTGGGACTGAAAGTAATAGTCTATGTTTAGCATGACCCATAGAGAGCAGAGAGGCAATATCCAACAACATATTCCTCATCACTCTATTTCTATTATTATGCCTAATTTGAATGAAATTTTTGAGCAGACTTATATTAATAATTTATACAGAAATTTTATTCAACTAAAATGCTAAAATCCTTGCCATATCTGCTACCATTTAGTCACATCTCTACTGTGCTCTGTTACTTTGGATGGGTTTTTAAATAAAAATCCAGAGTATTACTTATACCCCTATTTAAATTCATTATGCTACACCCAATGACTATAACAGAGTGAAGTAGCTCTTCAGTTCAGTGAGTATAAATATTCAAGTATTCAGATATTTCTCTTTATTCCTGAACCACTGAGTAGTAGATAGTGGGTAGATCCACTCAGATCTACTCAGATCCGAGTAGTAGATAGTGGGTAGATCCACTCAGATTTAAAAGTGGGTTGATTCGCTAGCATCCTCTTCTTCTATATATATAACAAAGATGTATAAAATATAAGGACCAATAACCAAAACAACTTAGCCAGGCTCAAGAGTAAGAAGAGTATCTTTGTGGACCAAGATGAAGCAGAAACTCAAAGGATGTTAAGTGTCATGAGCCACAGGCCTGGAAGCAGGTAGTAACAGACAAGTATCCTGTGGGATGATAGGAAATGGAAAGGTCCTGGGGAAATCAGGAAACAGGAGTTAGTATCTCCCAGTAAAAGGCTGAAAAAGCAGCACAGGGGTGGCTCAGTCAGTTGAGCATCTCTTTTTTTTTTTTTTTTTACAAAAAAGAATGATACTACTAGAATAGAAAAAAGGTTTTAATAAGCACCATATGAAATTTGAAAAGGCATATGTTTAACATTATATGTACATTATAGAACACTTTTCCTCTTATTTTATTTCCAGTATAATTAACATAGAGTGTTATATTAGTTTCAGGTGTGCAGTATAGTGACTCAACAATCTGATACATTACTCAGAGCATCTGACTCTTGATTTTGACTCAGGTCCTGATCTCAGGGTCATGAGATCATGACCTGTGCTGGACTTGCACTCGGCATGGAGTCTGCTTGGATTTCTCTCTCTCCCTCTCCCTTTTACTCTCCTCCCTGCTTGTGCATTCATTCTCTCTCTCAAATAAATAAATAAAATGATTTTAAAAGAGCAAAAGGCCGAAAAAAAGTGTTGCCAACTTGATGGTTCAGAGAACAGATTTACAGGGAGTTGGGTGGTGGGGAACGATATAGTCTAATGCCTGGAACTAAGCATAGGCACTTGATACATATAAATGCCCTGAGAGTAGACAGGAACAGGCCAGGCTATAGTCTTGGGGACCATGGATCTGTGTGGAGGCAGCTTCATTATTATCAGATCATTAGACAGGAAGATAAGGATAAACAAACATTTAATATAAACAACAAGAGTAACAAACAGAACTTGAATTCCCGCTAGAAAAAAAATGCAAATATATAAAATAGCATAATAAATAGAATTGGATGATCAGACTGAATTCACACACATAAAATTTTTTGGCCATATATTGCTTATAGGAAACATATCTAAACTATGTGTCATAAAGCCCATCTCTCTAGCAACCGCAATACTTGCTCAGTAGTTTCTTACATGGAGTGCCCATCTTGTCAAGGATGGAAGCATGTATGGCCTCAACATAATTTTTTCTCTCAGCAAGGCTGTCCTACCACCACTGCTGAGTGTCTAACAGGGTTGCAAGTCCACATTGGATCCCTTCTCTCATGGAGGATATAACAATTTGCCTTTATAGAAGAATAAACTTGTCTGGATATGGATTTCCCTCTCAGTCTACAACATGTCTCCAATACCATTATTTGTGAACTTTAAGAACACCGTTTTCATTGCTCTATAATGCTACACAAGTAAGGAACCCTGGGCAAGAAAACTATTTTGTAGGCTAAGGAAATGTAGCAACGGGCTCACGCCCATAGAATCACTGGTTCTACCCTTCAGCCTTCTAGAAATGGCTGATATAAAACAATGAAGCTGAGAGTTCAGTGGCGTCCGAACGTGAGAGTTTGGGAAACTGTAAGAAGCAGCATACACCTTAAACCAGGTGCCAATGTAGAGTGTCCAATAGTTAGAATATTGGTTTGAGTGCTAGGAGTGGAGGTGGTAGTGTCCCTTCTATACCTAATCACCTACTTAATTTTTTCCTCCTAACTCTATAATCTTGGTTCAGTAGGTGTAGTGATCCTAGTATTCTAGAGAGGAGTACTTTCTTTTTATTTTATTTATTTATTTATTTTTTGGAAATCATATTTATTTTAATTTTATTTAATTTAATTTTACTTTATTTTTTTATTTTTTATAAACATATAATGTATTTTTATCCCCAGGGGCACAGGTCTATGAATCGCCAGGTTTACACACTTCACAGCACTCACCATAGCACATACCCTCCCCAGTGTCCATAACCCCATCTCCCTCTCCCAAACCCCCTCCCCCCAGCAACCCTCAGTTTGTTTTGTGAGATTAAGAGTCACTTATGGTTTGTCTCCCTCCCGATCCCATCTTGTTTCATTCATTCTTCTCCTACTCCCTTAGCCCCCCCATGTTGCATCTCCACTTCCTCATATCAGGGAGATCATATGATAGTTGTCTTTCTCCAATTGACTTATTTCGCTAAGCATGATACCCTCTAGTTCCATCCATGTCGTCGCAAATGGCAAGATTTCATTTCTTTTGATGGCTGCATAGTATTCCATTGTGTGTATATACCACATCTTCTTTATCCATTCATCTGTTGATGTATATCTAGGTTCTTTCCATAGTTTGGCTATTGTAGACATTGCTGCTATAAACATTCGGGTGCACGTGCCCCTTCGGATCACTGCGTTTGTATCTTTAGGGTAAATACCCAGTAGTGCAATTACTTGGTCATAGGGTAGTTCTATTTTCAACATTCTGAGGAACCTCCAAGCTGTTTTCCAGAGTGATTGCACCAGCTTGCATTCCCACCAACAGTGTAGGAGGGTTCCCCTTTCTCTGTATCCTCGCCAGCATCTGTCATTTCCTGACTTGTTAATTTTAGCCATTCTGACTGGTGTGAGGTGGTATCTCATTGTGGTTTTGATTTGTATTTCCGTGATGCTAAGTGATGTGGAGCATTTTTTCATGTGTCTGTTGGCCATCTGGATGTCTTCTTTGCAGAAATGTCTGTTCATGTCTTCTGCCTATCTCTTGGTTGGATTATTTGTTCTTTGGGTGTTGAGTTTGTTAAGTTCTTTTTAGATTTTGGATAGTAGCCCTTTATCAGATATGTCATTTGCAAATATCTTCTCCCATTCTGTCAGTTGTCTTTTAGTTTTGTTAACTGTTTCCTTTGCTGTGCAAAAGCTTTTGATCTTGATGAAGTCCCAATAGTTCATCTTTGCCCTTGCTTCCCTTGCCTTTGGCGATGTTCCTAGGAAGAAGTTGCTGTGGCTGAGGTCAAAGAGGTTGCTGCCTGTGTTCTTCTCAAGGATTTTGATGGGTTCCTTTCTCACATTGAGGTCCTTCATCCGTTTTGAGTCTATTTTCATGTATGGTGTAAGGAAATGGTCCAGTTTCATTTTTCTGCAAGAAATCTTCCAGATTGTCAAATTTGTTTGCATAGAGTTGCTCATAGTATGTTCTTATAATTGTTTGTATTTCTTTCGTGTTAGTTGTGATCTCTCCTCTTTCATTCATGATTTTATTTATTTGGGTCCTTTCTTTTTTCTTTTTGATAAGTCTGACCAGGGGTTTATCAATCTTATTAATTCTTTCAAAGAACCAGCTCCTAGTTTCATTGATTTGTTCTATTTTTATTATTATTATTATTATTTTTTTTTTTTTTTGGTTTCTATTTCATTGATTTCTGCTCTGATCTTTATGATTTCTCTTCTCCTGCTGGGTTTAGGATTTCTTTGTTGTTCTTTCTCCAGCTCCTTTAAGTGTAGGGTTAGGTTGTGTACCTGAGACCTTTCTTGTTTCTTGAGAAAGGCTTGTACCGCTATATATTTTCCTCTCAGGACTGCCTTTGCTGTGTCCCACAGATTTTGAACTGTTGTGTTTTCATTATCATTTGTTTCCATGAATTTTTTCAATTCTTCTTTAATTTCCTGGTTGACCCATTCATTCTTTAGAAGGATGCTGTTTAGTCTCCATGTATTTGGGTTCTTTCCAAATTTCCTCTTGTGATTGAGTTCTAGCTTCAGAGCATCATGGTCTGAAAATATGCAGGGAATGATCCCAATCTTTTGATACCGGTTGAGACCTGATTTAGGACCCAGGATGTGATCTATTCTGGAGAATGTTCCATGTGCACCAGAGAAGAATGTGTATTTTGTTGCTTTGGGATGAAATGTTCTGAATATATCTGTTAAGTCCATCTGGTCCAGTGTGTCATTTAAGGCCTTTATTTCCTTGTTGATCATTTGCTTGGATGATCTGTCCATTTCAGTGAGGGGAGTGTTGAAGTCCCCTACTATTATTGTATTATTGTTGATGTGTTTCTTTGATTTTGTTATTAATTGGTTTATATAGTTGGCTGCTTCCACCTTAGGAGCATAGATATTTAAAATTGTTAGATCTTCTTGTTGGACAGATCCTTTGAGTATGATATAGTTCCTTGAGAGGAGTACTTTCATCAGGTCTATTAAATTGGAAGCTGTGACTGCTCCTGACCATTTTGGGTTCCTTATGCTTCTGAACCAGCAAGCCATTTTGACCAGGATAATTGATGCCATTTTGTAGAAGGAAACTGTTGGTGTTATACTCTTGCACAAAGAAGACTATGTCTGGAATCTGGGAGTTTCACCAAGACACATCATAGTACTCCTTTGTTTAAAAGTACTGGACAAGCTTTGCGCAGTGGCAGTATCGTAGCCAATGAGGTTTATCCGAGGCACGATTATTGCTAATTAAAAGTATTGGACAAAAACTGTCATAGTTTAATAACTCAAATCCTACAAGCATAAAGGTTTGTTTCATCTTACCCTGTAAAGCCCTCATCCAGTGAGGGTCAGCAGAGGGAAAGGAGAGCATGGAGTAAGTGTGTGTTTTTGTGTGGCTGTGGTAACCTGCTCTAGTCCACAGAAGGCTGACCTCTATGAATTCGTTTAACTAGAGTCTCTTGCCCTTTCTTGTTTCTAGTTAGGATGGGTCAATGAAACCAAGTAGAAAGAGGAAAATTGAACAAGATACCTACTCCTAAGTACTATTTCTTCAGCCACAATTTTTTTTTAAAGATTTATTTATTTATTTATTTGACAGAGAGAGATCACAACTAGACAGAGTGGCAGGCAGAGAGAGAGAGAGGGAAGCAGGCTCCCTGCTGAGCAGAGAGCCCGATGCGGGACTCGATCCCAGGAACCTGAGATCATGACCAGAGCCGAAGGCAGCGGCTTAACCCACTGAGCCACCCAGGTGCCCCTCAGCCACAATTTTTAAATTTGATGGATTTCCTCTATCTATGGCTACAGTTCTTGTCCAGCAGACACTCTGCCATGAGTGCTTCTTTCTTGATGTTCTGGTAGTAGTTCTCTCCACTCTCCCCTTCAGACACAGGTATGGTAATTAGTGTCTTCCTGGTGTTAGCTACCACATCCCTTACTGATCTCTTTTGTTCTTCTCAGGCCTTTATAGACAGACCTTCATTAAACTCTCTCCAATCACCCTTTTTCGGTGTGCCATCTGTTTCCTAATATACCAAAATAAATTCACCTTTATATTTCCAGATATCCGTATATCTCTATTAATTTACTTATCTGCTTTAAATAGTATCTCTAACCATTTGTGAAAAAAAAGAGGTCAGGTCAGCATCTTTATTCCAACTCTTACTGCTGTCTTCCTCATCTCAACTTTTGTTGGATATATAATTTCTATTTTTCCAGGTTTTTAACATTTACATTCTAAAATTTTACAATAATTCTCACACTTGTTTTGATCTTAGTTCCAGGGATTCTGTTCTCACAGCCAATCCTTTTGCCAGTTTCTCCATTTATCAAAGGAAGGCTAAAGTTAAAAAGAACTTGAAAAACTATATTCTGAGTTCCTCTATGTTCAGAAACGTTACCTTTACATTGAGCTGCAGTTTGGGTATAAAGATTCTTGAATCAGTCTTTTTTCAAAGACTTAATTGGCACCGATTGTTCCACGGTTCGTTTTGAGTATTGATAGAAGTCTGAGGCTATCCTGCATTTTGTTTCCTCCTTAAGTGTCTTAATCTTTCTATCTGGATGTATAATATATATAAACATATATTGAAACTATGAAATTTTACTAGGAAGACTTTTCGTTTTGATCATTCTGTGTTATTTTTTCCCATAGATATGCCATATGCATCCCATCTGTAGATTCAAGTCTTTTATTTTTGGTAAGCTGTATTGAATTATATCTTTAAGTATTTGTTTGGTTACCTTATTTTGGTCCTCTTTGTCCATGACACTGATTTCCCTATCTTCCAAATCCATTATTTTCTCTCTCTCCTTTTCAAACTATTTTAATTTCATTTTACATATTTTCTAATTCCTACCCTTAATTTTGCCTCTGTTCAGAAGGCACAATTTTCCTTTGTGCTGCCTCCAGTCTGGCTCATTTCTATAGTATTTAATTTTTCCCCTTCTACTTCATTGTTCAGCTTTGCCATTTTCATCATCTTATCAGTTAGAATTTTTGCATAAAAGAGATGGTGCAGTGAAATTGAAGAAAATTAACAAAGAGATTTTTACAAAGGTGAAGGCACAATGTAAGGAACCGTCAAAGGTTAGTGCAGTACCCACTGTTGGCCAAGGCCAAGTAGAAGCTAGAAAAGGGAACATTCTGACGTAGTTCAGAGGTCAGCTTCCTGGGGCATGGATGAAGGTGGACAGGGATGGGGAGTGCATCTGGTGGGGCATTTTTCCCGAGTTCTTATCTCTCTACTATGTCCTTTTATTTTTTCAGTTATGATTGTCTCATTAAGGGTTTTATTGTTTTACTAATTCTTGATGATATATGGTTATAATTTTTACCTCCTCCATGGTATATTTTTCTTGGCGAATGTTCTTCACCTGTTATTTGTTTAGAGTCTCTGCTGGTTCCTGTTGGCGTTATCATCCACGTTTAGATGCACACCCTTCCCGTTAGCCCCTTGAGGAAGGTTTTGGTGAAAGGATGGTTACAGCTGTGTTGTTGGTTCCCGGCAGTTCTACTTATGGCAGAGTTGCCTGTGTAAGCTACTTTAGGATTTACGTCTTCCCTGCTGACAAACCGCATCCCTGTTAGTAATACAAAGTGTCCTTCCCCTCTTTCCTACAACCAGAGTTACTTTCTGCAATCACGGATTGTTCACGTGATCCCTCCATCCACCCCAACTTCCAAGCATCCAGAGATACTCTCTGTTCCCACTGTTGCAAATAAAACATCTATTATTTTATATCTCAGTGAAATGTACTTGAGAGATTTGTGGTGAGCTTTTGTTGAGCTCTGTCACTAGGCATGTCCTCTTTTCCCATGTTTATCTGTCCCAGTTGGTTTTTTATTGCTTTTGGCTGTTAGCTTTTTTCCTACCTTATTATTACTGTTTTGAGAGTTCATGTATCTCCCAGTTCTATCAGAGATAAGTTTGCATTAATTTTTCTTCCTCATTCTTTTTTGGCTTTTGGATGATTTTTTATAAAAGAAGGGGACAATTCATAGGCCTCTCTCCATCATGCTCAAAGCAGAAATCACATGTAACCTTTTGATCTTCTAACAACCACATGTATGAAGAACACATAAGGCTCATCTTCTACCAAGTAAAAGAAAAAAATCCCTGGCCAAAGCTAAAAATGCATAACTCATTACACATAAGAACATTTTCCAAATGCTGGGTATGTCTAAATGACTCTAGTTTATTTTCCCCATGGTTTAGAGGTGTTTTCATTTTTCAAAGACAAATAATCTGTTCCCAAGCCTGTTTTTCTTTGTTTGTGTTCGGAAGTCTTCTTAGATGCACAGTCCTCTGAAATGTCAAAATACTACCTTCAGAATAGAAAATAGATTCCTCCAATCATATCTTATCCTCTTATCCTCCAAACCTCCCAGTTTGCCTGTGAAGTAACAGGAAAGTTGATATAGATATATTCTGTGATCGTAATCCCAATCGGTTGGCACACTCATCTCTTAAACAGTTCTGTCAACTTGGATTTATCTTCATGGAAGGCATAGAAAGCATCGTTTACATAAATAACATGGAGCTTTGAGTTGGACAAATATCAGGGATGAGTAACTGCCCTGGAGTAGACCTATTAAATCAATCACTGGGGCTCAGACAATCAGAAAAGCATTGACTATAGCCATACAAAACCTGATCACAACATAATCTTCCTCTGCCTCTTGATGAGGTAACAAAATATGCCGTGTTCATTGAACAGCTGCTTTCATAAGGAGAGCAATAATGAAAAAAATCTCCCAGAACCTTCAGTACTTGCACACAGAAACAGGATTTCCAGTGAGAAAATTAAAATGCCAACGAGATTTATACTTACCTATGTAGATATCCTGTGGTCTTAAACATGTTCCATTATTTTTACAGTGCAAGAAGGAGAAACAATGTCATTTTTTAAAGTACTGTTATTGAAAAATAGAAGTAATAGGCATGGTTTGTATTATGGACTGAGTTATATCCCCCCAGAATTCATGTTTTGACGTTCTAACCTCTAGTACCTTGGAATGTGACTCTATGTAGACAGAGGGTTTTAAGGAGGTAATTAAGCTAAAACGAGAGTTGGCTCTAATCAATATGACTCAGCTGTAATCCTTATAAGAAGATTAGAACACGGGCACACACCGAGGGAAGACGATATGAAGACACAGGGAGAAGATGTCCTCCACGACCAAGAAGAGACCTTAGAACTAACCGGCTCTGCCGACACCTTGATCTTCTCCGGTCTCCAGAACTGTGAGAACATAAATTTGTGTCGTTTAAGCTACCCAGTCCGTGGTACTTTGTTGTGGTACCCCTAACAAACTGTTCTCTTTCTCTTTTAAAGGCAAATAAGTAAATGAAGATAGAAAGGCTCAAAGTTAAGTCACTTCTACCTTGCTCTGACAAAATTCTGACACTTGGTGTAAACATCCAGGTTTTCTTCTTCTTTTTTTTTAAGGTTTTGTTTATTTATTTTAGAGAGACAGAGAGCAGGATGGAGTTGCAGAGAGGAAGGGGAAGAAGCAGGCTCCCTGATGGGCAGAGAGTCTGATGTGGGGCTCTATCTCAGGACCCCAAAATCATGACCTGAGCCAAAGGACTGATGGAGCCATCCAGGTGCCCCAACGTCCAGGTTTTCAATGGTTACTTATGGAAATCAGTGTTCCCTTAATTGGTTTGTGAATATTCTGTAACGTCATCTCTGTTAAGAGTGAAGTGTCACATAACTAGTAGCACAAGGGTTTGCTAGAGGTGCATAAAGAAATCATGGAAGCATAATCCCCATAGAAACATCTCTTTTTTACACGTTAACTCTGAAGAAGTAAACATATAAGTAATATCTGCTCGTTGATTTCAAAGTGGGTATAAAGAAGAAATGTTTGTAAATTACTAGGGGGGAAATGATGAAAAATAGCCTTTCAAGGATTATAGAGGAGGACTATTTCAGATTATTTTAATAGTACCTACAAAATGAGCCAAAGAAAACTATTTTGAGGTCCCGTATGAAGGTGAATGTTTTTTTCCTTCCCCAAACATTCTATTCTCTTTAAGGGTCCTTATAGTGAATAAGTAAATGTTTCTTACCTGTGAGAGCAGGATGTGAAATAAAGCCTTTGGGCACCACAAAACCACTCACATGAAACAAACATGTGTTGGCATCACACTCAGGTGCATACCTTAGAGAAGAAAGCCCTGTTCACTTGATCCATGCTGGCTTTTGGGGGGCATGTGAGTGTTTTTCAAATTATTTTAGGTACAAACTGCATGAAATCTAGATCTCGGAACACTCAAAATGAACCAATGACTATGTGAGTATAGCAGCGGTAATGTTTTACTTTGGGAAATACGTGGTATATAAACAGAATTTTTAAAGAGCAGTGTGATAATAATGACTTTGTTTTCCAAGATTTCTTACTGAATCCTTAAGATTCATGTAAAGCCCTTCTCCCAGTTATTAAGCACCACTTCATTTCAGCACTTGACTTCATGCATGTTGGGGGAGGGGGTTTCTAGTTGTAGATAAACCATAGCTGGTATCATGGACCTATCTGGTCACATGTCTGGTGTTATCCAGAGAAGACATGGGTCAGTCCTAGTAGTATTCTCTACACAAGGAACCAAAGAGTGTCCTGAGAAAGAAAGAGTTCAGCCCATGAGGAGAGGTCACTCCTGCTATGACAGATTAGGTACCACCGCCAGTGTGGTGGCCATTTCTCAGTGCAGCATATGGGAGAGGAGCTAGCTGAGGGAGAAAAGAAAATAGGCTCTGTTTTCCTGCTTTTACACTATGTCTGCTTCTTGCCACATGAGGCCTAGGTGGTCAATATTACACCTTTTTATTGACAGAGTAATTTTAATTTGCACCCAAGCAGGTTATATCACAGTGAAAGACAGAATGGGTTCCTAATTCATTTCATTTGCCTGAAGCCAGCTTTTCTTGGTCACTCCTAGGTTTCAGTGTTGTGCTGAGTTCAAGTCCCTCACACACAAGCCTTCCAGGGAGTAGGACCATATAAGAATCCCAAACCAGGATATTTTTGAGAATGAACCAGGGCACTAAAAGTAGTTAAACTTACATAATTTCTTCAAAATACACATGTTGACATACAACTTGGTTTTATTATATTGGCTATCCAAATGAAATATTTCTACTCAAAAGCTCATTTCAAAAAAAATCTTGCTAAAAATATAAAAATAACATATCTGTATACATTAAACAAAAATAAAAATGTCTTCATATGAAACAATCAAAAATAAATAGGATTCCTGACATTTTTTTTTTTGCAACAACATAGATGGGCTTTAAGGGCATTATGCTAAGTGAAATAAGTCAGACAAAGAAAGAGAAATACTCCATGATTTCATTTATAAGTGGAATCCAAAAAATCTGAACTCATAGAAACAGAAAACATATTGGTTGTTGCCAGAGGCGGGGTGGGAGAAATAGGTGAAAGTGATCAAGAAACCTTAAAAATACCCTAAAATACAAGGTAATTATTATTCTTGGCTCATATACATATTCTTAAACTGTATCTCTCTCTAATCCTGTGTTAATTGAATAATTTTTCTGAAGAATACACGCTTTAATATTGTATTATTTTTAATTTTTAAATAAAGTTGTCTGTAATTTTCTTTAAAATTGCATTTTTGATTAATAAGATTAAAATGGACTCTCCTCTATAGACTACATTTTTAGTTGAGAAATACTATCTAAATAAAGGTACTGAGGCTATTGATAAGACCAGAGAAATTCTGCTAAATAGAGGATGTTCTCAATTCTAATTGTATTGAAATATGTAAATATTTTGGTACAAGTATTTTACCAATTAAAAGACAAAAGAGGCTTAAGAATAGGAAAAGATAAGTGGCAGATGAAGAAATCTGAGAAAGAGATTCCATTGAGCAGAAAATTATGACCATATATGTTAACATGAGGGACGCCTGGGTGGCTCAGTGGGTTAAAGCCTCTGCCTTCAGCTCAGGTCATGATCTCAGGGTCCTGGGATCGAGCCCCACATTGGGCTCTCTGCTCGGCAGGGAGCCTGCCTCCCCCTTTCTCTGTGCCTGCCTCTTTGCCTACTTGTGATTTCTGTCTGTCAAATAAATAAATAAAATCTTTAAAAAAAAATCAAATATGTTAACATGAGTATTTAAAAATTAATAAAACAATCATATCTTGAAAACAAAAGCATAATTGGGAGATAAAAGAACTTGGAGAAGACCTGGAGATTTCTGTCATAGTCTGGGGCATCTAGGTTCACCAGAGACATTCTAATCATATTGATCCTTGAAATGAAAAGGTCTAGGTTATTATACTCTCACTCCTAGAAGGCCATTTGGTCTTCCAACTTATCCCCAGCAACTCTTATACCAACCAAGGAATATGAAAGAGATGCATTATCCAAGCCAAAAAGATCGACCAGAATCTCTCTGCTACAAGAAACTTGACCAGATTCACTGCTAGAGATAGAACAGCTGGTTACTTTCAGTTTTCTTCTCATTCCCCTGCCCCTGCTTAGATTAAGTCCTATTTGCCTAACACCCCACTATTATCTTTAGCGCCATCACTGTGATTAATACCAGCCAAGAAGAAACGATCAGATGTGCATCTGACAACAAAGTTTGAGAAAAATGAGTGATTTTGCAGCAGTTTTTCAAAGATCTATATCAGCAGTAAAAACTGACCTGTAAATTTACTTCTGTTGTTTCTTTCCAAATTAGGGATTATTTTGCATGCTTTCAAGAAATAGGTATGTTGAGAGGTACATATGAAAAAAAAAAACTTTGTGGAAACAGGAGTAGAAAGAGAAGAAGGTGTACAAATAAAAAAGTCAAAATGGCAAATATATTACTTTGGGTGTATATTAAGTACATATAACAAAAAGACTCTAAAATTCAATGGCTCAAACAAAATGGAGTTCTCTTTCTTTCTTAGTTAAAGGTCAGGGGGGTGAGCCCTCCCAGGCTAGCGGGGGAAGATCTTTCCCCAGAGATCTCTTGTTACTCTTCCATGACCTTGGATGTCTGCATTATATAAGGCTGGATCCAGTCCAAGTTCTGTCTTGTAAGAACAGAGAAAGACGTGATGCACAGGCAATTTCTTCTTTAAATCATGTTTCTTAGATACTTTAAATCATGTTACTTCTGCTTAGCACTTTCATTATGAGATAGTTAATGCCCCAGGTAACGGCATATAACACACATGTATATACGTGTATACACACTGACATTTATATAATACAAATAATACACTAAATATGCAATAAAGATATATGCATTATATGTACATGTATTTATATACTCTCAGGCAATGCAATGCCACAACTAAAATAAGACCATTGCAAAGCATTTGAGTGTTTTTATAGGAAATACACTTAAAATCCATCAGATTAACATTAGTTAGCAACTGCTTTTCCCTTCTTATTTTGGCCTCCCACCATTTCGATTGTTTTGTAGATTTTTAGCATTGCAACCCAAATCAAACAGGAACAAGTCAGTCATATTTTCTTTGAGTAACCATCCTGTTCCATAGGAATACTAACAGTTCTTCTCGCAGAATAAAAAATCAGGGGAGACTGATGTAAGAGTGAGTAGAAGGTTGGAAAGACGGCTATCCCAGTGTTCCGTCAGGAGCCACGCCAGTTCAGTTTCACCCGGAATTCCTTTTATGTGACATTCTCCGTTACACAGGTACAGACGAGTTTTAAAACACTTACACCAAAGGAACTAGAAGATACCACACTGAACAAAAAGTCGTTGATAACTTGTTAAATATGCTGCTTAAATCTTTTTTGAAAAATATATAAAGTCATTACTAGCGGATACCGCAATACAATCTCAAGACATTCTACTCTATGGCATCAAGCTACACTGAAGTGCACATTTCAAAGCAGAGTTCCTCTGATGGCCTTGTAGCCCACATAACACATTCGTACTCTCCACATATTCCATATGTTGTTTTGTAAAATTACATATGTAGTTCTACTAATACGAGGCCAAATAAACCAGCTCAGTGGATTGAGAGGAAATTAATTCAGCCAATCTTTAATTTTTCTCTAGTTCTGCTACAGAAGCATCTTAGCATCTGCCATTAAAAAAAAAAAAAATAGAGATTCCTTGAGACGGCCCCCACTCCAGACAAATTAATTGTAAGCCTCTTTTAGAATACAGGAAGTTTTGGAATAAAGATTAGCTACTATGGAAAAGGGTATCTTTGCTCTAAAAAGTTAGAATCAAATTCAGATGTTCATCGTGGGTTATTATAGAATGGCCCCTAGTATCAAATGCTTCCTGCTTTTGTTCCTAAGCCAGCTGGAGCCCTGGTGCCTGCTCAGGCCCAGGATGGAGCTCTTCTGCTTTTCCACTGGTACCCAGCCTCTATCACCACTCTGCGCAGGAATAGTTTTAACTTATTGTCCTTAATGACCTCAAGGAGAGGACCTAGGAGTTAGCTCCAGAACCAAGAATTGAGCCAAAGTGAAATTGCTTTCTATGGTTGACTAAGTGTGTTACAATTTCTCTGAGTTCTGCTAAGTAGCAATTGACATATTTAGCAATATTTGACAAATTTTTATTGTGGGCAAATGTGCAAGCTGGTGCTGGTGCAATGGAGAGTACAAAATAATATAAGAAATAGCACCAACCCTTAAGGAATGTATAAATAAACTGAAATAAGGAAGGGAGCAAAATACTTCATAGCCTAATGAGGTACATACTATTTTAGGAACTCAGACACAAGAAAGATCCCTGTGCATAGAATCATTCAAAGGAGTCTTCGTAGTGGAAATTCAGTTGAGATGGGCAGATTCCAAGGCAGAGAGGAAAGTGGAAAGAAAGTCTTTAAAAAAAAGCAGAAATTGGGGAGAGGATATTCTGGCCAAATTCTTCAGCCGTCTTCCGTAAAACGCATCCACAATAACAATGTCAGTTAACACTTCCTGAATGCTCACTCTGGGCCAGGTATTCTACAGTTACTTCCTGTGAGCTCAAAATATGCTTTAATTTGGATGCCGAGATAATTGTATCGAGGAGGATAGGGATACATAAACCAGTTTACTAATTCACTTAAGGCGTCAAAGCTAATAAATGGCAGAGACAGTGCGAACCATGTCTGACTGGAATTCACGCGCTTAACCATGTAGTATCACAGCATTTCCACAACGCTATTGGACCTCACCCCTTCCATCTCCCTTCTACTGCCAGCGATTACCCCTGAGGCCCTTATCATACCCTATCAAAGCACATGACTGCTATTACAGCTTACTTAAAGTATGGCCTCCCTAATTTTAATTTTAATCTGTCCTTCCATTTTCCTCTTCATAATGCCCACCTCATGTTCTGATCATCCACTCCCTGTTCAAAACCTCTTAGGGCCTCCCACTGCTTTAAACACACATGCATGCACACACACAATTAAGCTCTCTAAAGTCCTTATAACCCCAATTCACCCTTCCACACTTTGCCCTGCCCACGGCTAACTCTTCATACCAGATTCATTTATGTTCTTGCTTATCTTTCCCACTAGACTTCCAGTTAGTTAAGGGCAGAAGCAACGCCTTCCCCTCCTCTTTCTTCTTTAGTTTCTAGAAAATTCCGAGCACATGGTGGACATTGAACAAATGTTTGTTTGAATTTTGCTGAATCAGCATGTTGTGAGCATGGTGAGTGGCCTGTGTCAACTCGAGCAGGCGGGATGTGAAGGGAACAAGTGACAGAAGTGACCAGGCAGGTAAACCAGTTGTGGGGGCACCTTGAATACCAGCGTGAGTTTAGATTTTAACCTGAAAGGCTCTTTGCACTGAAACACAAAATGTTTTGAAGTGTACAGCAAGGTATAGAAACAAATTTCATTACATTGCTCCCTCAGCACCGATTCTTTCTTTCCTCCTACAAACCTGGCAAGCACTTCGCACACCACCTTACAAAACCGTGTGCCTGCGTCTTTTGGGAGAGACAGTTCTCAGTGTCATTCCATGTCATTATCACAACCTCCCAAATTGTTCTCCTCTTTCAGTGTCTGGAAGTGCTTGTTCCTATGGGCATCAGGGCCTCATTTAGGCAGGTACAACAGATTGCCATTAGGAGCATAACTGGACATGTTAAAGCATGACATCTCCATCACCTGAAAGTGCGTGGGGAAGCCAAGCTGAACCAAGCCACGGCTCGTTGGCAGTGGTGGCTGGTTCTGCAGCATTGACTTCAGACTTATTAGCACCTGTCACTTGCACTCTCCATTGTTAATGAAATTATACCGAGGATATCATAGAGTCACGTTAAGAGGTTAGAGTTACCCTCTCTTGAGGAAGCAGGTTGTCCCGGTATCTACCACCTGAGAGCAGGATTCCTCCTGGCTAATGTCCTGGCTGAGGTCACAGTCCTAATACTGCAGTCACTTCCTTTGAGATTCTTTACCCATAAAATGGGAAACGATACCGATCCAAGATATCTGCCAGTTTTTTGTTTCTGTGTTTTGTTTTGTTTTGTTTTTGTCTTGGGAGGGAGGGAGTGTCAACTAATATAACAGATACCTATAAAAGGTTAAAGTATCAACCAAGATTCAACATAAGGAACTGATTTTTTTTAAATAATCAATCTCTACAAACACTATCAGTCAGAGTTTGATTGAAGATCCAAACCACATTTCCAACATTAAGGTCTTAATATCCTTACCATCCTTTTTAGTCTCTTTATGCTTGACAATTCATTGCAGGGCCTATGAAAGGATAGCCCAATTCCATCTGGAAACTTCTAAAGTCCTTTAGCTTGTTATTATAACATTTTTTTATCTTTTAAAAATGTAGTGAGGTAACACTATGTAGCAAATAAGACTCAGGATTGAGCATAAGCTATCACAAGGACTAGGCATTGGTGTCCAGGAAGCATCCTAACTTCTCCATGTCCCAGGTTGTTTTGTTGGGTTTTTTTTTAAGATTTTATTTATTTATTTATTTATTTGAGAGAGAGAATGAGAGAGAGAGAACATGGGAGGGGGAAGGTCAGAGGGAGAAGGAGACACTCTGCTGAGCAGGGAGCCCAATGCGGGACTCCATTCCAGGACTCTGGGATCATGACCTGAACCGGAAGCAGTCGCTTGACCAACTGAGCCACCCTGGCACCCATGTTTCAGTTTTTTTATTGGTACCTAAGGCAGGTACTGAATTCATTGCAGGAGTCTCTTCCTGCTGTGAAGTATAATGACTTTGTGATGGCAAATTTCTCAAAACAGACCTCAAAAAAGAAAAGTGACAGATACTTGGTGATAGTCTCACAGTTACACACATGGGTTTTGTTTGTTTCATTGTCAGTTCTTAATGAATAAGATAAAATCCCCGGTCTCGAGAGGTTTATGACCTAAGAAGAAGAAAAGATAAAAGCATTTACTATCAAGCAGAATCTGGCAAAGTACTATTAGGGTTCGAAGGAGGGAGAAAATATAGTCAAGTGAAATCAGTGTGTGGCATCTTGCTGAGGTGTTCACATGGGACTTGAAGTTTGAAGAATCAATAGCCTTCATCACAGGTGGAGATTAGATGGGGGCTGAAATTCTCAGGAGCATACCACAGCAAAGAAGAAGCATTTTGGGAGTCTATGGACGAGGATAAATGGGAAATCACAGGGCATTCTATGACAAGACTGAGTGGTACAATTAAGCACACTGAATGTGTGTCCAGGGCTGTGGTAGAGAAGAATGAAGGTAGGCTGGGGCATAGAATAGAGAGCCCTGAACACCAGACACAACAGTTCAGAAGTAATGAGGATCCATGGTAGAATTCTGGACAAAGGAATGAAATGAAGTTTAAAACTGTACTTTGAACTGGTATCATTTGTAAGTTGAATGGGAGAAATTAATGAGGAACTCTTACCAGATAAGAAGGAATAAGACGTAGATCTGGCTGCAGAAATGAGAACTGAAAAAAATGAAGGGAGGGACATCCTAGACCTCAAGGGTGTTCAGTTTTACAAATGTTCTGTAAATAGCTACCAAGTACTAGGCACTCAGAACAACATGTGGGGTACAAAGATGAACAAGATGTCCTCTCTCTCAAAGATGGGAGTGTTGCTTTTTGGTTAAAATGATGGCCTCTGGAAGTTGAAGCCTAGCTACATAGCTTATAAGATGTGTGGTCCTAAGAAGGTTGCTTCCCTGTGACTTAGTTTACTCATCTGTAAAATGGGGATAGTTAGTAACATTCCTGATAGCACCACAATGAAGATTAAGTGCATTGATATAAAGGAGTCAAAACGCTGTCATATAAGTAAGGGTTCTACTTCCACATAAAATTACACAGATGAATCAATTTTAGAATGGACAATTTTGGTTAAGTGAAGGAAGGAAATTTCAATTGCAAAAAAGAAAAAAGGGTCTCCTTTAAAAGTGGTTTTTAAGAATTTAGTTATCAATATTAACTCAGCCCAAGACTGAAATAAGCAACTAGAGACTTCATCTAATCCAATGATTTAAAGACATTTTGTGTCTCAGAGGCACAGAACTCTCAGGCCAGAATATATAATATATAATATAATATATAAATATATATTCCATCAATAAGGAGAGTTGATGGTTATAATAATTCAGTCTGTTCTGCATTACTTTATCAATGATGAAAATACAAAATACAATAAGAGGAAGAATACTTTATCCTCAACTCTCTAGTTTTCCTAAGTTGTCTTTTCTCATCAAACAAGAAAGATCTTCCACAACTGAAGATTATATATTCTATTCCTTGGATATTTAACATTTTAAACATTTTCTCTCTTGCTCCCTCCTCTACCCTATGTGACTGGGCAACCACTTCTCCAGTCCTTGAAAACTTCCAGATTTCCCCAGGGAGCCTGGAGAATTGGAGTGATGCAGATTTCCAGTATTTAACATGGGAGCTATTGTGATTTTAAACAAAAACTAGCTAAGAGTTTAGACTTACTCTTCCACTGTGTCTGAAACTACTAATGCGCTGCTGTGGGCATCCTTATCAAAGCTGTTGCGCTGTGCCAGCGTTTGTCATAGCTTTCATTGTCAAAGATTATCCAATCCAACCTGAACACTCCTTAGTCACCAGCGTCTTCTGGAATCCTATAATGCTAAAACAGATTTCTTAAACAGGATGGAGTTAAATAAAATATTCGTTTTCTAGGATTTGGAACATTTGTCCTGATTTCACACCTTATGCTGCAGCTCAGTTAATGCTTGAAAGGCAGAGCCTGCAGCCAGAAATCGAGTTCTAACACCACCTCTTCTTTGTCATGACACCTTTGGAGCCCCTTCAACAAAGGAAGATGCACGGACATACCTGCTTGCTTTGCATCCAAGCACTGTTCGGAGGTCAGAATCAGAGACCTGGAGAGAGATGCTTGATTTACATTCAAACCCTTTTTTTAAAAAATTAATTTGTTTGATAGAGACAGACAGAGACCAACAGGGGAAAGGCAGACAGAGATGAAGAAGCAGGCTCCCCGCTGACCAGAGAGGCCAAAGTGGGGGCTGGATCCCAGGACCCTGGGATCATGACCTGAGCCAAAGGCAGATGCTTAACTGACTGAACCACCCAGGCGCCCCAAACCCAGCTTTGAACCTTGTGTATTATATTCTTTATAAGCCCTTCTATTGTTTAAAAAATAATCCCCCAAATGGCTTTAGTGAGGGAAAGCAATTTATTTACACACAACATATTTATTAAACATCTACTATGTGCACATCACTGTTATGGATAGAAAATGGGGTGAGAGCATGGGGAAGGAGGAGGGGCAGTTGAGTAGATTATACAAAAATAGTAAATAAGAAGCTTTTTTTTTTTGAGGAGTTCAGAGTCTAGTTAAAAATACAAACAAGAGCGCATCCCTAGGAAATTATGGGTCACAATTTTTCACGTCACATTTATTTTTTACCTTTCAGATACACTGAAATGCTTAAATTTAAAATCATCTTTCGTTGATTTCTTTATAAGAAACTAGGTAAAAAGACCATAGAAAGGGATCTGAATGAAACCACCAGACACAAGCAAAAGAAAGGGATCTCTCCTAGTACAGGCACACCTTGGAGATGCCGTGGGTTTGGTGCCAGACCATGGCAATAAGGTGGATACCGCAATAAAGCAAGTCAAAAGACGATTTTGGTTTCTCAGTGCATACAAAAGTTTTATTTACACTATGCTATTGTCTATTAAGTACATGGTAGCAATTTATAAGAAACTATGTTCATATCGTAATTTAAAAACACTTTATTGCTAAAAAATGCTAATCATGATCTGAGCTTTCAGCAACTAATAATCTTCTTGCTACGGGAGGGTCTTGCCTCAATGTTGATGGCGGCTAACTGATCGGGGTGTTTGTTCCTGAAGGCTGGGGTAGCTTGAGCGATATTTTCTCAATTTTAATTCCAATGTAGTTAACATACAAAGTAGAATTAGTCTCAGCGATTCTACAGTCCCGTGTATCACTCAGTTCTCACCGCCGTAAGTTCACTACCAGTCCCCTTCACCTGTTTCACCATCTCCCACACACCTCCCCCCGGGTAGCCATCTGTTCTCTATAGTTAAGAGCCTGTTTTTTGGGTTGCTCCCCCTTTTTTTCCCTTTGTTTGTTTTCTTAATTTCTACATATAAGTGAAATCATCTACTATTTGTCTTTCTCTGACTGGCTTATTTCACTTGCATTATACTCTCTAGATCTATCCATGTTGTTGCAAACGGCAAATTTCATTCTTTTTTACAGATGAATAATATTCCTCTGTGTGTGTGTGTGTGTGTGTACACACTAGTTCTTCTTCATCTGTTCATCTATCGATGGATACTTAAACTGTTTCCATAATTTCACAAGTGTAAATAATGCCAAATAAAATGCCAGTAAAATCCCCCCCTAAAATGCCAATAAAACATAGGGGTGTGTATATCCCTTTAAATTAGTGTTTTTGTTTTCTTTGGGTAAATACCCAATAGTGAAATTACTGGATTGTAGGGTAGTTCCATTTTTAATTTTTTGAGGAACCCCCATGCTGTTTTCCACACTGGCTTCATCAGTTTGCATTGCCACCAATAGTGCAAAAGGATTTCTTTTTGTTCACATCCTTGCCAACACTTGTTTCTTGTGTTTTTTATTTTAGCCATTTTGGCTAAAATGAGGTGATATTGTGGTTTTGACTTGCATTTCCCTGATGCTGAGTGATGTTGAGCATCTATTCATGTGTCTGTTGGCCATCTGTATGTCTTCTTTGGAGAAATTTCTGTTCATGTCTCCTGCCTATTTTTAAATTGGATT
This sequence comes from Lontra canadensis, assembly GCF_010015895.1. Lineage (NCBI taxonomy): Eukaryota > Metazoa > Chordata > Mammalia > Carnivora > Mustelidae > Lontra > Lontra canadensis. The sequence goes on from NW_022630995.1 coordinate 3,697,577, forward strand.
ATCTGTTTTTTGTTTTTTTGTGGATTTTTATAGTTGTTGAGTTATATAATTCTTTATATATTTTAGATGTTAACCCTTTATCAGATATATCATTTGCAAATATCTTCTCCCATTCATAGGTTGTCTTTTAGTTTTGTTGTTACCTTCTCCAAGCAAAAGCTTTTTATTTTGATGTAGTCCTAATAGTTTCATTTTGCTTTTGTTTTCCTTGCCTCAGGAGACATATCTAGAAAGATGTTTCTATGGCCAGTGTCAGAGAAATTACTGCTTGTGTTCTCTTCCAGGATTTTTATGGTCTTAGGTCTAACATGTAGGCCCTTAATCTGTTTTGAGTTTATTATTATGTGTGATGTAAGCAAGTGGTCCAGTTTCATTTTTTGCATGTAGTTTTCCAGTTTTCCCAATACCATTTGTTAAAGAGAGTTGTGGCCATTTCTTAAAACGAAGTGACAATGCGGCATTGATTGACTCTTCCTTTCAAGAATGTTTTCTCTGGAGCATGTGAGGCTTTTGACAGCATTGGACGCACAGTAGAACTTCCTTCAAAACTGCAGTCAGTTCTCTGAAACCCTGCTGCTGCTTTATCAATGAAGTTTATGCAATGTCTTAAATCCTTTCTTGTCATTTCAACATCTTCACAGCATCTCCACCAGGATTCCATCTCAAGAGACCATTTTCTTTGCTCATCATAAGAAGCAACTCGTCAAAGTTTTATCATGAGATTGCAGCAAGTCAGTCACATCCTTAGGCTCCACTCCTAATTCTAGTTCTCTAGCTCTTTCTTTTTCTTTATTTCTTTCTTTATTATATTTATTTATTTATTCATTTATTTGGAAAGAAAGAGAGAGAGAGAGAACAAGTAGGGATAGGGACAGAGGGAGAGAATCTTCCAGCAGACTCCCTGCTGAGCTGCTGCGTGTAGAGCCCTATGCAGGGCTCAGTCTTACCACCCATGAGATCATGACCTGAGCAGAAACCAAGAATCAGATGCTTAACTGACTGAGCCACCCAGGCACCTCTCTTTTGCTGTTTCTACCACACCTGCAGTTACTTCCTCCATGGAACTCTTGAATCCCTCAAAGTCATCCATGAGGATTGGAATCAACTTCTTCCAGACTCCTGTTAATGTTTATATTTTGACCTCTTCCCATGAATCAGAAATGTGCTTAATGGCATCTAGAATGGTCAGCCCTTTCCAGAAGGGTCTCAGTTTACTTTGTCCACATTCAACAGAGAAATCACTATCTTCGGCGGCTGCAGCCTTACGAAATGTATTTCTTAATAATAATAATAAGACTTCAAAGTTGAAATTACTCCTTGACCCATGGTCTGCAGAATGAATGTTATGTTACCAGGCATGAAAACAACATTAATCTCATAATGTGTCTCCATCAGGGTTCTTGGATGACCAGGTGCTTTGTCAATGAGCAGTGATGTTTTGAAAGGAATCTTTTCGTCTGAGCAGTAGATACCAACCTGGGCTTAAAATATTCAGTAAACCAGGCTGTAAACAGACATGCTTTCCAGGCTTTGCTGTTCCATTTACAAAGGCAGAGTAGATTTAGAATAATTCTTTTTTTTTTTTAAGATTTTATTTATTTATTTATTTGACAGAGAGAGATCACAAGTAGGCTGAGAGGCAGGCAGAGAGAGAGGGGGAAGCAGGCTCCCTGCTGAACAGAGAGCCCGATGTGGGACTCGATCCCAGGACCCTGAGATCATGACCTGAGCAGAAGGCAGCGGCTCAACCCACTGAGCCACCCAGGCGCCCAGATTTAGAAAAAATTCTTAACGGCCCTAGGATTTTCAGAATGGAACACAGTATTGTCTTCAACTGAAAGTCACCAGCTGCATTAGCCCCTAACAAGAGTCATCCTGTCCTTTGAAGCTTTTTTTTTTTTAATGAGTAGAATAATTTATTTGTGTGTGTGTGTGAACAAAAGATAAATGTCTATTGTTGTAAGCATTGATGTTTTGTGATTGTTATGCAGCATTACTATGGCAATAGATAAATGGAAAAAGATACATCCTTATATAACAGATGCAGAAATAACAAAATTGGTGTAAGGCAAGTAGCAAAACAGTAAATTGGAATGTATTTCTTTATAGGTTGCCATTTAGTTATGGAGACTATTCTTAATACCACACACACACACACACACACACACATACATATATATAGTATTAATATATATTATACTTTAATATTTTAAATTTAAATTCAATTAGCCAAGGTATAGTACATTATTGCTTTTTTTAATATAATGTGCAGTGATTCATCAGTTCTGTATAACACCCAGCGAAGCTTTGAAACCAAGCATTGACTTCTCCCCTCTGGCTATAAAAGTCCGAGATGTCATCTTTTTTCAATTTAAGGCTGTTTTCTTCTACACTGAAAATCTGTTTAATGTAGCCGCCTTCACTAACTAGCTTAGCTAGACTCGCCGCCGCTCCCGCCTCAGCTCTTAGGGCTTTACCTCGCACTTTCATAGCGCAGAGCTGGCTTCTCCCGGTAAACCTCGTGAACCAGCCTCTGGTAGCCTCCGACTTTTCTGCAGCCTCCCCACCGCTCTCAGCCTTCCCACAGAGGAGAGTTAGGGCCTTGTTCTGGATTAGGCTTTGGGTTAGGGGAATGTTGTAGGTGGTGTGATCTTCTGTACAGACCCCTAAAATTTTCTCCACATCAGCAACAGAGCTGTTTGGTTTCTTCCCGTTCATGCATTCACTGGGGTAGCACTTCTAACTTCTGAGAACTTCTCCTGCAATTACAACTAAGCTGTTGGCACGAGGGACCTATCTTTCAGCCTGTCTCCGCTTTGGATGTGCCTTCTTCACCAAGCTTAATCATTTCCAGTTTTTTAATTTAAAGTGAGGGATGCGCAACTCTTCTTTCCACTCAGTACTCAGAGGGCAGGGCTATTACGTGGTCTAATGTCAATATTGTTGTGTCTCAGGGAATAGTGATGCCCCAGGAAAGGGAAACTGGGGAACAGCAGGTGAGCAGAGCAGTCAGAACACACACAATTATCAGTTAAGTTCACTGTCTCACACTGGCATAGTTCATGGTGCCCCAACACAATTACAATGGAAAGGTTGGAAGTATTGAAAGAATTATCAAAATGTGACACAGAGACATGAAGTAAGCAAACATTGTTGGAAAAATGGTACCAACTGATTTGCTGGACACGTGATTGCCACAAACCTTCAATTTACACACACACAAAAAAGCAGTATCTGCAAAGCACAATAAAATGATGTTTACCTATAAATATCAGAATCATGGAACACTGCAGCAAAAAGTAGTGATGTACTGTATGGTGACTAACTTAATAAAAAATTATAAAAAATTTAAAAAGACTTCCAAGATTAAATGAAATTTATTTTAATAAACAATGATTATGTTACTTGCTAGTTTGCATTTAGACGTGTTTATAAACATTCCCTTTTTCATCTTTCCAAAATTCAACTTGTTGTGTAGCGTGTCTCCCTTTATTTAGCAATATGCATATAAACTTCTGTCCTTCCTCCATCACCAACCAGGCAAATGAGTATCTGCCCTCCACAAACATTGATCGTTTAAGTCAACTTCTCACAACGAAATTCCTCTTTATATCTCTATTCCCCAAGTGTAGGGTGAGACCAAAGGGAAACTACACAATAATGAGTCCAAAAAGCTTATGGGTCACAGACTAAATCCTTAGTGACTTGCACATGAGCAGTTTTTAAAATCTACAGATGTGGAACCCGTATCTGGAATTTCTACATTAAAAAGGGGAGATAGGAAATAAAAATGTACCAGTTGTTTATTCAATTTCTCACTTGGACTTTACCTCATTCTCATTAGATTGAGTTTAATTTATTTTACATATTTTGGGGGTGGACCGGACACTAGTGGTCTGACCATGTCAGCATAATTAGGGTAGTGGTTGAAAGCCTGGCTGGAGCCAGGTTTCCCAGGTTTGGACGCTGGTTCTGTCACTCACCGGTCATATAAGCTTGCACAGCTTCTGTCATCTCCCAGCGTCTTAGTTCCTTATCTGTATCAGGGAGATAACGGTATCAACATCATATCTCACCAGTAACAATAAGCATATTATTATCTACCACTAGATTCTTTATATAGTGCTGCATAGGCTCTTGTAAATAAATTAAACATTGGATAACTGCTGTGAGGATTAACTGGGTTGATATGCAGAGAACTTAGAATACTGCATGTCACACTCTAAGCATCTCTAAGGTTTTGCTATTACAATATTGTTATTCCTTAAAACAATATCAGGGACCCCTGCCGCATCTTTCTACTCCCGTAAGCACTTTAGCAGGGCCCCCCAAAAATAAAAATAAAAGCACCACAGGAGAAAAGAGTAGAGTGTCTCCAGGTTTTTAAGTGCTAAAGTCACTCGTTTTTTAGCATCTAATTTCTAAGACCTAACCAGTCATCAAAATTTCTCTTTACTGTGATTCAAATGAGGTCTGCTTCAGTAGTCTCAGGTCTGCAAGATGTCAGCATAGGGAGCAGAAGTCTTGGTGCTAAGGAAACTTCCACTCTGATTTAAGTAACGCTGATATTAAGTATTAATATTTTAAGTTCTCCTTAAAAGTATGCTTCCTTTTTTCCCTTTCTTCCATTAGTATAGCCAACAAATGCAATTTCTTTTGTCTGTTTATAAATAACTAGAGAAAATTAACACTCTTCTAAAATCTAAAGATAAAATCTTTTTAATAAAAAACAACAGGTTAATCCCTGCTTTGGAATCAGAGAAATCATATTAAAATGCATACTCTGTGATTCATTCAAAACCTGAATATAGCAATATAAATCCTATAAAGCCACATGGATTTTAGATCAAGGCAAAAAAGGTAAATCAAACCTGAAATGAACGGATTAGCGGAAACAGGAGTGCTACTGTAATATTCTTTGTATTGAGTAATAGGGAAGCAGATTTTATCAAATCTTGCTTTCTAATTCCCATCTGGAAAAGCCTTGCTCTGGAAATGAACAGGTTTGAAGAAATGCCTTTGACATCTGTAAAGGTAAAAAGCCTCAATAATTGGAATGGGCTTAATCCCCCATTCAACAGCAGGTACTTTATGTACAATCACAAGAAGTGATGAAATTCAGACACAGATGTACAAACTGTTGGATTTAATCAGATTGGTCCTCTACCCCTAGTTTAGTCTAGTCTGTCTCACCTTCCATTGAACGGGATAACTGATGGTTAGATATATAAAGAAGAAATCCAGGTCAAAAGTCAGGTTTGAGGTGAGGAATGATAACTTACTTTAACTCCATAAACCACCAAGTACAGAAAGTTTTCACTGGTACTCGTGTGTACCATTGTGCATGTTAGTCTATATTAAATTGAGTCTCTGCAATGAACCTCGTATTTGCCTCTCCGAGGTTCTGAAACAACAGACGGAAACTGTGTGTCAGAGAGGAATAATGGTGATAGAGTGGCCAAGCTAAACAAAGGTATTTAGTGGTTAAAACACTGGCTATTTATGATGCCTAGAATGTTCTTGGGAGCAGCACACACATTTGGGTGCTTTGAAACCCATTCTGTGTGCACAGACCCAGCTGCTAACGAAGACAGAGGAAGGAAGATGAGGTTTGTAATTACGTAATCAAAAGCAGTATTGGTGTCACTAGAAATTGGTTATAAAAGTTATGCATATCTATGAACTTATCCCTAGAATTTTAGGGAGTGTTTTTACCCTAATTATTTACTATTATTCTGTTCTATTATAATTTTAAAGAAAAACTTGTAAATAGGCTGGAACATATCTCACCAGTAACACTAAGCATATTATTATCTACCACTAGATTCTTTATATAGTGCTGCATAGGCTCTTGTAAATAAATTAAACATTGGATAACTGATTATGTTAGAACTAATACTACTAGAAATGGTACTATTTTCTTTTCTTTCTTCATTTATATACTATTTTTTTAACTAAGAACCATGAATTTTTTAAATCTCTAAACTACCATATATGCGTATTAGTTGTCCATATTATTATATTTTCATACCTTACAATTAAGGGTATAATAATAAAATAAAGATATATATTCAGAGAAAGTAAAAAATATCCTGTTCAGTTTTTTCTCATGTTCATGCAAAATGCAAGAGTTTTTTCCTTAATCTCCCATCTTCATTAAATTTTAGTTTTAATATAAAAAAATCTACAAACTCCAAACACAGCAACCTCTCTCCCTCTTCTGACCTCAATCCGCACAACCATAAAACACACAAAACTTTAAAATTGAATTATTTCTTACCATATGGGATCTGAGAATAAGATCAAACCCAACCTAGACAAATGCCATGCAAGTTGACAACTGTTCCTGGAGTCCTGGGCAATGCCTGGGAGAGTGCCTGCCAGGGCCTACTGTTTTCAAACGAGTTTCATTTCTCTAACAATTTAAATCTGCCAAGAGGAAACCGAGACAATCAAGCATCGTGCCAAAAAGCCCCAAGCTTAAGCTAGAGATGTATCCTCTCTTTAGCCTGCTGATGAGAGAGGGAGCAGAGGGAGAGGAAAGGATAAAGATTCATAATGAGTAGGACAGAGGCTCAAGTATGCATTTGGAATGCCACAACAGGACAATTTCTGGTCCTAATTATGTTACTTTGCTGAGCTTCATATCCGGGATAGAGAATACTTTCTTCCTTTCCCTTTATGAACTCCCACTGTATCTGGGGTTGAATATTTCTGGAACATATCGTCTTCCTGCCTCCCCAACCCAGCCCTCCCAAACTATGTCACCAGAGAGGCAGCCTCTCAGATAGACCCCTCCCCACTGGTTCAATTTCAGAACAATGTTCTGGTGCCTCAAGGGAAGTTTCCTAAGGAAGACTCAACACTGCCCTCCTCCTAGATTTCTGGCTTTTTCCTTCTTTATATCATCTCAGATTCACAGAGAGAAGGTTAACAAGAAAGTTACCCTATCATATGGACTCCAGTTTATGAGTAGAGGAGAGAAAATTGGGGGACTAGGGATAGCTTCCCACACCGGAGAGCCATATGTACAAAGAAAGGATGAGAACCTGCTCTGCCAACCTGGCGCGGGCCTTCCTAGCACCTCATGTTTGAGAAATGAGACCTACTGTTTCTTAGCACAGGTCCAGGTGGTAGAAATCCATAGTCGATCCAAGCAGACACCTTCAATCATGATACCAAAATGACAATAGATTGAGGAAAAAGGTGGTTGTTGGAAATATACGAATAAGCTACCATGCATGGTACTTTCAGAACCACAAGTTTAAGACCTTTCCTGTTTTTTACAGTAGCTGAAAGATGAACTTTTGAATCAGGCACTTCTGGATTCAAATCCCAGCTCCCCACCAAGTAGCTGTGTGACCTTAGGCAGTTTGTTCATAAACTGTCTGAATTTTTGCTTCCTGTTTTTAAATGGAGCATAAAAAACTTATGTCACAGGATAACTGTGAGGATAAAGTGTAGAATAATTGATGTAAAGCACATAGACTTGTGGCCAGGTTATCAGTGATACATGGTAAGCACTCCGTCAATGATAGCTATTAGTAGTTTTCAGTTGGGGATTAAAAAACATGATATTAAATGATCTTACTTATTTTGGTCTTAATCACTGGGAACATTTCATTTCTGAAAGTCTTTCAGGAGATTTTCTCTCAATCATTTTCAATTAATCCTGGAAAATCCATTACTTACCACATGACATCAGAGTAAGGAACAGCTTTAAAATCACAACTGAGAGTGATTTTGAAACAGACACTGTGTGGGGACAAACTGAGATGACCTTTGTGGAAGACAATTTGGCAATACCTGTGAAGCAATCAGAGCCCCCATTTCTAGAGCTGTGTCTGACAGTCTCCGTCACAATAGGATGAGTGTTGGAGTTTGTCTGGGATGGAAACCACTGTGTGCCCATCCACACAAGACTAAATACGTCATGTTATATCCAGTGAAGCATTATGTAGCCACTAAAAATCATACAGAATGACTGAATGACATGAGGGAATAATCATATAAATGAAAAGGCACACTGAAAAACAACATGGCAGAATCCCATTAAAAATATGTATTTCCTAGAGAGAATATAAAAAGGATATACACAAAAATATTAACATCTTTTTTTTTAAAGATTTTATTTATTTATTTGAGAGAGAGTGAGAGAGCGCTAGTGAAGTGGAGGGGCAAGGGAGAGGGAGAAGCAGACCCTCCATTGAGCAGGGAGCTTGGCACGGGGCTCCGTCCCGGGACCCTGGGGTCATGACCTGAGCTGAAGGCAGACGCTTAACCCACTGAGCTGCCCAGAAGCCCCCAGAATATTAACATTTTTATATTGGCACAGTAGGATTATAGCTGATTTCCTGTTGGTATTTTTATTTTTGCTTTTTTGAGATTGTTACTTTTGCAAAACAATTATTGCTTAAAAATAATATAAATGAGTTTCCTTGAATTTTAATTTTTTCTATTTCACTGACAGTTTGGAAATGTAAATAATGATATCCATAAGTCTATATGTACCCACACATATTTATTCATTTTTTCCCAAATGCCAGTATATTGATTTACATTATGCTTCCATAAAGAGGCATCCTTTCAGTGACAAATGAAAAATCCCTACTAATTTCTCATAGAAAAACCATGTATTTCTTCCAATATTCATTTAAAATCCAGTTGTAAGCCCTATTTAAGAAACAGTTTCAGAACATCTTTTCATGCCTTTTCTTTGTAAAGTCTTCAAATGCTGCTGACCTTGCATAATAATTTTTCCCTTACAACATATTAATTATTGTTCTGGCACCTCTGGCCCACTCATGAAATCAATGAAGTGTGAAATGCCTCTGTGCAGAGTAATATTTCATATTTGGTACTTTATGTATTAATTACTTTTCTGTTTTTGCTAATCTAGTCAGAAAAAAAAATAACCTACCTCATTTTGTAATCAACTGTCAATGAGAAAGACAGGAAAACAGCCAACAAGTCACATTTGCTGACCTATTAAAAGCTGCTAAGAGAAGAGAGACTTCTACACTAGTACCCTTTTTATTGTCACACCGTCTTCTTATGTAAGTCTGCTGCTTCATCAGAGAGGGTCCTTATAGCCGCGACTGGTTTTCTGATGCTTAAAAAAACAGATGTGAAGTCTAAGAAGCCAAGTTTGGAACCTGAAATCAAAAATAAAGTCCAAAATACAAAATCCAATTCAGAGTCAACAGGAGGTACCACAGAGCGCACTGACAAATTTAACAATTTGCCAAACTGTAATCTGCAAAGAGAAAATATATGGGAAGATGCTGGTATATTAAAATTCTATTTAATTTCCACTTCAGCTGCTCAACGGTTAAAATATAAATCAGAATGACAGTCTGAAAGCAGGTTTAATCCTGAATTCCAGGAGCATATGCACTTTCTCCCCTCCCCCCCCCACTTTCTCTCCCTCTTTCTCTCTCTCCCCTAATGCCAGTCATTCAGCTTGAACAGGAAAATTCAGGTGTGACATTTCTTGATTCAAGAGCTGTATTAAGCAGTTATAAAGCTGCTGTAATTTACAGCAGAGAATAAAGCTAACCTAAGAGACCCCAGCCCCAATTTGCTAAAACTTATTACACCTCATTGGCCACTGAATAGCCAAAAGAAGTAAAAAGAAAAAAAAATCTGAATAAGAAACTTTACTAGCATTAGCCTAATGAGAAATGATTGGCTTAAAATTGCTCTGGCTACATGGATAGGTTCAGTTTAACACTATTTACGATGTTATGGTTTCCTATTTCCTGTGTTATATAAAAGCCAAAGCACTTACTGAAACAATACTAATGAGTCGATACATGTTTTCAGATGTGTGTTTGACTCCTGAGTCTAGTTAAATACCTCAGTAGGATGTATGTAGTTCTCTACTGAATATCCCAGCTGTTGTATTAATATTTTAAGGAAATTATCTTAAGCTACGCTGACTTTAATACTATAGATTTACCAACTGTGTTGATTTTATTCACACATCCCTTTATATAAAGTACAATGAGCGTGCTAGATAAATGAACGTGTGATCATTAGTAACTAGCCTCTTGTTAATGATGCCCCAAAGTTCTGTGAAGGAAAATGCACTACCTGGGTTTTGCACCACACCACTTCAATCCATGTTTTTAATAAGGATCTTCTGCTGCAAAATCTATTTTGCCAAAATGATTTGGGTAGTGTTAAAGGCATAGGATAAACTCATGGCCAAAACATTACTAGGTAAAAGAAAAGTAACAAGTGACTGGTTTGCTCTAAATTAACATTCTTGGTCCAAAATAATTCTAACATTCTCAGAAATTAACCCATAATAGTAAGTTTGGTTAGGCGATTTATTTCCCCACAATTTTCTAAAAGTTGCATTATGAATTAACAGGTATGTAACATATAGTCTTTGCAGTACTAAACCTCCACAGACATTGATATTTTGACTATGGAAGACAAAATTCTGAGGAGTGATTCAGATAATTCATAACATTTTTATACATGTACTAATCCGTTGCAATATTACATGACTTTTGGGATTCTCAGATCTGATAATTTTCCGAAATATAGATCAGGTACCCAAAACCATATCCATGGCTAAAGAGGAAGGAAATACTTAACAATATTAAATATAGACAAGTGTATAGTATATGTGTACATTAGAACATCTATAAAAACTTTCCTTAAGAAACTTACAAAACAAAGCAAATCTCCCTCTACCTTAACACCAGCCCACCCTAGTCACTCAAAGGGTTGATGTGTGTTTGCTCTCTACTTTAGGCTGCTTGCCTGTTTTATAACTCATATATTGGTAGAGCTAATTCAGTTATTGGGGGGGGTAGAAATAACATATATACATTAGGATGATTTTAAATAAGCTAGAAAGCAAATCATTTCTTGCCTTTTTTTTTTTTTGGTTTGTAGAGTAAAATTGAGTTGATCTGAGAATCATTAAAGAAAATGAGCAACATATGTTCTGCTTAGAACACAGTGCAATTTCAGAGTAAAATCAGAAGACTGTTGAATAGAAGGAGGTCAAAGCTTAATGTTGGAAAGCAGAAATCACTTCTCATAAATTGTTGGCTTGTAAAAATAAGAGGCTTACACTTTCCTTTTGTTCAAGGTGTAATTGTCCATCCCTGCTACTACCCTTGGCAGTTAGATAATACACTGTTGGAAGAAAAAAAAAAAAGGAATGTTTGAATGTCCAAGGATGTATAGAGTATCGTTCTACCAAAGCTTCCAACACTGAAGTGTTTGTATTATTAACATCCTCTAAAATTTACTAGAGTGACTAATTTGCCATAGTCACTAGACAGAAATCATGTAGCATGATTTACACTACTACAAAATCTTTACTAACTTGGGCACCATAAATTTGATCATTTAATAATTTAGTGCTAAATCTCTTCTTTTAATGAAAGGAGAGTGATCATGATTATTATTAATGCTATTTTTAGTTAGTTTTAAATTATGCCATTATGATAAAACATTCTACTTAATTTAATATTTCAACTCAAAATTAATTTCCAAAGTCTTTAATTCTACTCAGTCTGCATAATTATAAGGTATTGTAATACTCTTGCAACTGAATCTCTAAAGTGCATTTAACAATAGAGAATGTTAAGTGGATATCTTATTTAGGTATTACAGCTTAGAGTTCGTCTTGGTTTTTGAGAATTCCAACAGAGAGCATTCTTATTAAGAAATTAAAAATCTCTTTTATTCTTGAAAAAAGATAAAAAATAGATAAAGCCATTTATATCACATTCTGATATAAGCATTGCATGATTTTAAATGCTGCATTGTTACAAGTTTCCGATTTTTTTTTAAAGAAAAGTGTGCTTTTAAAAAATAACAGTTAACATATCTCAGAATGCTCTCTTGTGCCATCATCTTCCAATTTATGGCATCTAATGAATGGAAAAGTGAATTTTGACATTTTGTGAAAAGCAGTAGTTATTTCACATGCTGACAGGTATTACTATAATAGCAACTTGCAACTTAAGACCACCATCTACTGGCTCTGCCCAATGCTGCAAAAGCTATCGGTGTAATCTCCCACTGATTTTAGATGCACCCTACCCAAAAATTTACAAACTCCCTTTTAAAGAATTTACTGAACTGGTAACTTACCTCCTAACCGATACTACAATATTCAGTTTGCACATTCTTAAAGGCGCTCACCATTCTTCAAGAAAATACGATAACTAGAACCTGTTGTTAGATGTTGCTACCTATGATGATTAACTGAAGATTTTTTTTTCACATAATAAACCCGATACTCTTGAATCAGACTTGATTGATAGGCAGGGATATCAGATTTATGCCCTGCCACAGAAGACACTCTACGACAGTCAGGATTCTATTTAGGCACTAAATAGGACACTTTGTTAATGAGGCTTCTTTATACTAATTCATGTTGCCTTTCCTTCCTCAG